>NW_016107472.1:2275461-2279434 GCF_001604975.1 Cebus imitator | reverse complement strand
AAAAAAAAAAAAAAAAAGATTCAACTTCTCACATTTTCTTGAATTCCAATCTGGTTGAGAGCTTTATTGTTATTTTATAATAAAATGTATTGGGTTTTCATTACGTGTAGAGCACTGAATTTGTATTAGGAGTATCTAGAAGATGATTAGCTGCTGAAAAGTGAAACCAGATTGTTGTAAATCACCCTGTTTGCATTAGCTAAATAAGCTCCTTCAGGACAATCTTGAATCAACTCTGTATTTTTCCATGGCCAAGAATATTAGATGAAGGTATTAATAAATAGTTTTCAAATGAACAATAAATGAATTATTTGGTCAATAAGTACGGTAGAAAATCCTCGTCACCTTTAATAACCCTTTTCCAAACTTCCCTAGATTTAGAATTACAAGTTTAAAATATGAGATTTATTTGTTACTTGAATTTTTTGGTGTGGAGAAAAGTAGCCAGTGATTTTAAGGACACGTGCTTCTTATTACAGCCTACAGAATAGCCATCCTCTTCTCAGAGGCAATACCTGAGAGAAGTGACAAACTACTATTTCATACGTTTAGACATTGCAAGGTTTTGTTGATACTATAGTAAACAAACCAAAATAAGTCTTCTTAAAGAGCTTATGGGGTTTTAAATAAAAGTCAGATGGTAAAAACTGTCGTCAATGAAGATAAGGTAGGACAAGAGACAGAGAGAGGAAAGAGGTAGCACATCTGAAATGAGATGTTCAGGGAAGGGTTTCTTGCTGTTGTTTAAATGGAGACCTGAAGAAAGCCAAAAAGCAGGCCATTCAAGATACCTGGGGGAAGACTTTTCAAAAACAGAAAATAGTGAGTAAACATGGTTTGAGGCAGAAGGCAAAGAGTAGCAAAGAGGCTAATGTGTCTGAGAGAGAGTAAGTAAAAGAAAATTAATAGGAGATGAGGTCAAAGAGTAGTATGAGGTGAATAATGTAAGACTTTGTCTGAAATTGGAGCCAATGGGTAGTTTTAAGCAGAGTGGCAAGACCTGACATATATTTAAAGGATTATGGTTGCTCAGTGGAGAATAGACTGTGCTAGAGAATTCAGTATGAAAGGAGAAAGGCTAGCTGAGATCATCGCAGTTGTCCAGACAAAATAAGGTAATAGCTTTGATCATGTTTATAGGCATTTTAGTTGTAAGAAATCATCTGTTTTTGACATATTTTGAGGAAAAAAGACAACATGGTGTGTGCATGGGTTGAATATAGGATGTAGGAGAAAGATGATTCTAGAATCACATTATGGTTTTTCACATGAGCAACTAGAGTAATGGATAAATTATTTACTGAGATGGGAAAAGCCAAATCTGGCTCAGCAGTGGCAGAAGTTGAAATTCAGAGTTCTCTTTCTGATGTTACTTTTGAAATGCCTGTTAGATTTTCATGTAAAGACATTAATTAGGCAGCTATAGAATTCTGTATAAAGAAAAAGGTGCTGTGTGGTGATACACATTTGGAGTCTGTTAGCATAAAGGTGGCATGTAAGGGACTGGAAGAGATTACCTGAAAATTAAGTATGGATAGAGAAGTGGTACAAAACTGGGCTCTGAGCTATGGAGTTATAGAAGTCACACGTAGAATGATGAAATTTGATTTATATGAAACAATTAGAATTCTAACAAAACAACACTAGAGAAATGAAATACAGACTTTGTATTTTGAAAACCAAGTCACAATCAATCCGGTAATGTATTTTTCTTCAAAGATAAAGCTTTGGAATAAACTGCTATCTTTTAAGGTCTCACCCAGCCAATTAGGCTATTAATCTTCCTTTAAAGTTCTACCTATACAGCCTCCTTTCAAATATTTTTCCTGCACTTGAGTCCCAAGTATTGTTAAGATGAGCTAAAATCACAACTCTTCCTGAGATAGTGCAATCGTTGATACCACTAGGTCCAAAATCAGATATAAGATAGACCTTAATTATGCAGCCTATCACTGGTGGTTTGAGAAACATGGCTCTTGGTTGTTCATACTACTCTCGAGGAGGTGGAGCCTTGATTGCTGGCAGGATCAAGAGACCCCAGTCCTCACAACAACATCTTCCTCCTAAGGTAGTGAATGCATTCATTTAAGTGTATGAATGGGAGAAACAAGCCTCTGCCTTTTCTCTTTTGTTCCTATAGGAAGGGAGACCTTGTGAGAATTACATATAGCCCAAATTATTGACTTTAACTATTTCCTCATTTTATTAAGAAAGAACATGCAAAAATAAGCTATTGGAATTGAATTCAACATAGGGAAAACTGTCATGGCAACAAGAGATGATGCCATACTGAAATACGTTATATATGTTATCATTTTCTAAACATGTTAAGCATTTGAAGAAATAGTTGGACTCCATGTTTTTTCTACTAGACTTTCAAAAACACAAGTATTTCCATTTTAGAAATGTTGTGGGCATAATTTGGATTAAAGAGGAGTGACCATCCTAATTTAACATCTTCAAAGTTCTCATATAGTACATGATTTAAAAAAAAATTGTTTCCATAGACAAATTAACTTCATTTCCCATCAATATGTCAGAATCTTTCTCCTCTTTTCATTGTATTTTCCAGATGACTGAGAAAACAATAAAGATATGCCTTGTATAAAGAATAAGAAGGAAAAAACACAGCAAAGAAAGCATACAACAGAATAAACCAAGTTAAACAAATAGATTTTCTTTCATATTATGAAAATCAAACAGCTCTCTCTTTATCGTAGTAGGTAGGGAGAATAGAGATCTCTGTGGGTAATTACCTACTCTGTTGTCTTCTAAATCTAGATACAATCAGCTCCAGTCTTTGTCTGTTACAGTGCAAAAGGAAAATAAAGTTACAATTTCTAAGGTACTTAGGATACAAAAAAGCTACGGATTAAAATGTTGGAAGCATGCTCAGAAGCAGACAGAATATTGTAGGATATTTCACCATGCATCAGTGATGAAATAACAGTGTTGCTCTATTTGATTCTAAATCATAAAAGTGTAGCTAGTCAAAGACAGATCTATATTATGAAGAAAGTATTTCATTACTTGAGACAAATGCCAATGGCTACATGAAGCTTGTCTGCCAGGATTTCAGATACTGTGAGTCCACCTCAAAATTGTGAAATTTTATTACAAGAAAAACACATACACTAAGGCAGATTTTCATTGCTCCTCACCCCTGTTGTTTATGGTTACATTTGGTAAACAGTGAGATCTATTTTAATCCTGTGGTTCCCTCTTCTTTTTTGTATCTGTAAGAAAGTTTTCCTTCTCCATTACTTACTGCATCTATGTTCCACTAAGAACTTGCAAAGAACAAATAATAAGGATTTACTATGTTTGTTGCACCTCATTCTCATTTTAGTTTTCATGGTATGTCATCCTACTCTTTGATTGTCAAGAACAACATCACAGAATTTGCAAAATGTATCAAGGAATTATAGGCTTGTCCTGCAATGAATCATTAACTGACACAACAGAATTACATTTATCTCCTCCAAGTATTCTGGGCATAAAGTAGAGCCACTAAAAATCTTAGTAACACATTAGCTTTGTAGCTTGATCTATCTCCATTTTGTAGCCTTTAAATTACACAATTGGAAAGAGCAGAGCCTCTTGGTGTCATAGAAGATTCTCGATGGAGAGACTACCGCTTGTTCAGTATCAAGGGTAGAAAGAGTTTATCACCAAAATGTTTCACCATAGTTATCTCTACATTTTCTATTTTCTTTCAATTTACTATCTATATATCTATCCATCTATCTTTCTCCATCTATCTGTATATACCTACGGACCTAGCCATCTATCATCTATCTATGCTGTGTAGTATGGACATAGGTTTGAGAGCTCAGAAAATTCAGCATGACTTTTGGGGCAGGATCTATAGAGGTAGGGCAACAGAATTCCTGCAGATTCTACTTTAGGATCCCATGTGTTTGACTGTGGGTGTCATATATATGTATATATGTGTGTGTGTGTGTGTGTGTGT
>NW_016107472.1:2200201-2274306 GCF_001604975.1 Cebus imitator | reverse complement strand
AGTGTTTTCATTAGCTTGTACCAAACAGAAAGTTTCCTGATTCTAGACTAAGAAACAATTGTAACCAATTTTTCATTGACTTATGTCTCCTTGTAGCCAAGGCTGAAATATCTTCAGAAGTGCCCAACAAAGTACATGATACTTAGCTGATCTTTCAGTCATAACTGTGGAATGACTGGTTTCTATGAATTAATAGGCTTCCTCCCTAGCTCACAAATTGTGCTGCTATAGAACATGCCCATGGTTCCTTATGGGCAGTGGAGCAATGTCTTTCACATAACATCGCATACACATTCTGCCTCAGTTCTCCAAGTTTACTGGGAATTACTTATGGCACAAGTGGAGCATCTAATCTTACATAAAAGAAAATAAAATTTGAGGAAGCTAACTGTGGAGAGAGACCTCCAGACAAGGTGCCTGAGTTTCCCTTTACTAAGCACACTTCCCACTCTGAAGTTCTGTGATAAGGCTCATTCTGTACATACATTAAGGATGTAAGACTTTCTGTCAACCAAATATTAGGGGTTTTTTTGTTTGTTTATTTTTCAATAAATAGTTAACAAAACAACCTACTGTTATTTATAATTAGCCTTTGACCTTGTGTAGTATTTGATGAATAGGAAAACATATTTCGTCAGAAATGCATACTCTTTATAAGTTTGTTGAACTTTATGAACAAATTGTGTTGTTAATTCTTGAGGATTCAGAGACAGAAAATAATTCGAATATCTTTAGGAAATAGTAATTTTGATTGCTTTTTGTTAATTTTTTTTCAAAGTTAGCCACAATCTCATGACCATGTATTACTTAAATTGTTTTCTATCAGATGAGATGTAAAGCCAAATACCATAACACATTTATTTTTGTAAAATAAGTGCATCTGAACTATCTGAATTATTTATTCTACTAAAAAGTAGTGAATTCATTTGCTTGGTCCCTTTTTATGAAGAAAATTAGATAATGTGTAATAGTACTATAAAAATCTTATCCACTATTATTATTATTTGCTTATGAGAGGGAAAGGCAAATTACAGTTTATGGGCCAAATCTGGCTGGTCACCTGATTTTGTAAATAAAGTTGTTTTTTTAACACATCCATGTCGATTCATGTACATATCATCCATGGCTACTTGTGTGCTCCCACAGGAGAGTTGAGTAGTTGGAACTTTACTACAAAGTTAAAAATATTTACTATCTGAACCTTTACAAAACTGGTTCCTGAGGTCTGGCTTAAGCTAAGATTCAATGGTTAGGTAGGCTTTATATATATTTCCCACTGTTTTCTGGTCTGATATCCTGGTCAGAAGATGTCATTCTTGATACTTCATAAGCAGTAATCTGAAATCCTTATCAAATTTTCAAATGTCATGACATGTATTGAAAAAGTATTTTCTTTGACTCCAATATTATTATGCAAAGTCAGCTTGTCCATTTCTAACAAAATGATTTATTAATGTGTATTTTGTCCTTATTTCCATGAGGATATATTATTTACCTGTAGTTGTCTTTTCCTCCCTGTTTTCTATTCTTTCAATAGCATTTAAATAAGATGTGTGTGTGTGTGTGTGTGTGTGTGAGTGTGAGTGTGTGTACTGTCTATAAGATGAAAAATTTTTTTCTTAACTTTTCATTCATTGGCCTCTTCACTTATCCTGGAAACTATCTCTGTTTTTATTCCATAGCAGGATACCTTAATAGGAGACCTTTCAGGATTTCACTGCTATTACTATGTGTTATCATCTATTTTACTCCTTTCTTCAATTCTCAGCCACTTTCTTTTTCCATGTCACACTTGTTCTTCCCCAATGTAGTGATATATACCCTTTGCATACTTAATTCCAGTTGACTAAAACAGATGTAACATAGCAATGCAGATCTGTGAACAAACTGTCCTGTAGTTTTCTTGGACTTCACAGACATTTTTCTCTTAACTGGTCTCTGACACTTTGACGTTTATTAACCATTTTTAACAAACTTTCTCAATTTAAAAGAGCCCTAAAAACAAAGTATAATATCAAGCCAGTTCCAACTTGACCTGTCACTGAATAACCTGACACTAATGATAAGCCTAAGAAATCTAATATATGGTGAATGAGGTAGCAAAATCTATAGCAGTAATTACAAAGAAACACTTAGAAATGTCTCAAATAGAGGATTAAAAGCTTTTTAAGGGCAAGAAGCTTATGTATAAATTCTATCTGATTCTCCACTAAGTTCACTGTTTAATAAGAATGAAATAAGTGCTAAAAGCTGACTAATGTGGTGCGGATGTCCTGTAGGAAATGATGTCTTTCTCAGTAGCTGCATAAGAGGAGTTAAAAATGTTATTTTGAGTCCTTTGTAACTGCTGTTGACTACTCACTCATTCCTTTTTCCACCACTGTGGTATCTTGATATTTCATTGTGAGACAAAGTGAATTAATCATTAGCTTTTCTGATCTTTAATGTCACACATTTAGAGAAATTGAGCAATTTTAAATTTGTCTTCTTATAGAAGAGTATACCATTATAGGTAAAAATCAATTGTGGAGCAAGAGAAATATAACATGAAGAATGAATGTATGAAATACTATTGAAATCATAATAAAGACATACCAAAAAATAGAAAAAATTTCCGTTTGGTCACAGTCAAATAAAACATATTTCATTACACTGTCATATGAGTCTTATAGCATTCATTTCACAGACATCTAAAGTCAGAATCACTAGGACAATATAAGAACTAGATGGCATATTTGTATATAACAGTTTTAACCACCCCATGAAAGCATTCATTTTAAGATATCTGCTGTCATAGTTTTTAATTCTACAATGGAGGACTGGACACAGATTTTTGTTCTTTGGAGTGTCTCCCGCTCAATTCACCTCCAACTCTTAACTGAATACTTAATGGCTACTTTGTGTCAGATACTGTCTTAGGCACAATTGGAGATTACAAAGACTCATTCATTTATTCAGTATAGGTTTATGAAGTCTCTTATGTAATTTTCAAGGGTTAAATATGAGAAATGAAAGTCCCTACTCTCAAATAACTTGTAATCCATTTGAAGAAATAAGACAAATGCATTAAGAAGTGTGAAAAAACGTAGTATGTGAAAAATATTGTTCAGATTTTATAATCAATAAATTTTGACAACAAAAAAACTGAACTAGAGAGAAATTACTTGTAGCTGTAGGAATGTGAGGCAGTCCAGGAGGATAGGGCACCTGACCTGTATTAGTGAAAACCTAATAATAATAACAAGTAAGTTCATGTAGGTGAGGGAAGAGACTAAGAACAAAAAGATGCTGAAAAAGGGAGTTGGGTCAAGCAAATGACTAAGAACCCCCATTTTATCTGTGTTATATACATTTAAATTTGCTGGCAAGGTGATGAAAAGTAGAGAAAATAAGGCAGGAGAACCCATAGATAAGAAAAAATATTATATAGCAGGAAATTTATTACTTGCAAAAAAAAATCTTGGCAAAAATAAATTCACTTTTCTAATTTTGAAATGATTTTTGGTATAATCTTTGGAACTCTATGAAATTTTTTAAAAATTTTATATCACCAAATATGTATGGGGTGTGTGTGTGTGTGGATCCACAAAATTTTATGTATTTAAAATTTTTTAACTTAATGAAGCTGGATATACGCTTAAAATTTTTAAAGTTGTTACACTTAGAGATAAATTACAATTTAGAGATAATAAATTGGCAGTTTATTGAGTTAGCTTTAGAAAAATAATGTATTTTTTTCTGTAAATGTATTTAGTTAGCGAATATCTAAGTTTCATTACATATTATAATGGTGGTTGATTATCAATTTAAATTAGTGATGATTGAAAATACACGGATCTTTTTGTTTGTTTCAGAAGTGTTAGGCTTCATTAAGAAGCTTCTCAATCAGCCTTGTTTTCCATACATTAGTTCTTCAATAAAAATGGTGCTGTTCTAGTTGAAGTTTCTCTACTATCCCAACTTTGCAGTCCTAATGAGTCTCTCCTTGGAGACATATCTTTCTGTGCTCTATCTTAAACACAATCAGTTCACTTACAGTATATAAATATTTTTTGAGACAGTCTCATTCTGTTGTCCAGGCTGGAGTACAGTGATATGATCATAGCTCTCTGCAGCCTTGTTCCCTGGGGCTCAAGCAATCCTCAGCCTCCCAAGTTGCTGGGACTACAAGCCCATTGTCACCATGACCAGCTGTTTTTTTTTTTTTTTTTCAGTAGAGATGAGGTCTTTCTATATTGCCAGTTGGATCTGAACATGAGCCACCATACTCAGCCCATTTGCAGCACATTTTAATGCATAGCACATGAAATAATGTTGGTCCAGAGGGCCCAGGTTTTAACTGCAGAGAAATTAAGATAGAATTTTTTTCTTGGGATCTTGCTTTGGTGATGGCTTCCTTCTACACTTGACTCTTTTCCCTGCTTTTGGGTGACTCCTAGTTGTTTTTGGTATGGGTTAGCCTGTTCTTGCATTGCTATGAAGAAATACCCAGGCCGGGCGCGGTGGCTCAAGCCTGTAATCCCAGCACTTTAGGAGGCTGAGGCGGGTGGAATACGAGGTCAAGAGATCGAGTCCATCCTGGTCAACATGGTGAAACCCCGTCTCTACCAAAAATACAAAAAATTAGCTGGGCATGGTGGTGCGTGCCTGTAATCCCAGCTACTCAGGAGGCTGAGGCAGGAGAATTGCCTGAACCCAGGAGACGGAGGTTGCGGTGAGNCCCAGGAGACGGAGGTTGCGGTGAGCCGAGATCGCGCCATTGCACTCCAGGCTGGGTAACATGAGTGAAACTCCGCCTCAAAAAAAAAAAAAAAAGAAATACCCAAGACTGGGTAATGAAAAGAAGTTTAACTGGCTCACAGTTCTGCAGGCCATACTGGAAGCAGGGCACTGGCATCTGGTTCTTGGGAGGTCTGAGGAAGCTTTTTCTTATGGCCTGTGGTGAAGCAAGAGCAGGCATTTCACATGGCAAAACAGAAGCAAGGGAGGGGAAAAGGGAGGAAGTGTCACATACTTTTAAACAACCAGATATTGTAAAAACTCACTCACTCTGGTGAGGACACCACCGAGCCATGAATGATCTGCCCCCATGACCCAAACACCTGCCACCAGGCCCCACCTCCACCACTAGGAATTACATCTCAACATGAGATTTGGAGGAGACATCCAGACTGTACCACAGGAGGTTTCAGAAATGTTTAGAAGCCTTCCTTCTTTGATTATGGGCACACTCTGCCCTGATTTAATGTCCCTTTCTTCCTAGTCATGGTACCATATCTGGCTTCAGGGCCTCATTGATCCCCCTACTTATCCTAAACAGTGTGTGCAAAAATAAAGTTTTCCTAGCATTTAACTAAACTAAGATTAAACTTTACTTGATTTTTTAAAAGTTCAAATAAAAATATAAGAGCAATAGGTGGATTTTAAAAAACAGAGATTTCAGAACTGACTCACTAGCTAAAAATGGATCTTCCTTGGCTTGGTTTAGGAAACTGCTAATTTCTCTAACCTCAAATATAAGATAATCCCATGTGGAGGCATACATACTTAACTGAAACACTCAAATAGCTACCCAAAGCCTCACTGGTTTAACAAAGATTTTTATCTTCAGGCTCTCTCATAACCTATTTTGTATTTTTATTTAGAGGCAGAGGTCCCAGGGTTATTCTTTTCATTCTAGGTTAGGTTGAAGTTTGTGCTGTTTGGCTGGCCTTAACCTTATTGATCTTTATTTCTCAAACACCAAAATATCTGCTCCCCTGTGTTTCTCTATACTTGGAAACTCGACCCAATTTCCCAACTCATTGCTCTTTTTTTCCATCTGATTTACCTTCCAAAATGCATACTAACCTGCTGATGGAACTGGTCCTGCTCTCTGGGGCAGCCATTTGTCCATAAAAGACCTATGAGCTTCCTGGTGGAACAACTTCCTTTCTTGGGGATAAGTCCCCCTCACAACACCTTTCTCTGTTTCCTGCACGTTCTACATAACTAAGTTCCTATTTAATAAATGAAATTTGGTTTATTGACTCCTAAGAATCAGATACTAAAGGAAAGATGCAGAACTAGTGTGTGGTGCCTGCCTTCAAGGTGCTTATATTCTAATTGGAGGGATTACTATATATTTACATCATTGGTTTTTCTGCCCACAAAAACACATGTTTTTGTGTTCTATCAGAACAGTTTCTGTATCCTTGTTTATTTGCAAAGTAGAAATGATTAACATTTTTTTTTGTCCAGTTAGTCATTAGGTGTTTCTTGGCTCAGATTACTAGATTACTTCTGGTTCTCTTTGCTGAATCTACCCTTAATTATCCCCAGTGGTATGATGGTATAGCATACTATCACTATAGATATACAATATCAAAACTATTTTAAACCCAGACTCTAGGTCCTAGAGAAATAGTGAAAGTGGAATGTTTCTATGAAAAGAAAAGAAAGGTCATGGAAAGGAGGTTCATGTAATAACCAATCAAACTTTAATATGCTTATATGTTAAACTATTGGCTACTTTTGCAGAGGGAGGGGGAAAATGCCATAATATGAAATTGAACTCATAAAATGGCTTTGTTGTTACTGAAAGTTTTTAAACATTGTTCCCTATCTACATTCTGAAAGAATGCAAATTTGTGGTTACATATTGTTAACCAGAAAGAGATACCATTGGCCTCTACCTCCTAAAAGAAGGAAGATGCCTGCTGGAGTCAGGATGCTAAGGTTAAAAAATTATACTTCTCATGTATCTGCACGTCCTTACTATTTGAAGCAGGGAGCATATGAGTCAACATTTGAAAACAAAACACACTCTCTACAGTCAAAACTTTCCCTCATGGCCCATGAAAGCAAAATTGTAAGTATGAGAAGTTTGCCTGTTCACGCTGATGATACTTTCTTTTGCTGTGCAGAAGCTCTTTAGTTTAATTAAATCCCATTTGTCAATTTTAGCTTTTGTTGCAATTGCTTTTGGTGATCTCGTCATAAAATCTTTGCCCATGCCTATGTCCTAAATGGTATTGTCTAAGTTTTCTTCTAGGGCTTTTATGCTTTTGAGTTTTACATTTAAGCTTTAGTCTATCTTGATTTAATTTTTGTGTAAGGTAAGGAAGGGGTCCTGTTTCAGTTTCCTGGATATGGCTAGTCAGTTTTCCCAGCACTATTAATTAAACAGGGAATCCTTTCCCCATTGCTTGTTTTTTTTGAAGATCAGATGGTTGTAGATGTGTAGTCTTATTTCTGGAAGAAAATTTTTGCAATCTACCCATCTGACAAAGGTCTAATATCCAGAATTCACAAGAAACTTAAACAAATTTACAAGAAAAAGAAAACCCCATCGAAAAGTGGGCAAATGATATGAACAGACACTTCTCAAAAGAAGGTATTTATTATGCCAACAAACATATGAAGAAAGGCTCTTCATTCACTGATCATTAGAGACATGCAAATCAAAACCACAATAAGATACTTAAAAGATTCTTAAAAGTCAAGAAACAACAAATGCTGGCAAGATTATGGAGAAATAAGAAGGCTTTTACATTGTTTGTGGGAATATAAATTAGTTCAACCATTGTAGAAGACAGTGTGGCAATTCTTCCAGGATGCAGAACCAGGAAGAAATAGAAATTATCATAAAATCTTTATGATAAAGATATGTGTGTATATCTTTATAACAGAATAATTTATATTCATTTGGAGTGTGATGCTGGCAGTGATTAATAAGTATGGTTATGAGGTGCTGAGCATCTAGCAGGTACCAAGCCCTGTACTAAGGAATATAAATTGCTCTGTTATAAAGATACACACACATGTTTATTGCGGCACTATTCACGTGGAAGCAACCCCAGTGCCCTTCAGTGATAGACTTGATAAAGAAAATGTGATACATATATACCATGGAATACTATGCAGCTATGAAAAGGAATGAGATCATGTCCTTTGCAGGGACATGGATGAAGCTGGAAGCCATCATCCTCAGGAAAGTAACACATTAACAGAAAACCAAACACTGCATGTCCTCACTCATAAGTGGGAGTTGAACAATGAGAACACATGGACATAAGGAAGGGAACAACACACACTGGGGTCTGTTGGTAGGGGTAGGGATGAGGGGAGGGAGAGAATCAGGACAAAGAGCTAATGCATGTGGGGTCTAAAACCTAGGTGACAGGTTGATAGGCACAGCAAACCACCATGGCACATGTATACTTATGTAACAAACCTGCAGGTTCTGTACATGTGTCCCAGAACTTAAAAAAATAAAAAAATAAATAAATATGACAAGTTTTCTATTTGATTTGTCATCTTCTAACCCAGAAGTTGATAGTGCTTTTATTTTTTCAAGAGTCACCTTTATTTTCTATAAAATATTATAATCTCAATATTATGTTTACATTTCATACCTATGTTAAGGAGACATAAGGTACCAACACACCTTTTATGCAAATGATATAAAAATGTACAGAGTGTGTTTTGTTTTCAAATGTTGACTCATATGCCCCCTGCTTCAAATAGTAAGGACATGCAGATACATGAGAAGTACAATTCTTTAACCTTAGCCTCCTGACTCCAGCAAGCATCTTCCTTCTTTTCGGAGGTAGAGGCTAGTGGTATCTCTTTCTGGTTAACAATATGTAACCACAAATTTGCATTCTTTCAGAATATAGTGTTGCTCTTACATGTTGGTGCCTATGTATTGAAGATTTGGTGAGTATTTAGTAATATTAAGGAATCAACACGTATTTTCTTTTGTAGTCCTTTTAGATGTCATATTGAATTTCACAGAAGTTCGTAGCATGCAGGTATTTTAGCACCAACTTTTTAGTACTATTCATGGTTTGTTAATTGGATTTAAGATTTTGTAGCCAAGTCTCCTGCTCCCTTTCTTGCTTATAACTAATGTTTCTATGTTCAATGTGTTTGAAAGGCCTATTTTTTGTTCCAATGCCTAAAAAATAAATCTTAGCTAGCTTACCCACAGAATATACAATAATGCATGGTTGTTAAAGGCATGGGTTTGGAAGACACACACATCTTGGTCACATATCTTAGAGCAACAGTGAATTTTCAATCAAATCTGTACCTTAGTCAAGTTAGCTGACCTCTTCAGGTTCTTCCTTAATAGCACCAATCCACAGGTTTATTGGTTACATTAAACGAGACTGTCCTTGTAAAACACTTAGTACAGGGCCTGGTACCTGCTAGATGCTCAATACCTCATAACTATACTTATTAATCATAGCATCATACTCCAAAAGCATGCTCCTCACAGCCCTTCTGTACTACCTAAAATATCCTCTTCATAATAATTTTAAGATTGAGGCACTCACTCTAGCTCAAAAGGCATTAAACAGGAAAGCAACATTACCCACTTAGTGTGGTCTGATTTGTTAAATTAGCCGATTTTACCTCCGTTTCATATATAACCACACATACACACACACAAAAAAAAAACCCCAGAAAAGATAGACTGATAAAAAAGATGAGGTTGAAGGATATAGGAAGTCTAGAACTTGAAGGAAGGAATCATGTGTGTGAGAACAGCACTTGGGGGAAGTACAGCAAACAAATTCTGGAAGCCCAGCAAGACCAGGTGCCTGGAGTGCAGAGTTAGACTTTCCTTCCTATTCTTCACTCCCTCTCTCTCTCCTGAAATCCAGATAATATTGTCTTATTCAAAATATTCTCATATGAAACATAGGCAGTGTGATATTTCTAAATTATAGTAAAATTTACTCAGTGTTATCAGCAGCAATAATCACTTTGAATTTAATAAAACGTGTAAACATGTTACTATGTTAACTTTAATCGTTATTGTTTTTATGTTATAGTTGACAAAATAAAGTTTAGAGAATTGTCTTCTAAGTTCCCAGGAATAAGTAGTATGCTTTGGACAACATAGGACCTAAAATCAGAGAGACTTATACGTAATTCTGGCTCAGCCATACACTTGCAGTACAACCCGGTGATATTGAAACTGAGTCTCAGCAGCCTCTTACTACAAAAAATTGACAGCGTAGTTTTTCCCTTGCAGGGTTTTTATGAAACCATGTCTATGAAAACCCAAGTGTGTATGTGAAAAGATGTAGCACAGTGCATGACATATTATGCCTACTTAATGCCAATTTCCATCTGCATATTACGTTCCATACTCTTCTTGATTATTCCATGGAAAGATGGACCATATTGTTGAATCCTTTGTACTCCCAAGTTGAGAAAAGAGCTGACCCTCTTATATCCTCACCTGGATTCTGGACTGTCTTCCTACTTTCTTCTGTCATCCATCCATTTATTCCCTTACTTACTCATTCATTCATTATTTTGAAATTTACTGAAGTGTGTTACATTCTGCTTTCTTTATCATTTTCTTTTTTCAGTCAAAATATTTGCCACTTTAAAAAGTGGTTATGAGTATGAGAAGATTCTGATTCCCAAAGTCCTGGGACTTAAAATCACTACCACAATATTTGGCTGCAACTACACATTTTCTATATTAAAGATGGTCCTTCTTGGAAATACTGTAAAAAATAGACATCCATCAATGGATATTTTCTGCTTTCAACACTTAATAAGAAAGATAATCCAACTAGAAGGGGATATATAATAAAGAGGGCATGTTAGACTGCAATAGCAGACATCCAGTTTTCAATAGTTTAATATTATAACTGTTTATTCCATGCCTGAGTAGGTACTCAGGTCAGCAGAAAAATTCTACCCCAAGTGGTCCTTAAGGGATGCCAGTTTCTTCTATCTTGCATCATCATCTTATAGAGCCATGTGATAATAATCTGAAGCCAGAGAAAGAATAAAAAGCAATCGTGGAGGATATATACACACTTCAGAATAGCCTTGGTCTGGGAGCTATGCACTCATATATGCTCATACCCATTGTCAAGACACAATCATACAGACACACTTAATTAGTTATAAAGGGGAGGTGTTGAGCCAGAAACCTACTTCTGGAGGAGAAAGCATAATAGGATGTGGTAGACAGTGAGAGATCTCTGCCACAGTGTATTAAAGAGAAACTATTTAAATTGTAATTTTGTTTATTCTAAAACACTAGCTTGCTAGTCTGTTAGTACATAAACTAGTATCATTTGCTAAAGAATCCCTCAAGGAATAGTAATTAAAATTCTATCTCTTCCCATACGTATAACACATTATCTGGGAGTGTGGGTGGCATCAGTTGTAGAAGGGGGGTAATCTTTCTTGGTCTGATTTTAAATAACAGACCCAATTTAGTGCAGCACCAGCAAAGTATTCAATTAAAATCACATTATTAAAATAAAAATTAATGTTCTGTTGCTGAACTGCTTGGCTGAATGCACCAATTAAAAGTTTTCTTATCTTCCCGACCCCCTCTCCAATCCCTTTGGGAGAAAGAAGAGGCATAAACACAAATGCACACACAACTTTCTGACTAAAGAAACAGAATTGAAGTTAAACTTTGTTCCTCAAATACTGTAATTGTACAATTACCTGTGGTGTTTAAGACATGTGTAATGTGACAAATAAAAAACCCACAGTGCAAATACTTTACTAAAATGAGTATAGCATCTACCTTCTCATACTTAAAAAAACTAGTTTTTAAAACTATATTTAACCTTAATTGTCTTTCTTTCTCTTCTTGTCTTCTTGGATAATTAGAGAAGTTACCAGAAATAGTTGTAAATGGTCGGGGCTGGGAAGTCAGGGTAATACTGTGGAAAATCCTTGATTTAGACTGTGGCCTATAATTTTAAATTCAGTTTTTGTTCTCCTTCAAGTAGCCAATAGACCAGGAAAGACATCATCCTAGAACCCAGATGTCTTAAGCAAGTTTTGGACTCTTTATGTGCAGGATAGATCTTCTGTATCCTCTTTGGCTACTATCGAATAGCTTCCGATCACATGCCATTTTTCCTTACTTTTTAAAATCTTTTTCACTCTTTTTTTGTAAGACATTCTTGGCCAGAACCCCTTGATATCACTTAAATGTAAAGGTGCTGTAACAGTCCCCTTTCGCCCCTTGAGAGCCCTACTACAGTAGGTATGCTATAGCATTCATCCACCTCCAGGCAATTTCTTTCTTGTCAAGATCTCTTTGTGGATATAAGCAATACAGGGTCTTGTAAAGTAACATGTTCTTCAGTTTGATGCAACTGCCATTTTCCTTCTTCCTTCAACCATTTGATTTTTCAGGCAGTTAGCTTTTCTATTTTAATGGAAAAATCTGCAAGCTTATTTGTAAAGCTTTGAATTCATTTGAACATTGATTGTACCTTCACTATTTTTCCAATACTGTGTGGCACTGAAAATACACAGATCACAGCAACTACTGTTAAGATAGAAAGTGGCTTTCCTATTTTTATGCATTTGTACATCCGATTATGTTTTGTAAACTACACTAAAGTCAAATCTCTCTTATTTTAAAAGCACTCATCCTTCACAAACAAAATGGACAGAATGCAAATAATTGTTTGACGTGTTTTAAAAATACAACAAGTACAGTTATCACTAATATCAATTTTAAAATTGATCCCTTTGATATCTCTGTGTGATGGGGCAACAAGAAATAAGAAGGTAGATATTTAAAATAAACAAAAATGCCAGAAACTGACATCTCTCAGTATTGGCCTTTTGCCACATTAGGTTTTAGGAAAAAAGCAGGAAATGCTGTCTGGAAAGATCCAACAATATTATCCATAAACATAGGTGAATTGACATCATGTATACATACCCAACACATACACACCTGATATGAGGACATCTGCATACAAAGACACAAGACACATTCACACACTCCACATAAAAAGTAATTGGGGGAAATAAAACCAAGTAGAGGAAGAGACTGTATGGGTAGTCTTGAGGCCATGTTATGAAGCTGCTATATTTTTCCAACATTTTGAAATTGTTCATATATCTCCTGGATAGTGGTTTTAATCAATACCACATACTGAAGAACATAGTCCCTCATTCTAGGAAATGTATGCATTTGTTGCAGAAGCATAGGAAGATGGAGAACCATGAAAACATGCTTAAGATTATGACTCGAAATGCCTGCAGGACAAGCTAAGTTAGAAAAAGAGTTCCTTGTCTCCAGGAACTCTGTCCATGGTTAATTCTTCATCTCATGTGAAGACACACTGTCTTTCATTTTCACAAAAGCAACATGCATCTGACACTAATGAGTCTCAGTTCGTATTTTTCTGTATCTGTTTCTTCATGAGGTTACTAACAGGAAATTGGTCAATGCCTGAAGGCAGTTCATGAAGTTCTTGCCTGGTCATTTCAAGGAGCAACATTCTTTGTTACAAGACACTACAGAGCCACCAGAGGCCAGGAATACTTCCTGATAAGTTTCCCCACCAACTGAGACACCTTTAAGTTCTTAAGCAAACTTGCCTGTCCCTAACCAAGTTTACCCAACATGTGGTTTCTTTAGTTGGTCTTCTGTAGACAGTTAAACAATACCTTTCTCAGGAGGTGGCTCAATTTTTTAACTCAAAAGTAATCAAATTACCTTAAATGAATGTCCTTTATTCTCTCTTCTTGGTGAAATTTAAAAAGAGAAACTTCATAGAAAGCTTTATTTTTATAAGTGATTTCTATTAGACTGTGGTTAAACGATAATTGTTTGGAAAAATAAAAAGTCTGTGTGAACAGATTGGTTTCCCAGTGGGAATGAACTCCAAATATCAGGGAGAGAAATGACCTAGAATCTTGAAAATCTTGAAACATTCCCAGGAGGAGGCAGCCTCTCAAGCTTCACATAGCTTCTCACCCATGAGAAGTGCACTGTATTGAAATAGGTCAGCATGTGGAGAGATATTAAAGAGACGTTATCTGCCCTCTGAATCATGTCATTAAGTGCTTTATTTTCCCCTAGAAATTGAGGAAAGCAAGACCTCATTAAAGCAAATAAGGCCCAAATTTACAAGCATGTTTTGACTCTCTTGCAATGCATGCAGCCTTGCACTCGGATTCAGATTATGAGGATAACAGAAATGGGCAAAGGGAAACCTGAATGCACCCGCCATCTTTTATTTGGTAATAATTTTCCTATACCTCAGATATGTATGTCTTTCTTCCCTGTACATAATACTTGGGTAAATGTTGCCTGGAATACATTAAAACTTGAGTTCCAGAAACCACTTTGAAGGATCTTACAGTCAGAAAAGAGCAAGAAAAAATGTTTATAATGTCTACATTTAATTTGAAGAAATAGGCAAATTATAATCATACACATATCTGATTCAGCCTATGACCTCAGAACTATCTCATTTAAGTCTGACAAAAACCTTCTGGTGGTTTGCTGTCAATCTTTGCTGTTCCTGGGTTTTTAGAAGCATCACCTTGATTACTGTCTTCATTTTCACGTAAAGTGAATCTGTCCAAATTTCCCCTTTTTATAAGGACTTCAGTTACATGGGATTAGAGTTCACCCTGATGACCTCATCTTTATTTAACTAATTACCTCTATAATGCTCCCCCTTTTCCCAAATAAGTTCACATCTGAGGTACTGGGAGTTAGGGCTTCTGCATACTAAATTTCAAGGAGCATATTTTAACCCATAACACTGCCCCAATATTTACCCAGTGCTCTATTTATGGCCTGCTCTGATTTCCTTAGTCACCACTGAATCCTACATTCTTATACCTTTGTTACTTTATGTGGTATCTGGTGACCTCTGAATGATAGCAGGAATTTGGGAAATGAAAGCAGTTAGTATGGATCCTAGGGTAAGTCAAGTCTGAGAGTTCCCATTCCTATGTAATTGCATCACAGATTAGGTTCCAGCGGGGAGCAGAGAGAGAGAGGTGTAGTCACAATTATTTGGAAAGGAGAGCTTTGCAAAATTCAGCTTCTTTTTGGCTTGTCTTTAATTACCAACTTGATCCTTTGGGCACTATGGCTATGTCTACAAAGGCCCAGCCTAATCATATAGAATGAAGTACAGCTGAATAGTGGAGCTGAAACCAAGAAAAATGTCATTAAGTCCTTCCAGATGTCATTAAGACAATATTTTGAATCAAATCAGATAATTAAATGTTCCCTTCCTGCATCTGGAACAAAAGAGCAAAATATAGCTTATCAGTGACTCTGAGTAACCGTGCAATTCTACAAACACATTACTTTACCCACATAATCTATTATAGGGCATTCACAATAACATTATGGCTTTATCATGGCTACAAATTTGACCTGTTAAATCAATGAGATATTTTTAGTTTTGGCAGATGCTACTGTGACTTTGTTTAAGAATCACTTTGTCCTTTTACATTTGAACCATTTTTAAAGGTTAAGAAAAGAAAAACCAATTTTCTCACCAAGATGTAGAAAATATTTGAAAAGATTGTATTGTGGCTTGTAACTAAGTTGTACAAATTTGCTGTGATCCCTATTCAAAAAAATTATTTCAATATTTACTATTAAAAGGAGAGAGAATCTTTTAAAGTGCCAAAGAAATGAAAAATAGAGAAGGAAATTAGGCCTTTATTTCCAGGTAAGCATATTGAGATCAAAATTAAAAAGTCAAAAGTTTGTAGATAATTGATAGAGAACAGGGACTAACTATACTGTTAACTACTTTTCAAATTCTAACCTCCAAGTTCCATCATTGGCTATGTAACTGTGGAAAATTCTTAAAGTTTCAGGAGAGCTGACTCAAGCCTATTCCTAACCCACCTATAGGCAGTCACTAACATTGTTGGTAAAATGTAAAGAAGGAACTAACTTGTGAACATAATGTGCAAAGCTAAGCCTATATTTTGAGATAATATCTTGGCTTCAGACTCCATTAACACCATTTATTCCATAAGTACCAATTGCTTTGTTCAGTTACCCAATTCTTTATTAAATTTAGTTGAATTTGGTCTACAATACAGTTTGGGAGATTTTGACATTTGCTGTCAGAGATTTAAGGTGTTACCATGACAGAGACATGAAAAGTTGGCAACACAGGCAGAAAGGGGTAGTGGCCTTTAAGGCCTTTTTTTTTTTTTTTTTTTCACCCAAAAGAAACCAGGCTAATAATACTGAAAAATAATGGGTCTATGCCAAAATGCAGTCGATTTTAAAATATTGGCCCTACATCCTGTGACTTTGCTAAATTCCCTTATTAGCTCCAGTAGTTTAGTTTTGATTATTTTGGACTGTCTATGTACACAATCATGTTATATACAAATAAGGACCATTTTACTTGAAAAAAAAATGATAACGGGTCTATGTAGAGGATTAGGATTGGGAAAATGACAAAGAACAGAGGGGATTTCCACAGGACAACACAGGGAAGAAGTCTCAGAGGAATGCAAAATGTGACATCAAGGGGCTTTATTGCTCTAACTTTGAAACATGTTTTATACGTTTAGTTAATAATGAAAAGATTAGAAGAGTTTATTTTTTCAGTATGGTTACAGAAAAGTAAATAAGTAATCCCTTTTTTGTTTCCAAATGAGTACATTGTGCTATATTTCCCTTAAGCAGCAAGGGGGTTGTTTAAAGTTTAAAATTCTGTATTTGGAATTTTCTTGAAGAATGCAGATGGGCTCTTCAGCAGTCAGTTAAAACTTTTCAATCACAAGAGAAAAGAAAGAAAATAAAGAGGAATTCAGAATTCGTAAAATGCCAAGAGGAAGATGAGTACAAGGCGATAAATATTATCCAAAGGCATCTTTCAGTCAGGAAAAAAGTCATGCCCTTTAAACAATTTCCCAAAACTTTTTTTTTACACCAATATCCACTATCTTAAAATAATTCTTACCAATTATTAAAGGTTGTTTTTGACAGGTTTTGTACCTTTTCAATCAGAATGTATTTATTATATGGTATTTTGTGCTCAGAACTCAAATTCTTTAACCTCTATTTTCTTTATTAGTCTCATCTGTGAAATCTAGATAATGCTAGTAACTAGCTCTTAGAGCAGTGTATATCAAAATTGTTACCTTAAAGAAACTTCAAGCATGAAAAATACTCCTTGAGAAATGCCTGTATTTCTGACAATAAAATAATTACTTATTATAAAAATTAAATAAGCCAAAAATATTGCCACTTTATTTTAAATGGAATAAAAGTGTATGGGTGTGTGCGATCACACATATATATTCTAATGTTTTGGGGGGATGCTGTGAAGATAATTTTAAATTTCATGAAATATCTTGTTAAATGATTTTATAACTGTTATTTTCTGTGTATGTTAAAGGCTATTTTAGAATGTGGTGTATATCAAACCTAGTTTGGAAACGTCCCTATAGGAGTATGATACTAATAGATGTGTAAGGTAGGGATGCAGATACGTACATAAACATACGCATTCTCTCTTTCATACACAAATATACATCAAATACTATCTAGTAGAATAGTCTACCACTAAAAAAAGTATTTTTTACATTTTAATGTGTTTTGGTATATACATATATATATTAGTACATTGTACTAGATTTTTATATATAAATAGATATATATATTTTAAATTTAAACCAAGTGGAGAAATTGACTTTTTTTGAATGGCAAAATAACTTTGAGATAGAACTTTGTATTTTGAGTGCCTTAAGACAAGAACTAGATATTACTTATCCTGAATACTCCTTCACTCATATGTATTTATGAATGGATGAATGAATAAATAAATAATTCAGTAAATCAATAAGTGAATACATGAATAGGATAATGAAAGGCAAGACGTTAAAAGCTGAAAACCACAAAAGGAACAGAGCAGTGACCACACCTGTCATTCCTTTCTCACCAGTTGTTTTCCTTTTGCTAGTTAGACAGGGAGATCCTGGGGAGATGTATTTTTAGAATGCTGAGAAACTATTTATTAAGCAGGAAATACCGTATCTGTTAAAAGATGGTATTGGTTGTTGGCAGCCTTGAGAGCAGCTTTGTGTACTTTAATACCTTGAATCAGAAGGCCACTGAAAAATCTAAACACACATTCACAGACCAAATTTAAAGGTTGCAGAAGGACTTATTAAAGAATAATTATACTTGCAATTATTTTTAATATGTCCTAGACTATGAGCTTTAAGGTGGCAGGAAAACTCTTCACCACTCTATCCTTGGCACCTAGCCCATACCTTGCAAATACTGTTTGTTCTTTAATAAGATTTTGCTGAATGAATCTATGAAAGAATTAATGATATTGGAAAGAGGTGTTAAGAATGAAGAAAAACTAGTTATGTGTAGAGGCTGATAGAGAAAAGAACTGGTAGTAAATTAAAAATTGCTTAAAAAGAAAGGAAAGACATTGCATGGATATCAAGAAAAGATGAGAAGAAGGGATTACAGAGCCTTACAGAAAGTGAACAGCATGGGAGACAGGTTTGTTTAAAGGTTTGGTAATACTGAGTGTGAGTTTATTTTCTCTAATGAAAAAATGTTTAAGCAATTTGGGAGAAAAATGAAATTTAAAAAATTACAACAAATGCAAGTTATGTATTATGTTCCTCTGCAGACCTCATAAAAGAGCAATTTACTCTTGCATGTACTCTAAATGTTTATGAGAGAATGGTTTATGGGCATACTGATTTTTTAGATTTCCTTCCCATCTCTGACTCTTGACTAATTCGCTTAAAAACAAAAAGTTTCTACACTTGGAAAACTGAAAAGGTATTTCTATGACTGGGGCTTTTTGATTTGAAGCTAGGGGTTCTGGCTTGATTACTGTGTCTCAGAATTAAAATAATGGAAAAGCCCATTAAAAAGGCAATTAGATTTCAAATAAAGGCAAGACTAGTTACACGTAAGTTTCTTCAGAATGCAATAAACCTATCAGTCTCTTGGCTTAACTCACCAAAAATTAGTCAGTGGAGGCGCCATAGAACATCAGGTGATTGCAGGTATTATATTAGGGCCAAAGAAATTAGGGCTGTCTCCTTCTATGATGAACAATTTCCTCCCAGGTTTATGGCTTTATAGAAAATGGATGTTATTATCCTTATTTTATATAATAAGAATAAAACAAGTAAAGGTATAAGGCTTAAAAGATACTGAACTGATGTCCTTGTTTAGTAAATTAGAACATTAAGGAAAAATACAGAACTGTGATTCAGGAAACTACTCAGGGACAGAAATGTGAATAAAACTGAAGATTCCTGACTCCTTTGTAACACTTTTTTTTTTTACCCTATGATGTACTATTTAAAAAGATAGTTGTTTATGTTGATGATAAAAGAGAAGGATGGAGTTGAAGTCTAAGTCCTTGAAGAACCTAGAAAAGGACATTTATTGGATGAGTCTATGAAAGGACATTTATTGGATATTCTAGTCTAATGAAAGCAAAGTCTTGTAACATCACTGTATTTACAGTTGTTTGCACAGAATCTGGCACTTGGTAGGTGCTCAATATATGTTTATTTTTAATTGAGGCATAATTTTCATACAATAACATGTACAGATTTTGAGTATTCAGTGTGATAAATTTTAGCAATTTTATGTATGCATGTAGCCATTTACAGAATACAAATATTCAGTATATGAGTTTTTGTCAGCTGTGTTAGAATTTTTCCATTCTGTGGCATACCTATTCTTTTTCTTAATGATGTTATCTACACTACCCCAGAAAATTTCTTCATGCCCCTTTTAGGTCAAATTCCCCTTCATTCTGCCCACTCACAGAGTAGACCACTTTCTGGTTTCTTTCTTTTTATTTAACTTTTATTTTAGGTTTGGGGATTCATATGAAGGTTTGTTACATAGGTAAACAGGTGTCCCAGGAGTTTGTTGTAGATATTATTTTATCACCTAGGAATCAAGGACAGTACCCAATAGTTATCTTTTCTGGTCCTCTCCATCATCCTACCCAACCTCCATCAAGTAGACATCAGTGTCTGTTGTTTCCTTCTTTGTGTTAACTAGTTCTTGTCATTTAGATCCCACTTACAAGTGAGAACATACAGTATTTATTTTCCAGTTCCTGTGATAGTTTGCTAAGGATGATAGCCTCCAGCTCCATCCAAGCTTCTGCAAAAGACATGATCTTGTTTTTTTATGGCTGCATAGTATTCCATGATGTATATGTACCACATTTTCTTTATCCAATGAAAATGGATAGACATTTGGGTTAATTCTATGGTTTCGCTATTGTGACTAGGGCTGCAATAAACATTTGCATGCATATGTATTTATGGTAAAATAATTTATATTTGTCTGAGTATATACCCAGTAATGGGATTACTTGGTTGAATGGTGTTCTGCTTTTAGGTCTTTGAAGAATTGCCATATTGCTTTCTGCAATTACTGAACTAATTTAAACTCCCAACAACAGTTTTTAATTGTTCCCTTTCCTTAGCAACCTCACCAGCATCTGTTATTTTTGACTTTTTAACATTTTGACTGATCTGAGATGGTATCTCATTGTGGTTTGGATTTGAATTTCTCTAATAATCGGTGAAATTGTGCTTTTTTTTAATGCTTATTGGCCACATGTGTATCTTCTTTTGAGAACTGTCTGATCATGTCCATTACTCACTTTTTAGTGGAGTTGTTTTTCTCTTGTAAATTTGTTTCAGTTCCTTATAGAATCTGGATATTAGATCTTTGTGAGATAGCGTTGTTTGCAAAAATTTTCTCTCATTCTGTAGGTTGTCTGTTTACTCTGTTGGTAGCTTCTCTTCCTTGGTAAAAGCTCTTAAGTTTAATTAGATCCAGCTTGTCAATTTTTGCTTTTGTTGTGGTTGCTTTTGGTGTCTTGTCATAAAATCTTTGCCCACTCCTATATCCAGCAAGGTATTGCCTAGGTTGTCTTCCACAGTTCTTATAATTTTGGGTTTTACATTTAAATATTTAATCCATTTTGAGTTGATTTTTGTATATGGTGTAAGGAAGTGAATCCAGTTTCAGACTTCTGCATATGGCTAGCCAGTTAACCTAGTACCATTTATTGAATAGGGAATTTTATCCCCATTGCTTGTTTTTTCAGTTTTGTCCAAGATCAGATAGTCACAGATGTATGGCCTTATTTCTTGACTCTTTATTCTGTCCCATTGGCCTATATGACTATTTTTGTACCAGTACAACACTGTTTTGATTACTGTAGCCTTGTGGTATAGTTTGAAGTCAAGTAACGTGATGCCTCCAACTTTGTTCTTTTTGTTTAGGATTGCCTTGGCTATTCAAGCTCTTGTTAGTTCACATGAATTTTAAAATAGTTTTTTTCTAATTCTGTAAAGAATGTCTTTGGTCATTTGATAGAAATAGCACTGAATCTGTAAATTGTTTTGGGCAGTATAACCATTTTAATAATATTGATTTTTCCTATCCATGGGCATGGTATGTTTTTCCATTTATTTATGTCTTCTCTCATTTATTTGAGCAAAGTTTTATGATTTAATCTCATTTGTGAATGAGATTGCCTTTCTGATTTGGCTCTCAGTTTGGCTGTTGTTGGTATATTAAAATGCTAAAAATGCTAAGGACTTTTGTATGTTGATTTTGTATCCTGCAGCTTTGCTGAAGTTGCTTATCAGATAAAGGAGTTTTGGGGCTCAACTATGGGATTTTCTAGATATAGAATCATGTTGTCTGCAAAAAGAGATAATTTGACTTTCTCTCTTCCTATTTAGATGTTCTTTAGTTTTTTCTCTTGCTTTATTTTTCTGGCTAGGACTTCCAATACATAATGAATAAGAGTGATGAGAGGACATCCTTGTCTTGTGCCAGTTTTCAAAAAGAATGCTTCCAGCCTTTGTTCTTTCAGTATAATGTTGGCTGTATGTCTTTCATAGATGACTTTGATAAGTTTGAGGTATGTTCCTTTAATACCTAGTTTATTGAGAGTTTTAAACATAAAGAGGTATTAAATTTTATTGAAAGCCTTTCGCAATCTATTGAGATAATCATGAGGTTTTTGTTTTTAGTTCTGTTTAAGTGATGAATCACATTTATTGATTTGCATATGTTGAACCAACCTTGTATCCTGTGGATGAAGCCTTGATCATGGTGGATAAGCTTTTTGATATGCTCTTGGATTTGGTTTGCAAGTATTTTATTGAGGATTTTTGCATGGATGTTCATCAGGGATATTGGACCAAAGGTTTCTTTTTTTTTTGTTGTATCTCTGTCTGGTTTTGGTGTCAAGAAAATGCTGGCCTTATAGGAGGCGAATAATTTCTGTAGAAATGGTACCAGCTCTTCTTTGCATACCTTGTAGAAGTTGACTGTGAGCAATCAGATCCCAAGAAGTTTTTTGTTGGTAGGCTATTCATTAATGATTCAATTTTGGAGCTCGTTACTGGTGTTCAGGAAATCAACTTCTGGCTCAGCCTTGGGATGATGTATGTGTCCAAAAATGTATCAGTTTCTTCCATATTTTCTTCTAGGTTTGTGTGCATATAGGTATTTGTAGCAGTTTCTGATGATTGTTTTTATTTCTGTGGGGTCAGTAATAACATTCCTTTTGCCATTTCTAATTGTGTTTATTTAGATCTTCTCTCTTTTCTTCTTTGTCTAGGTAGTCGCCTATTTTATTTTTTCAGAAAATCAATTCCTGAATTTGTTGATCTTTTGAATGTTTTTTGTGTCTTAATGTCCTTCAGTTCAGCTCGATTTTTGTTATTTTCTCATCCTGTGTTAGCTTTGGAGTTGACTTGCGCTTAGTTCTCTAATTTTTTCAGTTGTAAAGCTGTTAATTTGAGATCTTTCTAGCTTATTGATGTGGGAATTTAGTGCTATGAATTTCCCTCCTAACACTGCCTTAGCAGTGTGTCCAGAGATTCTAGTTGTTGTATCTTTGTTGTCATTATTTTCAAAGAACATCTCGATTTATACCTTAATTTCATTATTTACCCAAAAGTCATTCAGGAGCATGTTGTTTAATTTCCATGTAGTTTCATGGTTTTGAGAAATTTTCATAGTCTTGTGGCCTGAGAGTGTATTTGATATGATTTTGGTTATTTGATAAGGATTATTTTATGTTCAATTACGTGGTTATTTGTAGAGTATGTATCATGTGTCAATAAAAATAATGTATATTCTGTTGTTTTGGGGTGGAAAGTTCTGTAAAGGTCTATCAGATTCATTTGGTCCCATATTGAGTTCAGGTTCTAAATATCTTTGTGAATTTCCTATCTCAGTGATCTGATACTGTCAGTGGAGTGTTAAAGTCTCTCACTATTTTGTGTGGGAGTCTAAGTTTCTTTGTAGGTCTCTAAGAACTTGCCTTACGAACCTGGGTGCTCCTGTGGTGGTGTATATATATTTAGGATAGTTAGGTCTTCTTGTTGAATTGAACCCTTTACCATTATGTAATGCCCATCTTTTCTTTGCTTTTTTTTTTTAATCTTTGATGGTTTGAAATCTGTTTTGTCTGAAATCAGGATTGCCCACCCCCTGCCCACACTGCTTTTTCATGTTTTCCATTTACTTGGTAGATGTTCTTCAGTCCCTTGAGCCTATGAGTGTCATTATGTGTGAGACAGGTCTCTTGAAGATAGCATACCATTTTGTCTAGCTTTTTATCCAGTTTTCCACTCTGTGCCTTTGAAGTGGAGTTTTAGCCTGTTTACATTCAATGTTAATATTTATATGTTTGGATTTAATCTTGTCATTGTGTTGTTAGCTGGTTATTATGCTGCCTTGTTTGTGTGATTGCTTTATAGTGTCAATGGCTTGTGTATTTAAGTGTGTTTTTATACTAGCTGGCAGTGGTCTTTCCTTTCCATATTTAGTGTTCCTTTCAAGATCTCTGGTAAAGCAGGCCTGGTGGTAACAAACTATCTCAGGATTTGTTTATCCAAAAAAGATTTTATTTCTTCTTCACTTAGGAAACTTAGTGTGACTGGATATGAAATTCTTGATTGAGAGCCTTCCAAGTAGCTGGGGTTGCAGGCACATGCCACCATGCCCAGCAATTTTTAATATTTTTAGTAGAGATAGGTTTTCACCATGTTGGCCAGGCTGGTCTTGAACTATGGACCTCAGGTTATCTGCCCATCTTGGCCTTCCAAAGTGCTGGGATTACAAGGGTTAGCCATTACGCCTCCCTGAAGATTTTTTTTTCTTTAATAATGTTGAATATAGGGCCCCAATCTCTTCTGGTTTGTAGGGTTTCTTCTTAGAGGTCTACTGTTGGGCTGATGGTGTTCTTTTTGTAAGTGACCTGCCTTTTCTGTCTAGCTGCCCTTAACATTCTTTCATTTCATTTGTGGAAAATCTGATGATTATTTGACTTAGGGATGATCTTCTTGTGTAGAATCTTGCAAGAGTTGTCTGTGTTTCCTGAATGTGACTCTGTCCTCTCTAGCAAGGCTGGGGAAGATTTCATAAGTGATATCCAGAAATATGTTTTCCAAGTTGTTTGCTTTCTCCCTCTTCCTTGTAGAAATGCCAGTCATTCATAGATTTGGCCTCTTTACATAACCCCATACTACTCAGAGGTTTTATTCTGACTTTTTCTTTTTGTCTAAATTCTGAGAACCTGTCTTCAAGTTCTTAGTTTTTTTTTTCAGCTTTTTCTGTTCTGCTGTTAATACATGTGATTGCATTGTGAAACTGTTATATTGTATTATTCAGCTCTGTCAGACCCATTATGTTCTCTTTTATACTGGCTATTTTGTCCTTCAGCTTGTGTCACTTTATTGTGATTCTTTCTTTGGATTGAGTTTTGCTATCTTCCTGAATTTTGATGATCTTTGTTTCTATCCATATTCTGAATTCTATTTCTGTTATTCCAGCCAGTTCAGCCTAGTTAAAAAAAACTCTTGTTGGAGAATTGGTGCAGTCATTAAGAGGACATATGACACTCAGGCTGTTTAAATAACCAGAGTTCTTGTGTTCTCTTTCATCTCTGCATGTGGATGTTTCCTTAACTGCAGTGTAGGTTGAATACAGTCAATAGATTTCTTTTCTGGGTGGTTTTTGTTGGGCCAAGGCTTTGTACCGTATCTTTATTTGAAGCTGACTTCTTGTCTCTGCTTTCAGAGGAAAGTATGTTAGTTAGATATTTTGCTGTTGAGGCTTTGGGTATGATCCAGCAGGTGGCACTTAGGCTTATTGGTTAGTTGGTGGAGTCTTGCTTGGTTGTGTGGCTTCCCTGTGTTTCCTCGTAGTTATAGCCATGTTCTCTCTAAATGGTCAGAAAGTGCAGATTACTCTTTCTGTTGACTGCTGGATATAGATTCTGACTTGACATTCCTAGGCTGCCCACTGAATTTATGTTTCTTCTCTAACTTGGAGGCAGCAGAGGAAAGGATCTTACTAGGGGTAGTGACCAAGGGTTGTTTGCTTGTCTCCTGGGGACTTTACTCCAGAGAAATGAAGATAAGCACTCAGTGCAATCAGCCCAGGGTGGAGGGTCTGCACTGTGGGCCCAAGCCAGGGGGTTCCTATTTGGTGACAAGCATTTCAAAGTGTTTTGGACCTGCAGGAGATGGACGGGCCTCCTCTCCTTAGGTCAGCTGCAGCTTGTTTTAGGTGTGAATGAGGCAATTTGGGTTTTTGATCCTTCATTAGTCCAAGGGTGACAAGAGCATTTCCACTGCAGAAGGAGTGGCAAAGAGGCTTTTGGTTGCCCCTGGAGGCTCTGTCCAGGGAGTTGCGAAGTTGCTGCTGGCTCAATAGCTCTGGTGAGGACTGGTGGGAGGCCCAGGCCTGGAGGACCTGCCCTGTGAGGAGATAGGGGAATGAGTACCTGCATAAAAGTCTGGTCGCTTTTCCATAGAGCTGCTGCCGTATATGGGACCTGCTCCAGTCCTTAGTCACCTCAGATTTCCCAGTATCTGGAGGTATCACTGGTGAAGTCTGCAAAACAGCAAAGATGGCAGCCTGTCCCTTCCTCTGGGAGTTTTGTCCTAGGGAGATATGGGTTTATTCCTGGCCCAAAGACACCCATAGGAGGTGGCTGGAGACCCCAGTAGGAAGGTCTCACCCAGTGAAGAGGAGATTAATTGGGAACCCGCTTAAAAAAGAAGTTTGGCCACATTTTGATAGAGCAGCTGTGCTGTATCCATTTCAGCTTCAGTTGCCTCAGACACTTCTAAGCCCAAAGGCAGGAACAACTAAGTCCCCCAAACAGCAAAAATGGTGTCATGTCCCTCCCTCTAGGAGCTCTATCCAAGGGAGGTTACAAGTCTCTGTCAGCCAGAGAACACTGAGGGAGGTAATTTTAAAAATGTCCTTGATTAGTCCCAGTGCAAGTGCCTGGATGTTTCAGCTGAAGGTGTTGTATCTACATGCCCCTTTTGCTCCTCTCCATGAGAACCACACACACTAGCTACTTCTAGTTGTCCATCTTGGCCACCTGATTTTTTTCACCATAAATTAATTTTCTTTATTCTTGGGAGTTATATAAATAAACTAAATGAGCAAATACATTTTTATTTGTTATTTCTTTTGTTCCTTATAATGTTTTTGAAATTTATTCATGTTATAGCTTTTATCAGCAGTTTCTCTTTTTATATTATGCAGTAGCATTATATTGTGTGACTACTACATTTTGCTTATTCATTCTCCTGTTGATGAATATTTGTGTTATTTACTTTTGGAGACAATTATAACTATAAAGGTTGTTAAAATATTCTTTTATAAAATGTTTTTTTGAACATTTTGAGCACATTTTCATCCACATATTAGCCATTTGTATTTCTTCTTTGTGAAGTACCTGCCTAATTCTTTTGCCTATTTCGTAATCAGGTTGCATTTTTATTATTGATTTGTAGGAATTCTCTATATATTCTGGATATAATTTATTTTCCAGTATAGGTACTAAGAAAACTTTCTCATGTTTTTTGCCTGTTGGTTGTCTTGAAAGATGTTTCTTTAGTGAGCAGTACATTTCAATTTTGATGAATGTCATTTTTCTTTATTTTAGGGTTACTGATTTTGTACCCTTTTGAAAACTCTTATCCTGCTCCCAAATTTACAAAGATATTATTCTTATTTTTCTTCTATGCATCACGGTGCCAGTTTTTATATTTAGGTCGGAGATTTATCTAATTTTTAAAATCTGAAGTATAAGGGTTGCGTTGTTCCAGCACCATTTACTAAAAAGGCTTTTCCTTCCTTCATTAAATGAACTCAATGCCTTGTCTGAAGATTAGTTGACACTGTATGTATTGTCTATTTCTGGACTCTATTCTCCTCCACCAATCCATATACTATATGATTAAGCTAATTATTATACTGTCTTACACCCTTATAGGCTTATAGTAAGTCTTGAAGTTAGGTACTGTTAAGTCTTCTTACTTAAAATATTTATATGATTTTGGCTCTTCTAGATCCTTCATATTTACACCTGAATTTTAGAATCAGTTTGCCAATGACTTCAAAATGGGCTGTTTGCAACATAATAGATATTATATTGAATATATAGGTTGATTTGGGGAGAACAGACAACTTTAAAACATTATATTTTGTCAGTGAACACAAGCATGGGTCCTCATTTATTTATTTAAATTCCTCAGCAGTATTTTATAGTTTTCACTGTGAAAATCTTGCATATTTTCAATAAATTATTGCCTGCATATTTAATATTCTTTGACATCATTGTAAATGATGTTGTAAATTTTGCTTTCTATTTTCTTTTGCTGTTTGTATCTCAAACTGCCCTTGATTTTTGTGAATTAACTTTGAGTCCTGAAGTGTCACTAAGTGTACTTACGTTCTTGTTTTTTTATACATTTCATGTGATTTTCTACATATATAATAATTTTGCCTACAAATAATACAGTTCTATCTTCCTTTTAGAGCTGTAAGCCTTTTATAAACTTTTCCTGTCTTATTGCACAAGAGGGAAACTACAGGAAAATATTAAGCATAAATGATGAACCAAGATGATTTTCTTTGTTTAGGAGAGAAAAAAGTATAAAATACTTTACAATTAAAAATGTTAGCTATAGGGTTTTTGAGATGTTTTTTATTAGGTTGAAAAGGGTTCCTTCTATTCTTAATTTGCTGAGTTTTTATTCAGAATGTATATTCCATTTTTTCAGATGTTATTTTCTACATCAATTGAGATGATTATATGCCTTTTCTCCTCTATTCTAACGTATGGTAAATTACTTTAATTGCAGTTTCAAACTGTTCAAACACATTTGCATACCTGTGATAAAATCTATCTGTTCAGGATGCATCACTCTGTGTGTATGTGTGTGTTGGTAGGGAGGGGTGTGTGTGTGTGTATGTGTGTGTGTGTGTGAGTGTGTGTGTGTGTACCCTCAATTTGTCTCTATGATGTTAAAGATTTTGCATCAGTGGTGATAATATATACTGGTCTATATGTTTTTCTCATAATATCTTTGCCGGGTTTTAGCATCAGACTTATACTAGCCATACAAAAAGATAGAATAGTTTTAGAAATAATTTGTGTAGAGTTGGGATTATTTCACTTTTAGAAATAATTTGTGTAGAGTTGGGATTGTTCATTATTTCAATATTTTATAAAATTTCAGTAAAGTCATCTGAGCCTTGAGTAACTTTGTAGGAAGCTATTTAGTATGAACTCAATTCCTTTTGTAACTATGGGGTTATTTAGCTATGCTATTACTTACGTCACTTTAGATAAGTGTGCTGTTCATACTTTTGGTCCACTTCTTCAAACTTGTGGAATGTAATTGTTTATTATTATTATTATTTCCTGTAGAATCTCTGGTGATGTCCCCTTCTTATTCTTGATGTTGGCAATTTGTATTTTCTCTCTTTTCTTTTGATCACCTTTACCAGAAGGTGATAATCAAGTTTATTAATTTTTTTAATGATCACACTTTCGACATTTTGGTTTTGAATTGCTTGTTTTATATCTCATTGATTTCTGCTTTTGTCTTCATTGATTCCTTTTTTCCATGTACTTTGGATTAATTCATTCAGCTTTATCTAGATTCTTAAGGTAGAAACTTTGATCATTTATTTCTAATATAACCATTTCAAACTGTAAACTTCCCTCTAGTATACCTTTAACTGAATTCCACAAATATTGATAACTTTTTATTATTTCATAATATTTTCTAATTTCCCTTATTAATTCTTCATTGACTCATAGATTAGAATTTTTTAGTTAAATTTCAGATATTTGAGAAATTTCTCTATATATATTTATTAATTTCTAATTTGATACAACTTTTGTCCAGAGAATATTATTATTAAATAATATTAAAATTATTATTTTAATCCTTTAATATTTTGAGAAATTTTTATGGCCTGGTGTATAGTCTGTTATGGTTAGTTAATCATTTATACACACATGCAAAGATTGTGTACAGTTGCCACTATAGTGTTATGCACACACAGTTGTTTAGAAATGTGTTATGTAAGATCTCTGATTATAAAGATAGATCATCTGTGTCTCCATTTGGTCTATCAGGTTTTGCCTTACATAGTTTGAAATCCTATTTCGGATACATATGTACTTAGAATTGTTAAGACTTTCTGATGAATCAATGTTTTCAAAATTATAAAATGTTCTTTTTCTCTAGTGATGTTGTCTTGAAGTACATTTTGTGTGATGTCAATATAGCCACACCAGACTTTTTAGTCTAACTGTAAAAATGGTATATTTAACACAACAAATCATGATCTAAACATTAATATTTTTTATCTTAGTTTTTAAGTGGCTTATTTTTATTTTTTGTTGTTCATTTTTCTTTATTCCTTTTTCTCTGTTCCTTTTATATGTATTCATTTATCTTTAATTTTAGGTTGAGGTGTATATATGCAGGATTTTTATGTAGGTAAACATGTGTCATGGGGGTTTGTAGTACAGATTATTTCAGCAATCAGGTCCTAAGCCTGGTACCCAATAGTTATATTTTTCTGATAGTCTCCTTCCTCCCACCCTCCACCCTCAAGTAGCCCCAGTGTGTATTGTTTCCCTGTTTGTGTTCATGTGTTCACATTTAGTTCCCACTTATAAGTGAGAACATGCAGTATTTGTTTTCTGTTCCTGCATTAGTTTGCTAAGGCTAATGGTATCTTCTTCCACCTATGTTTCTGCAAAAAATATTATCTCATTCTTTTTATGGCAACATAGTATTTCATATTGTATATATACCACATTTTCTTTATCCATTCTGCTATTGGTAGGCATTTAGGCAGATTCCATGTCTTTGCTATTGTGAATACTGCTGTAGTTAATAGACATGTGCATGTGCCTTCATGATAGAATACTTTATATTTCTTTGGGTATATACCCAATAATAGAATTGCTGGGTCAAATGGTATTTCTAGTTTTAGCTTTTTGAGGAATCAACACACTGCTTTCCATAGTGGTTGAACTAATTTGCACTCCCATCAATGGTGTATAACATTTTCTTTTACTACAATCTGGTCAGAATCTGTTAATTTTTGACATTTTAGTAATAGCCATTCTGACTGGTGTGAGATGGTATCTCATTGTGGTTTTGATTTGCATTTCTCTAATGATCAACGTATTGAACTTTTTCTCATATGCTTCTTGTCCACATGCATGTCTTCTTTTGAAAAGTGTCTGTTCATGTCCTTTGCCCATGTTTAATGGGGTTGTTTGTTTTTCCTTGCAAATTTGTTTAAGTTCTTTACAGATGCTGCATGTTAGAACTTTGTCAGATGCATATTTTGCAAAAATTTTCTCCCATTGTATAGGTTGTCCGTTTACACTGTTGATATTAATGGTTTATTTTGCAGGATAGAAGATTTTAAGCTTAATTAGATCCCACTTGTCAATTTTTGCTTTTGCTGTGATTGTTTTTGGCATCTTCATCATGAAATTTTTGACCATTCCTATATCAAGAATGATATTACCTAGCTGGTCTACCAGGGATTTCATAGTTTAGGGTTTTACATTTAAGCCTTTAATGAATCTTGTGTTGATTTTTTTATACAGTATAAGGAACAAGTCCAATTTTAATCTTCTGCATACAGCTAGTCAGTTATCCCAACACCAGGTATGGAATAGTGAGTCTTTTCCTGATTGCTTGTTTTTGTCAGCTTTGTCAAAAATCAAAAGGTTGTAGATGTGGAACTTAATTTCTGGGCTCTTTATTCTGTTCCACTGGTCTATGTGTCTGTTTCTGTACCAGTACCATGCTGTTTTGTTACTGTAGCACTGTAGTGTAGTTTGAAGTTGGGTAACATGATGCCTCCAGCTTTGTTTTATTTGCTTAGGATTGCCTTGCTATTCAGGTTCTTTTTGGGTTCCATATGAATTTTAAAATAGTTTTTATCTACCTCTTTGAAGCATGTCATTGATAGTTTGATAGGAATAACATTAAATCTGTAAATGGCTTTGGGTAATATGGCTGTTTTAATGATACTGGTCCCTCCTATCCATGAACACACAATGTTTGTCCATTTGTTTGTGTTGTCTGTGATTTCTTTGGGCAGTGTTTTTGTAAGTTCTCATTTTAGAGAACTTTTACTTCCCTAGCTAGCTCTATTCTTAGGTATTTTATTCTTTTTGTGGCATTTGTGAATGGGATTGTGCTCCTGATTTGGCTCTCAGCTTGGATGTTGTTGTATAGAAATGCTACTGCTTTTTGGTTTGTTGACTTTGTGTCCGGAAACTTTGCTAAAGTTGTTTATCAGATCAAGCAGCTTTTGGGTAGAGACTATGTGGTTTTCTAGATCTAGAATTATGTCTTCTACAAACAGATAGTTTGACTTCTTATCTTCCTATTTGGATGTACTTTTTTTCTCTTGCCTGATTGCTTTGGCCAGTACTTTCAATACTATGTTGAATAGAAGTGATGAGAGAGGGCACCCTTGTCTTGTGCCAGTTCTCAGTGGGAATCCTTCCAGTCTTTGTCCATTCATTGTGATGTTGGCTCTATGTCATAGATGGTCTTATTATTTTGAGGTATATTACTTCAATGGCTAGTTTATTGAGAGTTTTTAACATGAAATAATGTTGAATTTTATTAAAAGCCTTTCTGCATCTATTGAGATCATCATGTGGTTTTTGTCTTTAGTTTTGTTTACGTGCTGAATCACATTTGCTAATTTGTTTATGTTGAACAAACCTTGAATCCCAGTGAAAAGGCCTACGATCATGATCAGTTTGCTGGATTCAGTTTGCAACTGTTTTGTTCAAGATTTTTGCATCAGTGTTCATCAAGGATATTGGGCTGAAGTTTTCTTCTTTGTTATGTCTCTGCCAGTTTTGCTATCAGGATGATTATGAGCTCACAGAATTAGTTGGGAAGAAGTCCTTCCTCCTTGATTTTTTTGGAATAGTTTCAGTAGGAATAGTATCAGCAATTTTTTATATATCTGGTAGAATTCAACTGTGGAACTGTCTGGTTCTGGGCTTTTTCTGGTTGGTAGGCTATTCATTACTGATTTGATTTTAGGTCTTATTATTAGTCTGTTCGGAGAATCAACTTCTTCCTGGTTCAGTCTTGAGAGAGTGTATGTGTTCAGAAATTTATCCATCTCTTTTAGGTTTTCTACTTTGTATGCATACAGGTGTTCGCAACAGTCTCTGAGGGTTGTTTTTATTTCTGTGGGGTCAGTGGTTACATCCCCTTTGTCATTTCTAATTGTGTTTATTTAGATCTACTCTCTTTTCATCTTTATTAGTCTAGCTGGTGGCATATCTATCCTACTAATGTTTTCAAAAAATCATCATGTGGATTTGTGAATATTTTTAACGTTTTTTTGTGTGTGTGTCTCTTGATCTCTTTTAGTTCAGCACTGATTTTGGTTATTTTTTGTCTTCTGCTTGATTTGGGGTTGTTTCACTCCTGCTGCTATTATTACTTCAGTTGTGATGTTAGGTTGTTAATGTAAAATATTCCTAGCTTTTTGATGTGGGCATTTAGTGCTATACATTTGTCTTTTACCACTGCCTTAGCTGTGTTGCACAGATTCTGGTATGTTGTATCTTTTTTCTTATTAGTTTCAAAAAGGTCTTGATTTCTGCCTTGATTTTATTGTTTACCCAGAAGTCATTCAAGAGCAGTTTGTTTAATTTCCAGGTAATTACCTAGTTTTGAGTGCTTTTTCTTTAATCTTGATTTTTATTTTTATTGTACTGTGGTCTGAGAATGTGTTTGGTATGATTTTGGTTCATTTGCATTTGATGAGGATAGTTTTATATCTAATTGCAGTTGATTTCAGAGTAGGTGCCATGTAGCAATAAGAAGAATATATATTCTGTTATTTTGGGTAGAGAGTTCTGTAGAGGTCTGTCAGATCCATTTGGTCCAGTATTGAGTTCCAGGTGCTAAATGTCTTTGTTAATTTTTTGCCTTGATGAGCTGTCTAATACTGGCAGTGGAGTGTTGAAGTTTCCCGCTATTACTTTGTGGAAGTCTAAGTTTCTTTATAGGTCTCTAAGAACTCGCTTTATGAATCTGGGTGCTCTTGTGTTGGGTGTATATATGTTTAGGATACTTGGGTCTTTTGTTGAATTGAACCCTTTACCATTATGTAATGTTCTTTGTCTTTTTTTATCTTTCTTGGTTTAAAGTCTGTTTTGTCTGAAATAAGAATTACAACTCCTAATTTTTTTCTAATTTCTATTTGCTTGGTAAATTTTCCTCCCTTAATTTTGTGCCTGTGGGTGACATTGCACATGAAGTGGGTCTCCTGAAGACAGCATACCATTGGGTCTTGCTTCTTTATTCATCTTGCCACTCTGTACTCTTACATGGGGCATTTAGCCCATTATATTCAATGTTAGTATTTATATGTGTCAATTTAATCCTGTCATTGTATTGTTAGCTGGTTATATTGGATTTTTAAGTGGTTGCTTCATATTATCACTGGTCTGTGTGATTAAGTGTGTTTTGTGTTGGCTGGTAATGGTCTTTCCATATTTATTTTTCAAGATCTCTTGTAAGGTGGATTTGATGGTAACAAACTTCTGCAGCATTTGCCTATCTGAAAAAAAATCTTATTTTCTTTAGCATAGAAACCTTACTTTGGCTCAGTATAAAATTCTTGGTTGGAGATTTTTTTTTTCTTTAGATATGTTGAATAAGGATGACCCATGTCTTCTGGCTTGTAGTGTTTCTTCAGAGAGGTCTATTGTTAGCCTGACGAGGTTCTCTTTGTAAAAGACCTGTCCTTTCTTTCTAGCTGCCTTTAACATTCTTTGTTTCATTTCAACCTTGGAAAATGATGATTATATGTCTTGGGGACGATCTTGTATAGACTCTTGAAAGGGTTTTCTGTATTTTCTGAATTTCACTGTTGGCCTCGTTAGCGAGGCTAGGGAAGTTTTGTAGAAAATGTCCTAAAATAAGTTTTCAAAGTTATTCGCTTTCTCCCCCTCCTTTTTATGTCACTTTTAGGGATGCTAGTGATACATAGATTTGGCCTCTTTACATAATATCACATTTCTTGGAGGGTTTATTCATTTATTTTCATTGTTTTTATTTATTTTTGTGTGACTGTCTTATTTCAGAAAGCTGGTCTTCAAGTTCTGAGATTCTTTTTTCAGCTTTTTCTATTCTAATGATAATATTTGTGATGGCATTGTGAAAATCTTGTATTGTGTTTTCAGCTGTTGGGTCCTTTTTTATAGTGGCTATTTTGTCTGTCAGCTCCTGTATCATTTTATTCTAATTTTGAACACACTGTATGTTCTAATTTTTATTTTTTTCTGGATTGGGTTTTGCTATCCTAAATCTTGATGATCTTTGTTCTTTTCCACATTCTGAATTATATTTGTGTTATTTTTGCCAACTCAGCCTGGTTAAAAAGCCTTGTTGGAGAAGTAGTGAAATAGTTTAGAGGACATAGACACACTGAGTTGTGTCTGTGAGTTGCTAGACTCCTTGTATAGGCTCTTTCTCATCTCTTCATGGTGAGAAACTCCACCCATGATTCAATTATCTCTGTTGAATTTTAGGTCCTATAATTCCCATGTGTTGTAGGGTCCCTCCCACAACACATGGGAATTATAGGACCTACAATTCAAGATGAGATTTGGGTGGGGACACAGCCAGACTATATCATTTTACCCCTGGCCCCTCCTACATCTCATGTTCTCACATCTCAAAACCAATTATACCTTTCTAACAGTCCCCCAAAGTCTTAACTCATTTCAGTATTAACTCAGAAGTCCACAGTCCAAAGTCTCATCGGAGACAAGGCAAGTCCCTTCCATCTATATGCCTGTAAAATCCAAAGCAAGTTAGTCACTTTCTAGATACAATGGGGGTACAAACATTGGATAAATGTACCCATTCCAAATGGACAAATTGGCCAAGAAGAAGGGACTAAAGGACCCATGCAAGTTTGAAATCTAGGAGAGCCATCAAGTCTTAAAACTCTAATATGATCTCTTTTGGCTCATGTCTCAACATCCATGTCACACTGATGTGAGAAGTGGGTTCCCATGGTCTTGGGCAGCTCTGCCCCTATGGCTTTGCAGGACACAACCTCCCTCCTGGCTGCTTTCATGGGCTGACATTGAGTGTCTCCAGCTCTTCCAGGTTCACGGTGCAAACTGTCAGTGGATCTCTACCATTCTGGTGTCTGAAGGACAGTGGTCCTCTTCTCACAGCTCCACTCAACAGTGCCCTTGTGGGGACTCTGTGTGGGGGCTTCAGCCCCACATTTCTCTTCCATGCTGCCCTAGCAGAGATTCTCCATGAGGGCCACAACCCTGCAGCAAAATTCTGCCTGAACATCTAGGCATTTCCATCCATCTTCTGAAATCTTGGTGTAGGTTCTCAAACCTCAGTTCTTGACTTCTGTGCATCTGCAGGCTCAACATCATGTGGAAGCTGCCAAAGCTTGGGACTTGCACCCTTTGAAGCCACAGACTAGGCTGTAACTTGGCTCCTTTTAGCCATGGCTAGAGCAACTGGGATGCAGGGCACCCAGTCCCTGGGCTGCACACAGCAGGGGGCCCTTAGACCCAGCCCAGGAATCCATTTATTCCTCCTAGGCCTCCAGGCCTGTGATGGGAGGGGCTGCTGCAAAAGTCTCTGGCATGCCCTGGAGACATTTTCCCCATTGTCTTGGCAATTAACATTTGGCTCCTTGTTAATTCTACAAATTTCTGCAGTCAGCTTGAGTTTCTCTTTAGAAAATATTTTTTTTTTCTATCACATTGTCAGGCTGCAAATTTTTCCAAAATTTTATGCTCTGTTTTCTTTTTAAAACTGAATATTTTGGCCAGACATGATGGCTCATTCCTATAATCCAAACACTTTGGGAGACGAAGGTGGACAGATCATGAGGTCAAGAGATTGAGACAATCCTGGGCAACATAGTGAAACCTCATCTCTATTAAAAATACAAAAACTAGCTGCGTGTGGTGGCATGCCTCTGTAGTCCCAGCTACTCAGGAGGCTGAGGCAGGAGAATCACTTGAACCTGGGAGGCAGAGGTTGCAGTGAGCTGAGATTGTGCCACTGCGCTCCAGCCTGGTGACAGAATGAGACCCCATCTCAAAAAAAAAAAAAAAAAAAAAAAAAAAAAAAAAAAAAAAAAAAAAAAAAAAAAAAGAATGTTTTTAGCAGTACTGAAGTCACATCTAGAATGCTTTGCTGCTTAGAAATATTTCCTCCAGTTAGCCTAAATCATCTCCTTCAAGTTCAAGGATGCAAAAATCTCTAGGGCAGGAGCAAAATGTCACCAATCACTTTGCTAAAATTTATCTAGAGTCACCTTTATTTCAGTTCCCAACAAGTTTCCTCTCTCTATATGACACCACCTTAGCCTCAACTTCATTGTCCATATCATTATCAATATTTTTGACAAAGCCATTCAACAAGTCTTAAGGAAGGTCTAAACTTTTCCACATTTTCCTGTCTTCTTCTGAGCTCTCCAAACTGTTCCAACCTCTGCCTGTTACCCAGTTCCAAAATTTCTTTCACATTTCTGGGTATCTTTACAGCAGTACCCTACTCTACTAGTACCAATTGACTGTATTAGTCTATTTTCATGCTGCTGATAAAGACATACCCAAGACTGGGTAATTTATAAAGAAAAAGAGATTTAATGGACTCACAGTCCCATGTGGCTGGAGAGGCCTCACAGTCATGGCAGAAAGTGAAAGGCATGTCATACATGGCAGGAGGCAAGAAAGAAGGAGAGAAAGAATCAAGCAGAAAGGAAAACTTCTCATAAAATCATCAGATCTCTTTAGGCTTATTTACTACCATGAGAATAGTATTGGGGAGACCACACCCATGATTCAATTGTCTCCCACTGGGTCCCTCCCATAACACATTGGAATTATGGGAGCTACAATTCAGATGAGATTTGGGTGGGGACACATCCAAAGCATATCACAGAGTATCTTGGATATGTGTGTTAATGTCTTTTAATCCTCTAAATCATGCCATGAAAATGTATTGAGTTTTTTTTTTTTTTAATCACATTCTCTTTTCTTTTTCTACACTAATGGTAGGTTTGACATTGTCTCACATAACTCAAATGCTTTTGTCTGTTTTTTTCTCTTTGTTCTTCAAAATGAATGCCTTCTATTGGTCTGTCTTTGATAACAACTTTATGTTCTTCTCTTCTTTTAGGCCACTGTTAAGTTAATCTAACACACTTTATTTTGATAGTGTACTGTTTTCAAGAATTTTCATCAGATATTTTTGTTTAATATCGTATCATGCGTCTGCAAAAATTTTTCTGTCTCCTCACTCTTGTTGGCTATTTTTTAATACTATTTTAAACATTTAATTATAAATATTTTAAGAATGTGTCTGACAATTCTAACATCTGGGCCATCTTTGGCTCTGCTTTTCTTGATGTATTCTCTCTTGGCCATGAGTTTTATTTACTTGCTTCTTTGAATGTCATGTAAGTTTTTATGTTACTAGAGATATTTTACATATAAAAAAAGTAGAAAGTAAATCATATTTGTTTCCATAAAATAGCTAGTTAAGTACCATATAAATCTTAAATGTGGTTGACATGTGTTTGGACTTTGTAGCAAGTTTAATCTGACCATAATCTTTAAATGTTTTGAGAATGGAATTCGAATTTGCCGCTGGTGGGCCTGGGGTCTAAACACTACTGAGATTCATATGTCTCTGTGCTTTTCAGCCCAAGTGTTAGCATTTGAAAATGTGGAGCTCTGTCTCTCTGCGTTTGCAGCCTGGCTGCCAGCTCTGTGGGTTGCTGGGGAATTCTCTTTGCTCTCCTTCAGTCCTCCCCCATGTTTTCTATGCCAGGGAGGCCTCCTTTCTTTCAAAATGTCTCAGATGACTCTTTCTCAGAACTCTTATCTGCCCCCAGCCCTTGGAAGCTAAAATCCTGAGTTGAAATTGATTACTCCTAGCTCTTCTCTCCTGCCTTCAAGACTTTGGAAAACTGCCCTGAACACTCTGTAAAGACTCATCATGCAACAGAGTTGGCAAGTGAATGCAGATTTGCTCTGCAGTTAAGGGGCTCAGAATTCCAGTTTTTCTTAGCAGTCCACACATAGGCTTTAAAATTTTGTTAAAAGATTTGGTTGATTTTTCCTTTTCTCTGTCCATAAGGAAATTTTCCTTTTTCTGCCAACCAGCTAAGGAGACCATCTTTGTATGTCTTGTCTCCCATGAAGTGTTCACCACTGAAGTTTAGTTTATTTAAAGTTTCTTTTGCACTGTCGCTTTTTTGATGGGTTCAGAACATCTGATTTTGTATCTCACTGAATTTGTTTTGTTTGTTATGAGAGTTGCACTTTCTTATAACTTTCTATTTCATAATTGGAAGGGAAACCATCACTCAGTACACGTTTGTTGACAAAATTGAAAGTAGCAGGTGAGTAGTCTCTATTGTGTTATGTTTTCAAATTCTAGATCTGTTCCTAATTTGTACCTTCTTAGATCCATGACAAAGTTTCTTTTAACATTTCTGTTTTCTGAAATGTAAAGAGGGGATAATAATTATGCCTAACTTATATACATTTTGTGAGAATGAAATGAATTACTATATGTAAACCACTCAGAATAATAATTCTTACTGGAGCATAGTAAGAATTATGTAAAAGCTTAATATTTTTATTTTTATTTGGAATGAAATTTTTCTTCAGAAAGCATATAATGTGTTCAAAAATTTCAGCAAGGAAGAGAAAGGATCAAGATAATTACCCCCTGCTTTGTAGAGGGTAGAGTTAAAAACCACTACCAATTATTAAAACGAAAAGTATTTCCATAAGTAGAGTAGTGTTTAATCAACCTGAATAACACTTTCAAGTTGTTGGTGAGTGAGGTGTTTCATCACTAGAATGAGGCACTTAGTTGAATGGGGGAGAAAATACGCTGTTACATAAGTTAAAATAGAAGTGTTAATCAGCCCCTCTTGCTTGAAGGCATAAATAATCATTGCTGATCTGTATAACTCCTAGAGTTGATAGAATGCCCTACAGGACAATGCACAGCTGATACACTCACTGTTTTTATGCCATCCCTCAAGCAGCACTTGCTGACTTTGCCTGGTTATAGGCTTGGGAGATTCTCTACAAATGAAAGAAATAAGCTGCAAAAACCAGAGGAAGCAACTTTTTAGCCTCGAGTTTTTTCCCCTTTTGGTCTCTTAAAAGTCTTTCCTCTCCAAAGTCTCATGCCCTATTTTGTATTACCATTGTAATCTCTCTCAAATATCCTCTCATTTTTTCTTTTTCGATGTACTTAAGGTGATAATAATAACCGATATAGTATCACTTATGTATTAGATGAATGCATGACATTCTTCGACAAATGTATTTCTTAGTAATTTAGGACTTCAAACTGCAAAAAAAAAAAGGTATTAAAATGATCTTGTCAATTCAAACAAACAAATAGACAAACCCAGAATTATTATTGAGCTGGATCTAGCCAGTCAGATTTGTGATCTGACAAAATTGTGGCTCCATTCCACAAGCTCTTGTATCCCTGGCATTCATAGCTCTGTCTTCTTATGCTCTCCTGGGCTTCTTCAGTTATTAAACATATACCATCAGCAAGGTTTGTGTGTTTACTAACATTGGGAGCATTGAACTACTCCATTTTTCTCTCAGCCTCATTCTTCCCTGATACCTTCAAATAACCCTTCTCTGTCTGTCTCTCTCTTCCTCCCCCACCTCCAACACACACACACACACACACACACACACACACACACACAAAGAGAGAGAGAGAGATCGAGAGAGAGAGAGAGAGAGCTGAAAATGCAATACAGTATATCTATTCTGATGCACTTTCAGGTTCTGTGGTTGCTGGTTTGAGGAGGTATTTTTAGATAAGGGACTCTTCCAGTATAAACAACCACATACATGTAAGTCTGGATCTATTTCTAATGAATTTGCCAAGAAACAAGGGCTTTTGGGATGCAGTATGTATATTTTCCAAGGAAAAGCTGAAAGTGGGCAACCTGTAGTCCCGCCATCTGTCCCTGTGCACTAGGATAGGCAAACGACCACCATCCCATTGGTCATACAATCTGCCTCACCCACTCCACTAATGGATTGTTTCCTCTTTTCTTTGTTTTCAAGGTTGGTAGTCTCTGCACCAGACAAGCAGGCAGGCAAGCAGCTGCAGAGGACAGGAGCACAGCTCTTGAATCCTGTAGATAATTGCCAAAGGCAGCTGAGTTCAGGAGCCCCACCTGTTAAAGAGCTGCCAATTATTTATATGCTTATAAATCACCTTTTAAACACTAACAAGCACTAATAAGCCTTGGCTGCCAGTTACCATGGTAACTGACCATGTCCCAAAGGGGAAAGACACTACTGACATATGGACTCTTGGCCAATGGACCAGTATCTCCTGGGACTGACGTTTTTACTCCTGCACACGAAACGGCTCTGTCCAAGTACAACCTAAAATCACATGAAAAAGAAACCACAGGACATAATGAAATGCCTGCTTTTTCTCCTGCAGCCCACAGTGTCTAAAGGGAATAGAATTGTGTCCAACTTCCCATGAGCAATGGGAACAGGCTGCCCTAACTTGTTAAGTGGCAGTTCCTATGTACAGCCACACAGCTGGTCTACTACCCAAGCCACCTGCTGTTAGAAATTTTATTCCCGAAAGCTCCCTGGGCTGCTGGGCCCCACCTCTCTGAAGAGGTTTTCCTAATACATTCAGTTTTGCTGTTGCTAATAGATAAGATGATAAGCTATTTGTGGTTTGCTCAGCAATATTGAGTGAGCTGCAAGGAATGGTTTTAGATGAAAAAGAACATATTTCTGCTCCCAGCAAACTGAAGTCTTTTGTTTCTTTTAAAAGCCCAATAAGAAAGCAACCACCAGTGACCCAAAGCTCTTACTATATAATAGAGAAAGAAAACTACCTTCTGCCTTCAACTAGTTTTCCACAGTCTTTATAAGGAAGCTCACCACAGGTGGTATCTGGTATGAGAGAGCAGATACCAAAGAAGCTCATGGATACAGGGGTAAGTGAACAGTGATCTACCCAGGCAAGAGAGGATTGTGATTGTAATTATTTTGCCATGACTCACCCAGAAATGGCTTTTACCATGCCTTCTAAAAGACACTAGTTTTTAATAGTAAAGTGAATTGCTTATACCACAAAGATCTTCCTTTCCTTCAGAAGGTATTCAAATGGATACTTTTAATCTCTGAAGCTATCTACTATGGGGCAAACAACATTAGCTTAAGAGTAACTAATTCAGGATTTATTAGTATTCTTATTTCTGTGCTTCCGTTGAGCTGGAGAATACAGGAAATGAATGAGCCTCTTGGCAAATATTTAGGTTTTGATGAAACTTGTGCTAGTGGCTGGAGTATATTGTTCCCTCTCCCTTGGGCTATTTCCTGGTCTCTGCATTCATTACATTATGGAAGGAAAGGGTGTTTAGAGGCTGTATGAGATTTTGTGTAACATGTAACTGGATATGTGTACATGTTCCCTTAGAGTTATATGTATGCTAGTGCTGGGGAATGTGTCCTTTCCCTGGCATTGTTCTTTTCTGTGGAAAGTGTCTACTTCATGCATGGTTCCTATCAGTCCTTCCAATCTCTTATGCTTGTTAGTCTAAATAGTCACATAGGGATTTGGAGACAAGATGAGGGTCTTGGGTAGCATATTACACAGACTGGTTCCCAAAATGAGATATTCTGGCAAGAGCAGAGTTGACTATGTGAATAAAAATCTGGTGGAAAAGAATATATAGGACTGATGAGAGGTCAAGAGAGAATCAGTTGTACTCAAAACATTGCCATAATTTAATGGTTGCAAAGAATGTCTAGGTATTGACATTGATAATAAAAGGATCATCAATCCTGTGGATTGTGGAGAAAGGATTATGGGAGAATTTGTGTCCTCTGGTCTTGCTCCAGCAGGTTGGTGGTGAGATTGACAAGGTGAATGAGTAGTTTGTAAGTGTGTGCATGATTGATTTAATAAGGAATCACATCATTTGAAATGTCAAGGGATAGCAGACAGACTTATCTCCTATACAAGTGAAAATTTAAATGCCCCCACCCCACCCAAACCTCATCTTCATTTAGAGTGTTTAAGCAGAAAGAGCAAAAACTGGAAACAGGGTTCTAAAACTGCTTGTGCGTCTAAATATGCGTGTACCACCAGGCAAGTCATTTCTCATTTTAAGGCTGTCATTTTCATATTCCCCCCTCTATGTACTTCATAAGGATGTATATGTTTATAACTATATAATTAATATGTAAAATCTATAAAAGGTGAATGCTTCCAAATAAAATATTGTCAGTGTAAAAGGTGATAATATTAGTAATACTAATAGTAGCTCCTCATGTCTTTTGGGAGTGAACTAATACTCTCAGAATTGATTAATAATGGATATTGAATAAAACACATAGAGAATCTAAAAGATCACTACTCTAGACACTACTACAAAATCATGAAAGAAAGAAATATGGGAAACATTTAAAAAGGGAAAAAGTAGATGCCAACAGGATGGAAAGAGGCATGAGTAGAGGGGGGTGTCGAGCGGCAGGAAGGATGCTTGCTGACAACTCTGGAGACAGCTCCTGGCTCTGCCACTCGCTGAGCGGCCTAAACAAGCTGCTGAATCTCTCTCCAAATGGAAGTTCTCATCCTCTGACAAGATCTTTTATCAAATGAAATTGAAAATGGAAGTATGAAAGTCGTTGAAAATCTTGTTTCTTTTGTTGAAAGCTTTCTCAGCATTTTCTTACTTCTGCTTCATATTGTGGTCTGGGGACACACATATAAAAATCCAAGAATTTGGAAACTCATAGCTTGAAAACCAGGGAACTGCATGGCATCTAGTGGTCTAACTGTACCATTCTTGTTTCTGAGATTCAAACACTCCTAGTGAAATCTGAATTCCTTTGAGAAGGAAATTAAAATGGAAACTAAAGGATGACTCAAGTGGAAAAAGTAACTTATTGTAGACTAAGCTAATCTGAAAAAACAAACACCTAGAAACAATAGTCATCATAAAAGAGAGAAGAATCCATGGGCAAGTAATGTCCCTCAAGTCAATACTGTTTTAAGAACATTTGTATAAGCAGAGTAGGAAGAGGAGCCATTAAAGAGTCCATTAATATAACTTACATTGGCAGCCTGAACTTTCCATATTCATTGATATCTAGTGCAGACTGATCAAGTTTGCAACTCAGATGGGGTAAGCATCCCAGTACACCTGAGTAGAGAGTTCTTAGGGATGTAATCCTAGCCAGTTCTTGTTTACACAGTCTACTTTGTTATATTCTTTCCCTTTTTGCCCCGTGAAATATCTAAAGAGAAATAGCATATGCATTGGCCCACTCCTGAAAAGAGACAGCTGAACAGACTTCTGATGAGGTTCATTTAACCTTTTGCAAACAAACAGAAAGGAGGGTTTTAGAGGACAAGGTCCACCAGCCTTTCCAATGAAGTCATCAGTTCCTACCAAAGCTTTTTTGCAAAATGCTACACTCACACAAAATCCTTTTGCAAGAAAGTTCATACAACTCTTTCCTGAGTTTCAGAGTAAGATCATTATTGTTAGGGGTTTTAAACGTTGAGGAAATTCTGAACATTTTCACCTTTTCTTTGAGCCTGAAATTTCAATTTCCAAGTTTGAGTTCTCCCAGTGGTCTGTACATGCACTGCCAGATGGGCTATACAGTTGAGAGAGGAAATGGAAAAATGCAGCTTTGGGTGAGAAAACACATTCTCTGATAGTCTTCTGACAGCTCTCGTCTGTATATTGTTGATGCAGTAACAAGCTCATGAGGCTTGATGTTGAAATATTTTTTATCTCAAAAGAAATTTTAAATATTCTGAATTTTTAGAAGTCTATTAATATAAATGTTTCAAGTTTTCTATAACACCCACTTTTGTTGGTTTTCAGATCAGATGCTACTCAGTAAGGATTGTAAATCAGACATTTGGCTGAAATCTCACTTGGCATGCCTGATGATCTTGGAAAGTCAGCTTATTTTATGGTTAATATCTGAAGGGGCAAAGGATGAGTAAGAAGAAGTGGCAGTCCAATATTTTTAGCTCCTTCTTTTCCAAGCAATTGAAGACCTCCCATCTACCCATTCCTCTTTCATTTTTTTTCTGTCTTTCCATCCTTTCATTGTTGTTCTTCTATTGTGCATGCTTACGTGTGTGTGTGTGTGTGTGTGTGTGTGTGTGTGTGTGTTGTATAGAGAGATTAAGAAGGAAGGAGTAAGGGTTCAACTTAGAGGGTTTTGCTTTCTTTTGTTTTGTTTTTGAGGCAGAGTTTCAGTCTGTCACCCAGGCTGAGTGCAATGGCTCACTGCAATCTTGAACTCCCAGGCTCAAGTGATCCTCTTACCTCAGCCTCCTGAGTAGCTGGAACTACAGGTCTGTACCACCATGCGTGGCTAATTAAAAAAAAAAAAAATTGTAGAGACACAGATCTTGCTATGCTGCCCCGGATGCTCTTGAACTCCTCGGCCCAAGCGATCATCCTGCCTTGGCCTCCCAAAGTCCTTGGATTATAGGCATGAGCCACTACACTTGGCTAGCTTAGAGTTTTCAAAAGAAAAGAGAAAAAAATAATTTTATTTTTCATGATGTCAAGTCCTTTTTCATGTCCCAGACTGAGCCCCACCTAAAGTAAGTATTTAATTTGGATACTTGATACTATACCTCATTAATTTAGAAAGAAAATGAATGAGGGGTGTGTGTGTGTGTGTGTGTGTGTGTGTGTGTGTGTAGCGTGTGGGATAGGTCTGTGTGCAGCTACAAAGAAAATGTGTCCCATGTAAGTATACATGTTGTTTCCCCAACTATTTTGCTGCTAGTAAAATTCAGTGCAAGCCCTCTGTGTTTTGCCTCTTGTGTATCTCTCTAGATGATTTCTCCTTATACTGATACCCTTACTTACTGTAGATATACTAAACAGCTTACATTACCAAATGGGTAGAACAATGTGTAGTTTCCTTCCCGCTCCTCCTCCTTCTCAACTAAAAAAAAATTTCACTTCATCATCTCTTTTACAGTGAAGATTTACTTGAAATGATTTGCTCCATTCAGAAACTTTGAGAAGACTTTATCAGTTTCACCTTGGTGCCTTCATTCTTCCTTTTGCAAATACATGTCCCAGCATCTCAAATTTCTGGTGTGCTAATGTATTAGTTTGAATGCTATTTCCTGTTCTATTAAACTGTAGAAAGTGGTATACCTGATTCCTTCTCATATTCCTAGCATCTGACCAAGTATATGGACCTAGAAGTTTTATACGTCTATAATATATGAATAATATATTTATTATTATAGTCATTATGTATACAGTATAGTGAGAAATCGCAATTTTATATAAGCCTCAGAGCATCTAGTTACGTGGTGATTATTTGGGTTCTGCCTCTGCTGTGCTGGATTTTAGGATAGGCTGGCTTTTGAGGACACTGCTGGAAGGATATAGCAGAGAGGGAAGAGGACATTCTGGGAGGCCAGGACTTGTGGCAGGGCCATGGAGTCAAGATATGAAGGAATGGTGCTAAAGACCACTGCACATCCTGCCTTTGTTGAGCTGGTGTTTGGGATGACACCAACCTGAATTTCTAGAACGGAGCTAGAAAAAGATTTCTAGAAGGGAGCTGCATGGGTCTGGTTAAGGCAGTGTGAAGAAAATGAAGCTGTATTTGACGTTCATGGCTTAAAATCATTACTTTACACAACTATTTTCCTACTGCCTCTGGACAGATTCTAATTTGATCCAGCAAATGTCTGCTTGGCTCCAAACTAATAGGCATCTGCTAATTTTTCTAACTGCTTTAATCATTTTTAGGGCTTGCTTTAGAAACTTTCCAAATCTCCTCCTTCTCACTAAAGTCCCAAGCCTTCAAAGTATATGCCAACTTTAATAAAGGACTAGGAGGATTACCTTACATTCCCACATTTAGTGTTCCTATATAAGATTAAGATTCCGTTCTTTGTCTCACTTAAATATATCAAAATGCAGAATAGATACCCTTGAATTTCCGGGAGCCAATGACTTACAAAACAAAAATTCAATCTGAGATTACACATCAGCAAAAAGCAATTTGTGTGTGTTCCTTACCCACTACAGTAGGATGTTCTTGAGGACAAGGACTTTTCTTTGAAATTTTCCCCCAGCACTTCACCGTCTCTGGCTTGTTTTTTCCTTTTGTCAAAGGTAAAAATTCAGGATTCATTTATTGTTTTCATCTTTAAACCCTCCTTATCAAGATTGCTTGGTAACTAAATGCCAAGTTAAAATTAAGAGCAAAAGAATTCCTGAAAATATTTTCAGTAAAAATATTAGATAATTTAAAAAATTTTAATTATATTTTAATAGTCCAGTTTGGGTCACAAGGTGTAGAGTGAGGGGGAAGAAACAAAAAAAAAAGAGATTGTACAAAAAAGAAAAAAAAGAGTGCAGAAAAGGAAAATTTTCAGAAAAGAAATTAGAGTGACTGTGAGTCAGAAGTGTAGGGAAAGGTAGAGACAACGAAGTGGAGCCAGTGACTGGGGGCAAAGATGGAGACGCACATGCTAAAATAAAGACGGTGATTAACCACCCTAATTTCCCCACTCATCAAAATCTGTCATATTTCAGCCTGGAGAGGCCGGGATAGGCAGCCTAAGTTAAATGGCCTTCCACTGTCTGTCATTGGAGAAACAGTTGAACTAGATGATTGGTCCTGCTTTGTCTTGTTCTTAAAGTTCTCATTCACACATTTCAAAATTGTAGGCTTCTCTAAATAATGTATTTTTAGTCATATAGAATAGATGTAACAGTTCATGTATTCTCCAGTAGCAAATCTTCAGATTGGTGAATAGACCATTAACTGAAGCATCACCCATTTAAGATTAGTCCTGAAATTCTAGGTTGTCTCTAATGAGTTTAACAAAATGTGTATAAACGAATATAAAATACTATCTTTACATAGGGAGAAAGGAGAGGATTTCAAAAAGTAATGAGAATTGATAGGTGCTATTTCTTTAGAACAATACTTAATGAGAAATGTAGCTACCAGTATTGCTTCTGAAAAACAAAACTCCATTCACCCCTAACATTCCACTACCAATATTTATGAAAGTTAGGTTCTTGTATTTTCCATAAATTTCAGAAAAATGAAAATGAAGTATAATATGATGTCTACAGTAAAGGTGTAATTCTTAAACGAAATACTCTAAAGAGTAGTGTTTTTCTAAATCTGTCTAAATTTAATTGAACCATTTCTATAAGCCCCTATAGAATTATTACCATCATCAAACACTGTGCTAGGCCCTGTGCATTCAAAGGAAACCAGGCTATGATTCATATTCTTAAGGAGTTTGTAAAATACTGAAAACAGTTTATGATCTATTCTAAATTAGTATACAGATGTATTTTCAAAGAACTCTGATGTGTTTGACAACTCTGCTACTAAAACGATTCAAGTGCAGACAATTCTGCTACCAAGTACTTGAAATGATTCTACAAGAATAAAGCAGGGAACACTACCCAAGATGGAGAAGAAGCCAGAAAGAGATGGTATTTAAACTGGGTCTTGATTAAGGAGTAAGAATTTGCTGCATAATTGATATTCACAATAGGAAGGAAATGTAATCAACCAAGATGTCCATCACTGGTAGACTGAATAAAGAAAATGTGACACATGTATACTGTGGAATACTATGCAGCCATAAATAATGAAACAATGTCTTTTGCAGCAATATGGATGCAGCTGGAGGCCAAAATCCTAAGCAAACCACTGCAGGAACAGAAAACAAATAGTGTATGTTCTTATTTAAAAGTGGGAATCAAACATTGAATACACATGGATACAAGTGAGGGAATAATAGACCATGAGGACTGCTTAAGGGGGAAGAATGGGAATGGAAGGCTACCTATTGGGCACCTTGGTAATGAGATCATTCATACAGCAAGTCTCAGTGACATACAATTTACCCATGTAACAAACCTGCACAAGTGCCCCATGAACCTAACATTTTAAAAAAGTGATAATAATTCTGTATTATTTTGTATATTATTATTTGTGTTAGTGAACAGGTTATTCACTAACATGAACAGGTTAACCTGAATAACCTATTCACTAATATAAAAATAATACACAAAACAAGAATTTGTACATAAAGTAAGGTTGAAGGGAGTGGCGGGGGGAAGGAAGTAGGAGGATTCTACCCATGAAACAGATTAAGCAAAGAAATACACACACACACACACACACACACACACACACACACCCCAACACAAACACATACACGAATACACACAGTCATATATGTCCTCTTTTGATATGTTGTCAGTGTGTTTAAATCAGAGTTCTGAACTAAGAATTAGAAGAAATGCTTTTTTTAAATCCTTGCTCTCCTACAAGCTATTAGGTGACCTTTAGTAAGATCTTTAAAGTCTTAGAATCTGAGGCATTCCATATCCAGCCTAAATTTGAATTTTGATGGAGAACGTATTGTGGTAAAGCTGGTTTTTCTAGATTCAGAAACCCATGGAGCAAATATGTACTATATTTGGAAGTGATTATAGTGACCATAGAGTTCATAATTGCATCCAAACTGCAATATGTGTCACTTGAATAGAAACTGTAGCTAACTACCAACATTTATAAATAATTTTATATATACATAGATAACCAAACTATAAAGTTTTTATTTTGAGACTAATGTTGAATACAAATAAGCACTTGAGCTATCAGTTAGGTTTTAGAAATGTTTGAGACTTCGAGAAACTATTTTGTAAATCAATGTAAGTGTTCCATTGATGTTATTAAACTTTTATAAATGAGCACTCTAAAAAAAAAAAAAGAGAGCAGGATTCTATGACAGCTATGGCCCCATTCAATGAAAAAATTGGAAGATACAATGAAAACTGTGTGGTTTAAAATTTATAATTTAGGGGATATAATTATAGTTTACGAGAAGTGATCAAAACTACCGCTTTTTATTTCCTGTAAGGGAAAACATTTTAAACTTTGATCAGTATAAAAAAATGCAAATTAAATATGCCTTCACTCTGAATGTTTTTAGTGTTTTATAACACAAAACTTTGGATATAAATTTGACATTTTCTATATAAATCAAGGACTTTTTATCTAAATTTCAGATTAAAAAAACTGCTGAGAGTCAGGACATTGACATATAGTACATTATAATACTTTGGCTCTGTCTGGGCAAGCGGAGATGATAAAGAATCAGTGCAGTACTCAGCACCAAGTTTCAGGTGACAGAGAGAATTGAATGGCTGGAAATACAGTGGGGATGTACCAAATCTTCTTCTTATATCTGAATATCTGTAGGATTTTTATTTGTCAAATATGAAAACTCAAGCTCAGCGTAATACCAAAGATATCCCCAGACACATACCTTTCTTTCTGCAAACATCCTGCAAGACTTGGAGCTCAAGGTTCAGTCTTCAGTTCTCTGATTCTGCATTTGCTCCATCTAGAAACATGACCACAACTAAGAACCAGCCTTGGAATCTAAACTTCTATAGTTAGGCTTTAATTAAATTAAGGATGAATTACTGAATGAATATATTTGCATATCTATTTGTGTGGTTGGGGGTTGTTGGTGATGTTCTATATCTTTTCAAATTTTTAAAATATGTCTTGGGATAAATGATAATTTGTTGCTGGTTATCAGAGGTAGTATATTAATATTTCATTTGTGAAATGCTTGGATAACATCAGAATCTCATACTGTATTTGCAAATCAGGTAACTATTGTGAAAGGACATTTTAGTTGTTTACAAGAAAAAAAATCCCACATGTATTTAAATAATTATTTTCATAAAAGTCCATGGTCTTCCACTTCAGTGACAATAGTGATAGTCTGTGATCTAAGAATTTCTCTTGGGAACAAGAAAGTCCCATTATATATATATATATATATATATATATATATATATATGGCAATAAACTATTGAATTAGTGCTAGTACTAATAAAACTTTGGATGAGACAAAAGGGCATATTTGGAGAGGAGACCACCGTCTCACACAGGGTGTTTATCACCTTTCTGCACACTTAGGAATGCCCTAGACTTCTCCTACTCTGGCTTCCCACCAGCCTTTGGTATTGATCCAAACCACTTAGTGATGAATATACCCAGTACCCTCCTTCTATTTAAAGGTCTTGCATATCTATTATTGTTTTTATGTTTATTATCTTAATACCTGACATTTAAAACATCTCTCTGGAGTGCCATAAGGTGTCGAGTGAAGACAAACGAATGTGAAAGCACTTTGTGCTGTATGGATGAAAAGAGATATACTCTGGTCCTGCTGCTTTTGAGGAGCAACTTTTCTTGCTTCATGTTTCTTGCTCCAACATGACAAACCCTATTTAAGATGGAATTCTTAGACTTTACTATTGCTTTTCTTCTCTTAATCTCTCTCTCTCTCTCTCTCTCTCTCTCTCTCTCTCTCTCTCTCTCTGTCACATACACACACACACACACACACACACCCCTGCATTTCAACTCTTACCTCTCAACTTTACCCTGGTGACTTCTAAATCTGTATTCCACTATGGGATACTTTCTTAAAGCCCAGCTCCATGTTTATAACTATATTTTGTAAATTTCTTCTTTAATATTTAAACTTAAATCCAACCTTCCCAATGTAAAGGTTATTATTTATTAATATTGAGGAAAACTTGTATAACTTTATTTGATATTCAAAATGCATTTTGAAATGTACAGATATATTTTTAATGGTATGACTCCAGTTAGAAATATATTAAAGAAAGGTATGAGATGCCCAAGGGCAGAGGATAATGATGAACAATCAAATTCAGTGAGCATATCCCAGAATATTTTGGACTCCCAAAGAATTTGAAGATGAGATCTAGTTAATAAAAATAAATAAATTCTAGGGTTATATTAAACATAAATTGATGACAGTCAAGCTTTAGTGGACAAAGTCTACTTAAGCCCAGGTATTATGTATATCGAATTTTCAGAGAGTGGATATTAGAGAATAATTAATGCCATTTTATTTATTAATACTAACAAATACAAGCATCATACTGCAAGGATTGTATGGCATCGTTTTGCAATTTTTCCTTTCTTCATTGTGCACATCTGAGAAATTCATACTGGTTGAGTTAATGCTGCCAAACCCAGCAACAGGATACTCCATCTCATAGAAGTAACTGACTAGATGGCAGGCCTGATGTTTATGAGGAATTAGTTCCTCACTCCAACACCCTGATATTCATTATGCTTTCTCAACTTCTTGATCTCTATCAATAACGATTCCATTCTTCAGAAACCAAAGTTGGGAGGAAGTGGAGATTTATGGGACTCATCTTGAATACCTTCCTCTTATTCATTTCATATACACAGTTGGCCCACAATTCCCCCTTTTTTTTTTTTTTTTTTTTTTTTTTGAGATGCAGTCTCATTCTGTCACCTGGGTGTGCAATCTTGGCTCACTGCAATCTCTGCCTCCCGGGTTCAAGTGATTCCCCTGCCTCAGCTTCCCGAGTAGCTGGGATTACAGGCGTGCACCACCATGCCTAGCTAATTTGTTGTATTTTAGTAGAGATGGGGTTTCACCGTGTTGGCCAGGATGGTCTTGATCTCCTGACCTCATGACCCACCTGCCTCAGCCTCCCAAAGTTCTGGGATTACAAGTGCGAGCCACCACACTCAGCTAACAATTCATTTTGACTCTTCTGTTATAATATGTGTAACATTTATCTTTCTTCTCTACCCTTGACTGCCAGATCAGTACCTGTTATGGCTGAATTACTGAGAAAATGTCCTAGCTGGACCCTGAATTTCAGACAGCTGTCAGACCAAGTGTCACTTTCAAGAACTTGCCTAAGAGATTAAAGCACTTCTTGTTTACTTATGCATTTCCCTCTTCCTGTCTTTTAAGGCTTTTTATAATCCATCTTCATCCTTGTTATCTAGAGATTCTTGCTACTCTCTGGTGATCCTTCTCTGGTCAGGGCCCCTTCTTTCCTGCCCCATGTCCTTGCTCTATGGTGTTGGGTCCTGACTCTAAGCATTTATCTCTGTTGTTAACCCTCTTGACATTTCTCCCACATTTTTTTCTAACCATCAACACCTGACTCCCTTGTTGCATCCCTAAGTCCCACTTTCTCAGATGACATTTTTAGGACATAACTCAGCTACTATCTTTCCAGGAAACTTTCCCTTCAGTCCGGATGGGGTGGCAGGTGGCCTCCTTTATATGAGCAAAGTACCTTGTGAGTATTTGCAAAGCTAATAATATATTGTCACTCTGTTCATCTGCATCTATCTCTAGGCTGTTCACTCTCTTAGTATAAGAATCTTACTCTGTGGTACTTTGTGACTTCAGTGTTTAGTGTTCTCACTGCCACTTAGAAGGTTGAAATGACCTTTCTGGGCATTTAGGGCCCTTTTCTCATAATTTCAGACGTAATTGTCTACTATTTTCAGATCACTCAGTGTGTTGATCTTCTTTTCCTAACAAGATTTAAAACATCTTATTACAGAGGAATCTTATTATAGAAATCATAGAGAATAATCCCTACAGATCTTTCAGAGTACCCATGTACGTACATAGTAGGTGATCATTGATCAGTTTTTGTTATTTAATTAAATAACCAAGCATTATTGGTAATACTATCAGAGACCAAAAATAATGTAACCCAGATTGGTAGGAATGAAAAGAAGTTGTGAATTATTACTCAATATTTTTCCTTAATAGAAAGGTGATCATTTTTGTCCCAAGAAAAATCATTTTGCCAGTTATGATATGCATTAAAACAGGCACCAGCATTAGAAGGTCTCACATCAGCTTATGAAGAAAAATGTTCTATCTCAAGAAATAATTGACCACCTTGCAAGTTTCCCTTCATTGCCTCATATCCTTCTCTTTCGCTACCTATATTGGCTTACAGTCACTCTTTTTCTTTTAGTGCTTTCACGATCCAAATTTTCTCCCCTACCTATCATTTGACCTACCCTCCTAACTCTTTAAACTGTCCTGTCCATGTATCCAAGATAGATATTTCCTAGATGAAATCTCTACCTATAACCCAATTCTCTTGGAACAACCAATATTCTTCATACCATCTCATCCCCATTACTTCCAAACATCACAAATGGCTTATAAAGCCACTTACCAGACTGATTCTATCCTAAGATCAATACTCTGTCATGCTTTCTTGAAATAGAAAAGAACACCATAGGAGAAAGAAGACTAATTTTGCTACTGAAAAAAAAAAAAAGCCAGGTGAAAATTTTAACTGCTAAACTGTTGTTGGATATGGGCATCAGGAATATTTACCAAGTGTATTGGAAAGCTTATATATTTGTGCATTGTCTATAGTGTCTATTTGTTTATATATACATATTATATAACATTTTACTATTAATATTAGTTTATTTCTCTATTCCTGACTGATGCCTAGTATCTACATAAAATTTATTTTATTTTATTTTTTTGAGACAGAGAGTCTCATTCTGTAGCCCAGGCTACAGTGAAGTGGCATGACCTTGGCTCACTGCAACGTCTGCCTCCTGGGTCCTGGTTCAAGCAATTCTCCTGCCTCAGCCTCCCAAGTAGCTGGGATTACAGGCACATGCCACCATGCCCAGCTAATTTTTGTATTTTTAATAAAGACAGGGTTTCACCATGTTGGCCAGTCTGATCTTGAACTCCTGACCTCATGCTCCGCCTGCCTTGGCCTCCCAAAGCGCTGGGATTACAGTCTATTAAAAATTTTTAATAGACACAATGTGTTGAGTTTATGATCTAAGCTTTCTCAAATTTGAGTGGATATTATAATTTGAAGGATTAAAATCATGTAGATTATGTTTGTAATTTTAATTTTGGATCTCTTAAGGTATTCTTAGAGTTGTGGATCTAAAATTTTTTTTAAAAAAAAAAAAGGTCTTTATCTCTTGCCAGAAAGAAGCAAGTGCTATTAAAAGACTCTTCTATTCAAAAATGTTTTTCTTAATGTTTTACCTATTAGAAATTTTTTCAGTTTAGGAAACCCTCCTTGTATTATATTTATACCCCTTCAGATGTTAGAACTTGGCAGTCACTCACACACAAGTATAAATTATTTCAATTAAATTTTATTTCCTGCTAAGAGAGAATGGCAATATCCATAAGAATGCAACTAACTTTGAGGAGCAGTAATTCAGGTGAAAAGCCAGAAAGCCAAAGTAGACTGTCTGTGTAGGACATATAGGGAGGAATTAAAGAGTGCCCCAGGCAGTGGGAGGGTGAGAAAATTTGACTGGAACTCACCTACTAACACAGTCTATAATACTCTGATGTTCCTGAAAATCATCTCAAGCCTTGCCTACAGTTATAGAGCCCCAGGCTGGGCAGATAACTAGTCTATTCAAATAGATGATTGAGGATTGCCTTATTTATTTGTCCAACTGATGTGAATTCCATTTATTTTGGTTTTGTTTTCCTGTTGTTTCTTACTTGATTATAAGTTTAACATAGCTATGGGTTGTTCTGATGCAATGTAGACTTGGCCTCAGAGAAATAGACATTTCCAATCTAAAACCCAGCCTACCTATGTAAATGCTTCAGCTATGCTATAAAGGATTTATATCCTGACATTATTAGGCAGGCAGCATGGTATAATAGGAAGAGGAGTGTTTTGAGAGTTGGGCTTTTTTACTACTAATCTCAGTCATCCTAAATAACTGTGTAAAGTCTAAGTTTCCATGTCTCAGCTGTAAAATGGGAGGATTGAACCAGAAGATTTTCTGGGTCTTTTCTATCTTTGACAGTGTGCAATTCTTCTAATTACACATGCTTCCTGATTTTCCTCTAATTTCATATGGAATTTACTGGCTTAAAGTCTAAAAGTAAATTTTCTAACAGGTGGGATCATAATGCTTGCACTGTTTGTCTCACAAAGTTGCAAGAAGATGCAATATTAAATTATGTGTGTCAGTATACATTTGCAAACTGCAAAGCTCTATACTTGTACAAAATACGTTATTATTAGATATTTCTATTTCTAATATTACTATGGTTTAAAAAGATTCATGATACCTCAATATGCAACCAGCAGAGGGAGACAAGTTCAGATGATATTTCTTGTTGAAACATAGAATCAGTTAATTGTTACATGGATGTGTTTTTAAAAATCAAAACGAGATTCACTATTGGCAAATAGGTCACTTGCTAACATGCTGTATATATAAATACATGGAAGTAACAGAAACATGAGAGAAAGAAAAAGAAAAAAAAAGAAACCAGAGACAAATATGTGGGAAAGAATCTGAATTTCTGGTCTTAGTTCATTACAGAATGCAGAGACAGCTCCCCTGTGAAGAATGTCATATTCCTTAGAAAACTTCCTGAGCCTGTCCATCTGGAAGTGCAGGCTATTTGAGTACCAATTTAGGAACCAATCCAGAATTCTAAAAGTAGAATTTCTAAATTCCCTCTAGCTTTTTTTTTTTTTTTAACTTAACATTCCCATTTTATCAACCTGGACTTCAAGAAAAGAAAAGGAGAGGCATCTTTTGCCTCTCTGATTTCCTCAACTTCCATATCCAGTTAGTTGACATGTCCCATCAGTCCTGTGAAATTTTTCACCTCTTTTCTCTTTTCACTGTCATTGCCCTATAGTCTGCTTTTATCCTCTCTTGCCTATGCTATTTCAGAAACTTTGTAACTGGTCTTCCCTGACTGTGACTTGTCCCAGTCTATCTTCCATTCCATTTCCAGTCAGTTATCTTCTTAAAATACTCCCTTGCTCAAAGTTTTTGATGGCTCCATATTGCATACAGAATGAAGGCCAAAATAATTAACATGCCTATCAAGCCCCTCACTAGCCCCAACTTACAGAAGCAGAATCTCTTTCCGTGTTAACTTTTTGCTGTCTCCACCCTCATACACTTCTCTACAACTTACCATTCCCCACGAATGTAAAGTCTTTGAATGAAGGATTTCATTCCTCATCATTATCAGGAAGCAACAGTATATATAATCGATAAGGTTTGCCTCTCATCATTTCATCAACAACTTTATTAGTCTTCTAACTAGTTATTCTCCTTCATCTTTGTTCTACTTTCTAATTTCCCATTGCAAAATAGGCTTCTTAAGATGTCAGTATCTCTCCCCACTCCTCCAGAATCTAAAGTAGCCTTCTAACTGTGAGATGAAGGGTGACTCTTCATTCAGGTATTCGGGATTCTTCATTAGGCAGCTTCTCTAACCCGCCTTTTTCCTCTCCTCTCCTTCTGTTAGTTTGATGAGTCTTCCTGCAGTTCCATTCTTCTGGCAGGCTGATTCTCATGGCCATACTTTGCTTAAAGTGTTGTCTTCCTCCATTCTCTTCTTACACACCTTTCAAGTATTACCTAAAATTCCATTTCCTCTGCAAAGCCTCTTACTGGATTCCCTTTTCTGAACCCCCAAAGCATTTTGATTCTGCTCCCTTACAATTTAGTCCTTGGTTACTCACTGGCTAATTTTATTCATGTGTGTTCACCTTATTGCTCTATCTCATGAGTTCCTGGGTTCCTGAAATTAAGGAACTATTTTACTGAAAATTTTACTATTTTCAGTACGAATCAGCACCAAAGAGAAGACTGGCCATGTGCATTGATTAGCTTGCCTCTGTCCTATACTGGAGAGCAGGTTTGAAAGGCCTGCCTTGTGATTTTACAAAGGCAATATTTAATCTCTCTCGGGAAGGAGCTTTTAATGCCATTCCCTCATTAGACTTGCACAAGGATAGGGTGGTCAGTTTTGCACATCATTGTTTCCTTAGAGGTTAGCACAGTCCCTGTTGTATGATAGGTATCAAGAAGTGTTCATTAATTTAATGAACTTTTGTATATATGGCAACACAACTGATGTGGCAGGTCTTGTGAATCCTCTTCCTCTCATCTAGGCAATGCTCTTATATTCAACATTAAAAGCACAGTGGGCTGATAATATGAATTACAGACCAGATAAGAAAGGAAGATACTTTTAAACAGGCAGACTTCTGGGACACTTTGAATAATATGATGACCTAACACTGGACTTCCTCTGTAGCTCGATATTGTCAGTAAACTCTGGAGAAAACATATTAGTGTTATTTATATGACTTACAGTCTCAAGATATTTAACTAGGCATTTTATTGAGATTTAGCAGGATAGCTATTGCCTGATATAGATATGTAAGAAAATAATTAGTAAAGTGTAACTATTATGTAGCATCTGTTCATCTTGTTATGCATGTCTTAATTTTTAACACACTGGCTTATTACACTGATATTTAATTAACATATAATAAACATATTAATGGTAAGCAAAGTTTACACTTAAAGAAAAGCAGCAACTGAAACACTTTTTTTGACTAGCTGGTATTAATAACAGCCTACTTGATATTCTGTCAGTTTTTATTTGATGATTTGATGAGTGGTGGCTTTCTGCTAGCGTATACCATAGTTGAATTAATACAGTGAGAAGGAATGCTGGCATATGGAAAACATTGATCACTTCTGATAGCATGTGGCCTGTTGGGGAAGATTTTCCCATTATGTGCAAGTTTAGTCAACTCAGTCTCCTCTCCATCTCATTTTTACCCCCTAGTCTAAGTCAGTTGCCATTGGACAACTTAAGATTCCCTTCTGTTTATTTCCTTGTTTCTGCTGTTATCCCTTTACAATCCATTCTTCAATCTTTCTAAAATGTAAATCAGATCATGTCAATCCATTGCTTAAAACTTGCTATTCAGGTCACTAGACTAAAATTTAAATTTCTTATATTGGAACTTCTTCATTATGACCCCACCTCAATTTCTAATTTTATTTGTCTTTTCCAACTACCCTCACAACATACACACAAACTACATCCCAAGTATATTGTCTTTATTTTGGTTCCTGGTGTATGACACACTTATTTCTACCTCAGGGCTTTTGTGAATGCCATTTTGTTTTTTACCTGAAAAGGTCTTCTTGCTGGTATTTGCATGGAAGCCTTCTTAGATTTTGGGATTTAGTTGAAATGCCAGCCTCTTCAAAGACGTGTTACTTGACCACTTTTCTTTATAGTGTCCTCACCACATCTCCAGACATTTACTCGGTATCACATTTACTTTCTGACATAATCTTAATATGTATATACTTGTATAGTGTTCATTTCTGCATCTAGAATACAAGTTCAGTAGAGCAGAGTCTTGGCCTGTCCTGATTCACTACTGCATCAGCAAAAGCATATTGAATAAATGAATGTACGTACATATTCCAGAATACTGGGGATGTCAGAATATGGAACATACATATTCTGGAATATGGGACAAAATATTGTACACCCACCTCCACTCTTCCTCACTTCTCCTTGGCCTACTTTCTGATTGTAGGAATTCAAATCAGTACAACAACCATAAATAGAGGGTAGAATTTCCTGATTACCTACTTCTATTAGATGCAGGTAATCATTCTGAAGATGCCACTACTGCCATTTTTCCAGATGTTGCAATGTTCTTCCCATATCTGGGGGGGGGGGGTAGAACAATAAGAGTGGTAGCAATGCAGATGCAGCATTATTTGGTCATTTCCACCTCCTGGTACATGGTGGAAGAGTGGACAACCTAGAAAAGAGGAAGGTCCAAGGCCTGGTGTATGTATTTCTGAGAAATAATAAGGCATATGAAAATTACTTTTCTGGTGTGCAAATGCATCAATAAATAGAAGTACATATATGTTTATGGGTAAATCAGGAGCAGAAGCAAGAAGTAAGGATGCAAGTAGCAGTTCAGGAATCCCAAAGACCTTTCAAAAACTGGGACAGATCCAAGCATTGATGCTACCAAAATAGAGCAAGTGACTAAAGTATACTTACTTAGAAGCAGAAAACTGATATGATAATAACAAACCACAAAGGCATGCACTAAATGCAAACAAAGAGTGATTTTTAATTGTGCAGCATGTGGATCAAGCGTTTTCCATCATTGGGGGAGAAGGTCTAAAGTAAAGATTTGGACAATATTTAACTGACTTGCAGTTGACTGATTTTCTTAGGCATTGACACATATGCCAATAAAGTGTCTGAATTGGAAGGACCGGATTCCAGAGAAAATCACATAAGATAATGCAGTGTTTATAAGCATAAACTCAGATACTTGAATACTGCTAAATTATGATAGAATCATTGAAAATGTCATACCAGGGATCCTCAGGTGACGTATGTACAATTCTGCATTTCTAGTTCATATGGCAATGCTAATTCCACTTAGAAAAGTAAGGTACAGGCATGGTGTTATTATGATTAAGACCTTACAACTGTAGAAATGTAGAGTAGTATATTAATATTATAGACATGTTTAGCATAAAATGCAGGCAGTGTTGTTCAATTAGTTGCACATTCCAGGCTGCATCTGGATTTCGTGTGAGCCCATTACCTTACAAAGCTAAACAGAAGAATAAACCTTTCATCCTTCTTAGGATACTCAGACGTTAGCCAGTTTCTGTTTTTACTGCAACATTTGTCCCTTGAGAGTGCCAGAATCTTCTAAAGCCTCTTTTAGAAAGGCAGTATGTTATTTTAAAGTAGTAGTTAAGATCATCTTACTTGGGCGATGATGGCTGTTTCACATGGCTAACAGCCATACTTGCCTCACAAATAACCTGAAAGTATGTTCATTTTTGCCAACCTTCTTGGAAGAATGTATATAGTGGTTTACAGAAAAATAGCTTGTGTAAATTTCAGCCACACATTTATTTGTTTCCTTCTCTACGTTTCCGAGGAAAGAAAGCAGAGAAGTTAATATCAGGGTAGATTTAAGGGAGTGATGATTAGGATGAGATACATTATCCAATGTCTATTGACTAATGGGTTTTTCAGAAAACAAGAGATCATGGAGGACAAAAAAACAGACAGATTCCATCAAGTGGAAAGAGGAAGAACTCTGAGAAAGCATAATGTTGAAATGGAAGTAGATGGTGCACCCTCAAGTACTTTAATTATTTTGTAAATGGTGAGGTAAGCCAAGTGAATGAGCATGAGCATTTAATGACTCTTCCATTCTTGTATTTATCACGTATAGAGTATCCCATCTGGGCCTAGTGCTGGATTAAAGAGCTGTGCTTGAAGTGCTGCCTGAATGTAAATAATAAATTTTAAAGAAATAAAATAAACTTCATAATTTTGAAATTATCGAGACATTCAGTCTAATTGAATTAGAACTAATTTCTAAACAGCCTAAATCAGATAATTTAAAAAATATAGTACTTTTTTTTTTTTTTTTTTTTGAGACAAGTTTTGCTCTTGTTGCCCAGGCTGGAGTGTAATGGCATAATCTCAGCTCACCGCAACCTTCACTTCCCGGGTTCAAACGATTCTCCTGCCTCAGCCTCCCTAGTAGCTGGGATCACAGGCATACGCCACCATGCCTGACTAATTTTGTATTTTTAGTAGTGATGGAGTTTCTCCATGTTGGTCAGGCTGGTATCAAACTCCCAAACTCAGGTGATCTGCCCACCTCAGCCTCCCAAAGTGCTGAGATTACAGGTGTGAGCCACTGACCCTGGCCTAAAATAGTCTTTTTTAAAAAATTGCATATTACTTTCAGTTGTCATAGTTAAGTCAATTTGTTTTTTAAAAAATTTGCCAATAAATGGACTTTACTTAATATATTTTTAAAAACCTTTAATTACATTATATGATTTTTATACCCATATATACTTATAATGTTTTTCTTATTAGGTAGGTTAGGCAATTCTATAATTCTGATTACAATCCAGATTTACTTTAATATATTATTTTCTCAGAGTGACTATACAGACAAATTCCAGATTTTATTGATTTACTACAAATTCCACATTCCTACTACTTGATGTAAATTACTTTGTATTTCGGTAGGTTAAACATGTTTTCTCTAAGAACTACCAGGCAAGTTCTTCTGGTAGTATGAGGTTACCGGTATAGGTATTAGCTAACAATCATGTATAAACATCTTCTGTTTATAATATGCTACCACCCACCATACTTCTTCCTTGTCCTGAAAAAAACTTTTCTTTCTTCATACAAAATCTAGTTGACTGAAACAGGAAAATACTCATACTCTTTAAATGTCTAATCCTTCCCCTCAGAGTATCTATGCTTTTACCAGAGGTCATACTATTCACCTAGCACCAACAGTGGAAATAGATGATTCTGTAGCTACCAGTCCCTTGCACCAGAAGAGAGCTACTGGTCTCTCTTTTCTTCCGCTTAACATAGAAGAAGCACCAAACCAAAAGATATATGTTTATTGAAGCCTTTGTCTAAGCTAACTCTTCTTCATTCTTAAGTGGTTAGAATTAGCCTGACTAAGGATGGCCATGTCTGTTGGTGGTGTGGAGCTAGGGAAGGTGCTTTTTTCTCTTCAGTATTGGTAGAAGTTATATAATCCTTGCATCTTTTTTTTTGACACTTGAAGCTCATTTTTTTATTTATACTGGGATTCACAGGATTATGAGTTTTGTAGTTAACTATCAACTTGGCCTGTTTCTCCTATGGCAAAATGGATTCCAAGTTTTAAACAGCTGAGTTATAACTTAGTGCTCGAACATTATTGGTTTATTAATTGGGCACTGCTTATAATCCCTGACATAGGACACCTTGATTTATATAAAATGAATGCACAGTACACACAAAATTAATTGAACTCCATCAATCATGAATATGTGACAATTCAGATTCCAATCCTCAGTCTTTTCTTAAAAACAAAATAGGTCTTCCTTTCTCCTCACATAATCTGTAAGAGTTCATCTATCTTTTAAACTGATAACATACAGTAGAAAAAGTGCTTTGAATATTTACGGGGCAAGCCAGTTTCAGCAAAGTGTTTCCTTAAGGGTTGTACTCTGGTGGAGTTTGATAAGGATTCCTAAACATATTTCTTTCTTTTTATTTTATTTTAGTTTTGGCAAATGTCCTAGGCTAAACATTTGCTTAAATAAGAGGGATGGGTATAATATCTCTCTATATGTACATATTTATTTTTAAATGTGTGGAATATTTGTGGAAAGGTAAATAACAAACTGAAAATGTTTGTTGCCTTCAGAGACGAGAAATGGGTTGCCCAAAGACAGGAATAAGAAGAAAACTGCAATTCACTCTACAGCGTATTGTACCATTTGGTTTTTGCACTATGTGGATACTTTCATTATTTAAATAAACATAATCAAAAAAGAGAAAAAAGAAAAAGTCCTTGGCTGATGCAAGCACAACTTTTATCCTCAACGTCAGTACTGAGGGAGTTGTCCAAGAGTTTGGGGCTCTCACTTGAGTGACTCTCAATGGTCTTTATGATCCTCATCACTTTATGGTCCTCATCACTTGCTTGGCTCATGGAGTAGGAGGAGTGACAAATGATGGCAACCTATCTGCCATTAGCTGGAGTGCTGCATACAGTCTTACTTAGTGTCTCTTTGCAAATGACAAGCTTGCTGATTTACAAATCTCCTTCCTTGCATATGAACATTGTGAGAAGTTAAGTGCCAGGAGGAACTTGGGTAGCAATTCAATGTGCCCTTTTAATAATAAGCCTTAATACCGTTACTCATGTGTAGGATTGAGTGAGGGTTTCCTGGAGAGTGAAGTTGATTTAGGGATCAGGGATCAGCTGCTGAGGCTGGCACTTGGAAAAAACAAGCCAAGCATTCACACCCCAGACCACTCAATACCAGCATTGTCTCCAATCCATCTTTCATAAGGGGGTTCCAAGAGGGGGAGGGGACGAAGGAAGGAGAGAAAATAAACCATTTAAATCCTGTAAGAGAAAGTGCAGGAGAGAAGAGAGAATGAACAAGATTTGAACATGCAAAGCCAGTTGCCAAAAATGTTTAGTTTGAAATCAACTTTGGCTTTTAATCTTAGACTCCACCGTCAAGTTTCTTCTCAGTTTCCTTATCCCGTCTTTTAGGACATTCCCCACCCTCACCCCCCACCTCAGTGCTTTCCTGTTCTCTGCCCCACTCCCTGCATTTGCAACTCTCCTTCCCACCTCCTTTTTCTTCTTTCCTTACCCCTTCCCTCTTCTTTCCCGGACTCTTTCTCCTGTTCTTTTTTAGCTTAAGTCCCTCTCTTTCTCCCCTCTCTTCTGAACAGTACCTCTGAGCTCCATTCCCCCTTCTTAAGGAAATCAGCCAGGCCTCAGATGGAGCTGTCGTCCTGACAACCCAAAGGCGCATCAGGCTTTCATTGAGGCTGGCTGCTGCTGAAGGGGGCAGTTGTGCAAAGCGAGGGGCCACGTCCAGGGGAGGGTGGAGGGGATGACGTGGAGGGGCTGTTGAAAACCAGCAGGGTGTGGGGTGGAGGGTAGGGGGGTCGGGGGGAGGTGCTGAGCAGAGAGAGCGCCAGGGACTGGAAGGAGAAACAGGAAAGGGAGGAGGGGGAGAGAGGCTCTGGGTTGCTGCTGCTGCTGCTGCTGCTGCCGCTGCTGTGACTGTCTCTGTACACTCACCGGCAGGCTTGGAGCCGGCTCCCTCGCCCGCCTGCCAGCCTGGGAAAGTGGGTTACAGAGCGAAGGAGCTCAGCTCATGCACTAGCAGAGGAGCGTCCAGCCACAGAGAGACCAAACAAGGACCCCTTCCTCTGGCTTTCTCTTCAGCTCTTCCAGAGGGCTTGCCATTTGTACTCTCTCTTTTGAAATTGTGTTGCTTTTACTTTTTCACCCTTCTGCCTGGGTTTTGTGAGAGCTTTGTTAAGTCTTAGAGGGAAAAGAGACTGAGCGAGGGAAAGAGAGAGGCAAAGTGGAAAGGACCACAAACTGGCAAAGCCCGCTCTGCGCTCGCTGTGGATGAAAGCCCGGTGCTGGTGAAGCCTCTCCCGCGAGCAGCGCGCGCCCCTCCAGAGCACCCCACGGACCCGAACCTCGGCAGTGGCCACCATGGTCGGGAGAGTTCAGCCAGATCGGAAACAGTTGCCGCTGGTCCTACTGAGATTGCTCTGCCTTCTTCCCACAGGACTGCCTGTTCGCAGCGTGGATTTTAACCGAGGCACGGACAACATCACCGTGAGGCAGGGGGACACAGCCATCCTCAGGTAGGGCTTTTGGGCAACTTTTCTGCTGCGCGCGTCTGTGTGTGTGTGTGTGTGTGTGTGTGTGTGTGTGTGTGCCTGATCTCCTTGAACTCCAGCTCCTGATGATGCAGGTTTGTGGTGTGTGTCCCCGTTTTACTGACTGGTTGGCATGAGAGCTAACAAAATTCAAGGGATTCTGGTCCCTGTCAGGGAGCAGTGGTGGTGGTTAAATGTGGTTCGGTTCTTAGGACCTTGTTTCTCTTATCAAGGAAGCTAATTTCACCCATGGCATTGGAGACTTCTGGGCAGTATTCTTGCTATTGTAATTGCTCTTGCTTTGCACTCGAGAGTTTTGTTGGGATTCCTTAATTCTGAAAGAAAGGTTGATGGATTATGGCTCTCAGAGAGTAGTACAGAGTACTGCATTCTCCTTGTTCCTCCCGTGTCTGTGTTTGTGTGTGCTTTCAGGCGAACACACACACACACATATCAAGGCTGTGTGTGAGGGTTTCTGACAGAAGACTTTCTGTAAAGATCTTCTAATTGATACGGAGGGCAATAAATCAATCTTAGAACTTTGGTTGGTTACTGAGCCTTTTCTGGTATGTGGATATAAATCAACACAACATACAAAGAGCAGAAAGAAAAGGAACTTGCCAAGTTGCTGATATTTAAGACTGGGAGTGTTAAACACAGAGGTTGGGAAAGAATTAACCTGGTATCAAATGGATATTTCAAATTGATTATGGACTTCAAAGTCTTTTTTCTGTGCAACTCTGCCAAACTCTAAAATAATTTGAGATTGAAATTTGGAAAGGAAGAGTCCCAAGTCCTTGGGAATTTGACCCCTATCAGGTACTGTGAGCTAGAGATACTCAAATGAGACCTAGTCATATTTTTATTTCCAAAATGCTCCAAGGTTATTTTTGTGTTTCTCTTCACTCTTCTCCCTCTTGACCAACTGTACCTACCCCTTGCTCTTTTATCCTGGCTTTCTGGCAGACTCTAACAGAAAGAAAGAATCACTCTCCTTGGAGACCTTTTAAAATCTCATTTCCTCCAAATAAAATGACCCAGTGTCAGTCTGTCTATCTAGCTAATATTGCTTGTTGTGGCAATAAAAACACAGTATACCGTAGAAAATAAACCTCTAATCTGTGTGCAAGGAGCTGATAGTGCATAAACCCAGGGGCATCAGGGAGCAGTTCTCTAGCAGAGCTGCCGACAGCAGCAAAGTTTTCTTTCCTTTTCTCAGAAATAAATTTGGTTGGCTGTCACAGTGTCCTGCTTTGGGAGCTCTAGCCTCGTTAGAGAGGGAAGTGTGTGCTGTGTGCCGTGCATTGCATATGCGTGTGTGTGTTGTGTGGGTATGTGTTTCTCAAGATTGTGAAAAGTAAGAAAATACTAATGTGTAAGCGCTACTTGCTTCATTTCCTGAGCATGGGGTGATTATGAATCCCAAAGATCTTACTATCCAAAGCAGATTTTCCCTTCTAGCTCTTCAGCCTTACAAACCTGCAAGTGTGATTTATCCACATGGAGTAATAAGATTTATAGAGTAATTTATCTGTTTGCAAAGGGATTCGGACATGGGGCAGAAAATGTTTTTGCAAACACACAACTGCTAACCTTCATTCTCCCTAACATCATTAACCCTTTAATGGTGAAGCACTCTACATAAATTTATGCTATCCCTAGAAATTTTGTTCACTGGTTATATGATTGAATATGAGGAAAGTGAATAACTTGAATGTATAAGTTGTTTTTTATCTAAGTATCCTTGAGCTTTATAAGGTCTTTCTAAGTCAGCATCTCCGGTACCTGAAACTATAGTTATCTAAGAGTTAGGTAAGTATAGGAATGTTAATTCAGAAGAATAAAAACATTCGTATACTTTCATACAGAGACAGTCTCACTGCATACATATCTGTGGATGATACATATGTGCTTTTGTTTGTCTATGGCTCAATAGGAACAAAGTTTTAAACATTACACTTTAGCAGACATTACAGTATGGAAATGGGGACTGAGAGAGACAAGATGAACACATTACCACTTATTCTCTGGTAAAGAAAAGATAGACAAACAGAGCATGCAAATAAGTTGCCTATGAAACACCATTTCTTTCCCAGACCTCACCTTACATGCCCTCTTTTTTATTTCCTTGCCTTGGACAAGGGTTTATTTTGGGGTTGGTGGAGCTTCATCAGAATTAACTATGGAGAGAATTCCCTTTGTTTTCTTAGCTGAGCTTCTTCTCAGTCTCTTTAAATCCAGTAAGCTTTGTGGGTCAGTTTCCTGGTGAAGAATGGTGCTCCTGCTTTCTGTTTATAAGGCTAGCCTGGAAAAGGCATGTTTTCACTTTATTTGTGACATTTTACTGGGCGCATGAGCTTCCAGAGGAGGAGAAGAAGGAGAACTTGATTCGTTGGGAGCCACAGTAGATGTCTGGCACTGAGAAGGTGAAATGGCTAGGAGAAAAAAAAAAAATTCTCTTAGTGAGTCTGTGGCCCTGAATAATCTGAGATGGCAACAGGAGACAAGGGAGGTTTGTAATTCTGGTTATCCAGTGACAGAAGTTTGGCTGACTGTCCCCAAACATTTACCTTCACTGCCTTAACGTTTCCTATGAAACAAGTGTTTCTTTTAAGAATTGATGCTCATTCTTTGTAATTATGATCTTTAGTGTAATTATGCATCAGATAAGACAGTACACATTAGTCTTGAGGTCTTGCTCTGCAGTTTCTATCATTTTGAAAAAAATAAAAACTATATAATTATGGTGACAAAACTTGAGGGAAAGAGAGATAGCCTCATGTATACATACCTAACTCAGCTGTTTTCTAGAGAAGATTACAGACCTGTATAAGAAATTGTGTAAGGAACTAAAGAAAACCACAATACCAACTTCTATCCCAGGAACAAAAATCAAAGTGTGATTCAGAGTAGTAGCAGCAGCAGCAGCCTTGGTTCCTCCCTAAATAGAATAAGCAGAATCTGCATTTATATCTGTGTGCACAGGGAAGAGTGAGACAGACTCTGAAGTGCACAGGACTTCAGTCATGAAGCACCCTCAGGTGCTTTTCTAAACAGAGTCTACCTGCCTTATTACCAACTCTCACAGGAGTAAGAGTTCAATTCTGGACCAGTTTCTAACACTGTTTCTTCCAACTCTCTACACTCATACACATAGAGATTCACTCCTGCTTAATAATGGCAGGTTGAGACTATGTATTAATAGTCCTCTTATAAGTCAAGGAATAGTGGAAATAGCATTTCAAACCAACCTTTAAAATTTAATTTTTAATAGTTCTACTGACCATATTTTTAATATGAGCAGCAGATATGTGAACAGATAATTATAAAATATTTGACCACAAAAAACCATGCTAGTTTCAAAATAAATTATATTATCACATATCTGTTCATAAAGCAACTTTGTAAAACGTACATACACATGCATATCTGGATATAAAACAAGTGGGCATGTGATAAAATACAGGGACTTCACATTTGTGGTTTTAAATATTCTAAATTCAAGGTAATGAAATTTTATTTACCTCACAATTCTGACCCTATTTGATGTTTACGGGATATTATAATACTTTTAATAATAGTAACATTGTTTCCATTTAAATGTCAGTGTACCTAATAAGTATTAGAGATTCCCAAGGAAACTGAATATCTAAATGAAGAATAGTTACTGTTTAGTTTTTTTCACATTTGAGATCCTTAATTCCCTGTTTGTTTCTACACCAAGAGGCAAAATGAAGAAACAAAAGAAGATGGGCTTATTTGATAGTAAAATGTAAAGGTCTTATTCAAATTTCTGTTTATCTTCTGCAAGTCATCTGGAATGCCAATATTCACGAATAAAGTGTCAACACTCCAATTATTGACACAATATGTGATTTTCTATGACTTACAATTCACTATTTGAAATAAACTATGGGCATGGGCCTACTAGGTAAGTTTGTGACCATCATGAAGTTTTCTTTTTCTGTAGTTAAATCACTAGATGTAATCAAAATTTGTTGGTTAGCCCTGATACTTTAAGGAGCATGCATTGCCAGGAAATCCTTTATCAAATATACTTGGTAAATAATGGTGTATAACATACTACACATCATCTAAAAAAAAAGAGCATATTATATACATTTTGTTAAAGAATGTTTATGTACCTGCAAACTGTATCCTTTGTTGCCCTTTATGGACTGAGAAACACAGTGGACAAATCTCATAAGATGCAAATTGTGGCTGTGCTTCTGTAAGTATGGAACACATAAGTGTATCTATATACACATACAGTACACAGGAGACTTTTATTTTATGTGGTTTGACTTATGATGATGTATTTGTAGAATTATGGAAAAAAACAAAAGTGACTGACCTATCCACTAAGTCACTTGGTGAGGGTTAAATGCTTGTGTTTCTCAAAGCTGATTCCACATAATAGCAAACTCAGGCCAAAAAGGATTAGTGCATTTTACTGTGGTCTTTGAGAGTGCCAAATACAAATGACTGTGACTTACCTGATAGGAGGTTGCAGGTAAATATCCTTGTCTCTCTCCCTGTCATCATCTGAGACTCAGAGATACCCCTCCTCCAGAGCATAACTTACAGCTTACAGCCATTGGCCCTGTTTTTCTCTCAGTGTCCTGCCTATTAGTTTGTACAACTCAGAAGATCTGAGCCCTGAATTTGGATCTATACTTGCATGCTATAACTTTAAGCAAGTCTCTTTAAATATTTTGAGCTTCAGTTTCATTTACAAAATGCTGCAACTATCTATTTTAGTTACCCTACAGGGTTGTTTTAAGAAGCTCACAAGAGGTAAGGTAGGAAGTTTGTTGAATTGTAAAGTGCTACACAAATGTAAAGTATCAACGATTTTTAAACACAGCCAATTATTCAGACTTCAGGGAATTCTTTTCTTCTTCTTCTTTTTATGCCAGTGTCTCTCAAATTTCAGTGTGTATATAAAGTATGTGGAGGGCTTGCTACAGCAGATTGCTTGACCTCCATTGCTAGAGTTTTTGAGTCAGTAGTTCCCTGGTAAATCTGAGAATTTGCATTTCTCACAAGTTCTCAGGTGATACTGATACTACTGGTTACTACAAGTGTGATCCACAGATTGGGCATCTTGAGTATCACATGGTTACATGTTAAAAAAACAAAATTTCAGGACCTATGCTGGAGGGAATAAATCAGAGTCCACATTTTAACAAGACTTCCAGGTGATTTGCAAACATATTGAGGTTGGAGAAGCACTGCATTAGACAGTTCACAGCCATGGGCGCACAGGACCATCAGCTGGGGAGCCTTTAAAAAATACTGATGCCACATGTCCTCTGGTCTCAGAAATTCTCATGTAGTTTGTTTGGGGAAGGGACTGGACACACGTTTTCCTTTTCTTTTTTAATGATTCTGCTATGTACATAGAGGTAAAAAGCAGTGCCTAACTGGATAAGGACTCTCTTTTATAAATCATTTTCAGGGCTGCACTAAATAGATATCAGTAAAAAAAAAAAAATTGGAGTCATGTTATATGGTTTGAGAAATATATCAATAACCAAAGATGAACAAATTCACACAGGAGAGAGGAAATAGATCACCATAAATCCATTTGTTTCTTATGCAGTTTCATCATTCTTATGCCATGGAAAATGGGGTGAGTTTATTTAATATGGATAATATTTACATAATGTCTATGGAAATAACATAAAGCTTATTCTGTGCTATCTCTCATTTGGATTATACAATATACAGAACTGTTCTAAGTTGTTTCTGTTGTTGTTGCTTCTAATGCTATCACTAAGGAAGAAAAGAGACAATATTTAGACAAGGGAAATGGCTTCTGTGTTAACATATTCAAGGATGCCAAATTGTGTGCACTTACATACATGAATATGTGATTTGAAAAATAATGGTATTTGTATAATTCATCTCAATTTTATATAGTGATTTCTCTTTAGTTGAAACTTATAGTCAAGTCTTTGTGTCATAAAAAGTTTTCATAAAGGATATAAGTTCAAAATGTTCAACAAGTAGTCAGAAGACCAACCTCTAAATATTATGAAATAGTCTAATCTATTAAATAAAGATAACTGACAACTGCTTTTTCCTACTACACAGCTATTTTTAGATCAAATGAGATTGTATGTATCAAAGTATTTTATAAGCTGTATAGTGGTATCAACTATAAGCTTTTAAAAAGACTATTGTTATTGTATTTACAGTAAGATACAACTTTTAGAACATTTTTTAAATGTAACAAAACAGGCCTTTTCTTCTTTCTATCCTACACACTGGCCATTTGCACTATGATGTTTTTATTATTTCATTTCAAGTCCTTCAAAATCACAAATATCTTAAGATATAATTGAGTTTCTTATCAGGAGTGCAGGGCAAGTAGACTGTGTGTGTGTGTGTGTGTGTGTGTAGTTACCTGTAATTAAAACTTAATCTCCAGTTAATGTATGATTAACCTTCACAAAATAAAACTCTTTACTTCAGATTCTGTTAATTACTGTAGGAAAACCTCATAGAAATTTAGAGTGGGGAAGGCCTTGGAGATTAAGTGCCTGCCATTTCATTTTAAAGTGGTGTAACTGAAGAGAAAAATTTAGTTGGTTGTCCAGAAACTTGAGTGATCAGTTGAGAATTAGAACTCATGTATTTTAATTTTCATTTCACAGTACCACTGAGATTACCTTTGGGTTTTTATTTTATCTGATGAAATGCCATTTTTATTATACCTAAATGTATGCTTAAAAATGCCTTTCTCTCCTCTTCCTTGTCTCCTCTTTTCACCTCTTCCCTTCTCTCCCCTCCTCCTCCCTCCAGTTCTCCCTTCTTCCCTCCTCCCCCTCCTTCTCCTCTCTCCTTCCTCTCCCTTTTTTCCTTTCTCTCCTCCCTACAAGTCAACTCTGCATTTACCTGTGGAGGATCATCCAGTTAGTGCTGGTCAAGGAGGATTTGTTCTAGGAAATGTCCCATCTTTCACGTCTACTATCTGTCTCTACCACGTGGGTTTTCCTTCCTCCACTTGTAGCTTCCAGCTTATTGTTTTATTAATAATTATTTTTTCATAAGTTATTGGGATACAGGTAGTATTTGGTTATATTAATAAGTTCTTTAGTGGTAATTCGTGAGATCCTAGTGCACTTATCACCCGAACAGTATACATTGCACCATATTTGTTGTCTTATATTGCTTGCCCCCTTCCAATCTTCCCCCCAAGTCCCCAAAGTCTGTTGTATCATTCTTATGCCTTTGCATCCTCATAGCTTAGCTCCCACATATCAGTAAGGACATACAATATTTGGTTTTACATTCCTGCCAGGTCATTGCAAATGCTGTTAATTCATTCCTTTTTATGGCTGAATAGTATTACATAGTATATGTATGATATACATTATATATATATATATATATATATTTATTATATATATATATTATTTATATATATCATATATATATATATATCATATATATATATAAAAAACTTTTTTATCCACTCGTTGATTGATGGGCATTTGTGTTGATTCCATGGTTTTACAATTGCAAATTGTGCTGCTGTAAACGTGTGTGCAAGTAACTTTTTTGAATAATGACTTCTTTTCCTATGGGTAGATACCCAGTAGGGGGATTACTGGATCAAATGGTAGTTCTACTTTTAGTTCTTTGAGGAATCACCACACCATTTTCTATAGTGGCTGTACTAATTTACATTTGTACCGGCAGTATAGAAGCGTTCCCTGTTTACTGCATCTATGCCAACATCTACTGTGTTTTGATTCTTTGACTATGGCCATTCTTGTAAGGTGACATCACATAGTAGTTCTGATATTCATTAGTGATGTTGAGCATTCTTTCATATGTTTGTTGGCCACTTGTATGCCTTCTTTTGAGAATTCTTCTATTCATGTCCTTAGCCCATTTCTTGATGGGATTGTTTGTTTTTTCTTACTGATTTGTTTGAGGTCTGCAGATTCTGGATATTAGTCCTTTGTCAGATGTGAAGATTGTGAAGATGTGCTCCCAGTCTGTGGCTTGTCTGTTTACTCTGCTGACTGTTCCTTTTGCTGTGCAAAAGCTCTTTAGTTCAATTAGGTCCCAGATATTTATCTTTGTTTTTATTGCATTTACTTTTGGGTTTTTGGTCTTAAAATCCTTGCCTAAGGCAATGTCTAGAAAGGTTTTTTTCAATATTATCTTCTAGAATTTGTATAGTTTCAGGTCTTAGGTTTAAGTCCTTAATCCATCTTAAGTTGATTATTGTATAAGGTGAGAGGTGAAGATCCAGTTTCATTCTCCTACACATGGCTAGCCAGTTATCCCAGCTCCATTTGTTGAAAAGGGTGTCCTTTCCCCACTTTATGTTTTTGCTTGATTTGTCAAAGACCATTCCCAAAGCTGTTGTGCTTGGTAGAACCTCTTCAAGGATCCTTTGGTTGTCACAAGCCCAGATCATTTTAAGAAAATTCATTTCCTCTTGTTTCTGGTACTTCTCCTTGTTATTCAGTCTTCTCATCTGAACTTTACCCTTTCTTCCACTTACTCCAGCTGAGTTTCTAAATCTGCTGCCTTCTTATTGTTATTTATGAACTTCTGCCTGGTTAAGTTTCCTACCACCTGTCCCTGTTAGAGGGACCCTGATTACTATGACTGTAGACATTCTTTAAACAGCCTAAAGAGGTGCTCTACTCATTGTAGTCCTTATAGATTTATTATTTAAAATCCTTTGAGGCAGGCAGAACTTTGTTTTTTGCCCAATATATTCAAAGGTTACTTTGGGATAACAATGGGGCTGATGGTGGCCAATTGGGAGGAACTGGGCATAGACCCAGCTCTGGCTCCTGAGTGGTGAACGCATTGTGTAAAAAGCCCTCTTGCAGGTGCCTAGTGGTTTCTGGTGTGGCATACAGGACAAGATCTCCTGAGGCTTTCTGAGTAAGCAAGAGGTGGAGCCAGAGACATCCAGCAAGGTTTTCTCAAGAGAAGGACAAAGCACAGTAAGCAGAAATAACAGGCCAGCATCCCCTAGTTAGCCCCACAGGGAAGCAGGCAGGGGTGACATGGAGGTTGTCATCTGATAGTGAAGACTCAATTACAAGCCCCAGGAGTTGAGAGAAGAAACAGAGACCTTGGGATGAGAGCTGACTTGAACAGAGTCCTCAGGAATTAGGGACTTAGACCTGAGCACATTACCAAAATGGGTAACTTGGTTAAGGAGTAAAAGAGACAGACCCAGTCCCTAGAGCTGAAGCTCTATGTCAAAGCTATAGTAACCCAGGGATGACTTGAAGGTTAATCTCAGAGTGCAGAGCTCCACCTTTTAAAACTCTTATTGTATAACCTCAGATCACAAAACCTGGTCTAGCTCTGTGGGGGAAAAGATGGAGACAAACATCTGACATTAAGTAAGAGCTGAACTAGTGCTTCTTCCTGCCTTATTTAAGTTTACCAGATTACATCTTCAGTCTACTTAGAACTTCCAGACTTCATGGAGCTGGCAGAATGAAGGACCTGAGATGGCCTATGCAAGGCCTGTTGTTTTCCAGTATTATTCTAAAAATGTCACTTGATCCTTCAAAGAATATCCACAGCATGAATTCAAAGCCCCAGCTAGGCATGGTGGCTCACACCTGTAATCCCAGAACTTTGGGAGGCTGAGGCAGGTGGATCACAAGGTCAAGACATCGAGACCATCCTGGACAACATGGTGAAACCCTTTCTCTACTAAAAATACAAAAATTAGCTGGGCGTGGTGGCATGCGTCTGTAGTCCTAGCTACCGGGGAGGCTGAGACAGGAGAATTGCTTGAACCCAGGAGGCAGAGGGTGCAGTGAGCCGAGATCACGCCACTGCACTCCAGCCTGGTGACAGAATCA
>NW_016107472.1:2185162-2200131 GCF_001604975.1 Cebus imitator | reverse complement strand
CTTGAAAAACTCTGTGACCTGTTACCTCATTGCCTTCTTCAGTTCAGAGTCACTGAGAGTCTCTGCTCATGAGCATGTGAGCGTGTGCACATCTGTTCTGGTCCTCACCTTTGTTCTTGATACTTGGAACCTCCTCCCTTTCCCCCTTACTATGTCAAACATTTTTACTAGGTTACCTCTTTGCTCCTGCAAGACTTCAGGCTCTGTTCTGGTCCTATCTCATTCAGGACATCTTCCCTAATTCTCCCAAACTGAGCTAAGTATCTTGTTTATTATCACTGATAGCCTCTCTGAATACCTTGAACTTTGCATTTACTACATGTCTTTAAAACATCTTGTTTGCTTGTGTCTTGCCTTAAATATAGGCATCTCATTTACTTTACCTTTTCATCCTAGAGTTTAGCTCAGTACCCATGGATGCTCAAATAAATATTTGCCTACTGAATTGAACAGAGAAAGATGGTTGTACTATAAATCAAGCTGACTGAAGTTGATTTATAAAAGAGGAAACACATTAGGAGAAGATCAGACTAAAGGAAGACATTTTGGTGAAGTCGGCTATCACTGGAGTAATTGTGGATGCAGGGTATAAGAGGGTCTAGTCATAAAATCAGAGCTAGATAATTATCTGATTATTGATAGGGTAAAGAGCTTTTGTTAGAAATGCCTTCAGTATTTCCCATTGCAGTTATTCCTTTTTGGAATTTTTTTTTTAGAAAACGAGAAGGGCAAATGGGGGTATTTTGGGAAGGATCTCAAAGCTTCAGAGTTAGAGACATAGGGACCTAGAAAAAGCATGCCCTTTTCTTAGATAAAATAGCAGTTTCTGACAGAACATGGAGTCACTCAATGGCCCTAAGTGAGAGATCTGTGAAGAGGTCAGTATCCTGGGTAGCTCTGAGAAGAAGGAATCTCCCTTCCCAGAGTGCTAGAAGACTTTCTCTGTGTAGAGGTAACTGAATTTTCAGGGATTAAATTGGAGATTTGGGAGCTGCTTAAATAGGATTGCATGTAACAGGTAAATTCATCTCCATTGATCCATTCTAGTTTCTTTTGAAATGAGGCAATGTGCATATCACTTACATTTATTTGACTAAAAGTGGTTACTCATACTGACAGCGATGGTTACCTGGGCATTGCATCTTGAAGCTCATTACTCATTCCTGGAAAAATTAAAACTTGAATGTGCAGTGGAATTTCTATTAATCCAAAATTTCCTTCTGTATATCTTTCCTTAATGCACACGGGTATTATTTACGTGAGATCATAGGGAAACCAATAACCCTGAGGAAAAATGCAACCTAACTTTCTATACAAGAAGGCATTACTGTTTATGCTATTGTAATTGTCTGATGATGCATTTCTATATTGAATCTCTGTAATTTGTCTAAAATTCTGTCCTTTCTATGGTTGTACTTTAGTTATGCTACTATTTCCCACCCTATTCTACTAGAAACAAAATATTTAAAAGAAAGTGATGCGGCCTAACAGTCATGAATAGCAAGTATCTACATGTGAAAACATGTACTGGGAAACATAATTGGTTTTCTGACTTCTGATTGTTTTGTGTCATCACACACACCTCACTCTAGCGTATGTGTATCAGAGCTGTTCATTTTATGAGACATAAGCCACATATGGTTGCCAATTTGTAGCTGGTGTTTGTTCTGAGATAATTAAAGATTGCTGTCACCTTATACATGTTCATGATATAATTGTATAAGCATATCTAAAGATCAGCATTCTATATTGCTGAATCATTAACTTAGCTGAAGAATGGATTTTTTCTTTGTCTCTCTCTCTGACCTCTGTTCTATCTCTTTTGGCATTAATATGATGCACTGATCATCACCACAACAATAAACTACTTAAAGTCTACAAGGAATTACTTGATTGGATAAGCCTCTAGATTAGGCATCAAAAAAATTAGTCTTTAGTTCTGCGAAACTAAAGTTAACTGTGTAAACTTGGGAATTAGCTTCCATTGTTCCAACTCCTACTTGTGTTGTAAGCAAAGATGTTGGTCTGGTGAAATAGCTGTATGTTTTTGAATATAGCTGAATTCCCAAGAAGAAGAAATGCAAGAAGTTATAAGTGGAATGACGATACACACAATTTTTAAAAATACTTCTAAATTATATTATAAATGTCATAACACAGTAAACTTAAAAAATATGTTTACATTAATACCTTAATCCTTGCATAAAAATAAAACAGAACTCAAAATCTAATTCTTCTAAAAATAAGAGTGTATATTTTTACAGGATCTGTTATGAAGTATAATTAATTTGTATCATGAATACACTTAATCTATAAAAGGTGACTGTATTGAATGCAAGACCTTTATTTTTTCGTATATATTTATAATTGCATATAAAAAAGTAAAAGCATAAATGTGCTTTTTATATGTACATAAAACTTACATACACAAAATATGGACATAAATAGTACTTTGAACTTGGATCACGTCACACTTTAATAGGAACCTAATTAATTTGATACACCAATTATGCAGAAAACAAAATTTTTTAGGATATCAAGCATGTAAACAGATACAATATATAAGAAGCATCACACAATGGCTATCTTAATTTGTTTTGATTAATATGTTTTGTTTTTAATTAATCATGCAAGGTGCTAAGATTATATTATAAGGGAAGTCAGTGTTTTTTGTTTTGATTAGATCTTGACTACCATATAGTTCATAAAAAGTAAAAGAAAATCTAACACTTTCTTTTTCTATTAATTATTATCGGACAAAAATTAATGCTGCCTTAGCTAAAGGAGAAATAACTATTTTTTAAAATATAATTTTTAACTCTTTGAATTTGTGATTCCAAGTCCATCATAAATTTCTGTTTTCTTTCAAAGTCACAAAGAAATGTATTGATTTGTTAACAAGCGTGCTTGATAAAGATGGTGGAATGTCCACTGGAAGAGAAGAATAAGAATTTTAATTAAATTTCTATTTGTTTAGCAAGTGAAATTCTCAAAATTATGCTATTATACCCTTTGCAATTTTTAAAATCCATGACATATGAAGACGTGATTAGAAGAATATAAATAAGTTCAGCTGTGAGACCGATATGCATTATATCCAGGGCACTAAAATAACTTGAGAGCCTAATTATACAAACACTATTACTAACATTAGAAAATCTGTAGAAAACAGAAACAGTTTCATAATGGTGACATAAAATATTGTTCTAATAATAACTACAAGAGGAAAAACAAATCACTCTACCCACCAAAAGCCTACATGCTAAAATGTAGTGTTAAGTAGATTTTGAAAAGAAAGCAGTGATCACTAGAAGCCAATATGTGTTCCCTGGGAACAGACTATAGCATGGCAAATAGGTTTGTTTTTTTTTTTTAATGAGCAAATTTAATTCCAGGCTGTTGGATCAAGGAAATCCCATTTACTTTGAGTATCTGTACTTCAACAGGCTTCTAATAGATTTATGGATAGATTATGGGTCAAAAATGAGCTAGGTAACAATTATGCCAAAGAAATACTGATCGATAGAGGTAGAGGTCTCTCTCATTCTATCTCAGGTCAAGATCAACACTTGGATAAAACCATAGGAAGCAAACTTTTAATCACGTGTATGAGAGAAAGATAAAGGAAAAACTGAGGTGTTTGTTGATGGAATTATAAGGTAAATATGGATGAAAACTATAGGGAAGAAAATTATAGTTCTGCTAAAAAATGTTATTTACATGTATTTGTTATTATACTGAATCTCATTCCAGAAAAAGAAAAAAGAAAAACAGTAAGAAAAAAATAGGATAGTTTATAATTTAAATAGGACATGATTTAATTAAACAACCAAATCTGGTTGAATGACATGAAAATGACTGTTCAAATGGCATAGCAGAAATAACACAGCTTCTGGGCCAGGATAACTAGCTCCACGTATCCCCCTATCAATTACTAACCCAGCAAACATTAATTAGTAAATTGTTTCTGCCTACTAGGCTTCTGGTTCTTTATTTATAAATTAAAAATTATAATAATGATATTTATCCTCTCACCTGAGAAGGTGGTTATAAGAAGGAATTAGAAGTATCTACAATTATATTTAGGCATATCTTTGGTTATAGGTGTATTTATTTGGTAAATGTCAGTTTCTCCTCTGCCAAATGGAATGGCTTTCCTTTTAAGGAACTACATTTTTATCCATTTTAGTATTTAAGCAGACTTCTCTTAAGAAATATTATTAAAAGAAAAACAAAAATAAAAACATCTTTGTGTAATAGAAGATTGAAATGGGTGATTTCTCAGGTCTCTGGTAGTACTTATATTTCAACATTATGTGATATTCTAAATTCCCTCTTTATTTTAGATGTGTTTTCTTTATGAAGTTCTATTATTACTTTGCTTATGAAGAATTTCATTTAGAAATACGTTCTCTAATAATTTCAATGTGTTTTAATATTCATGCCTCTATTATTTTCTTTCCACTGGAGAATTTGCAAACATATCAAGAGAGAGGACTGTATATCATTAAGACCGAAGATCTATTTAGGCCTTTCATCTTTCTAGGTAGAGAAATATCAAGACAAACCTGGACTTAGAAAGTTACTTTTAACATCAGCCAGCTTCATAGAAATGTATAAGATTAATCAGGTCAAATGCTGACCTTATGTCTTACGTCTTCTAATTCCCTCTATTGCTTTGGCACGTGTGTTGATATAATTTTGCCTGAAGGCTACACTATGGTTTTAATTCCCAATATATGTCACTTCTCAAACTGAACATCTTGCTACCATCTGAATTAGGAAATTATGAAAACAGGGTTTCTTATGTTAACCATGAAATCTTTACCCTGTGTCAATTTCTTTGTCAATATGGCTCAAATTGTTTACTCCTCGAAAGAGTAAAACATGATGCCACCTGCAAATCCATGCTTCATATTGGCTCTCTTCCTACTCTGAGGCCTGTTATTTAAGGCCTTGAACCTCTGCAATTCTGTCTCCCTCTGAACCCTGCCAGTACTCAGTCATCTCCCTAGATATTTGATGTAATCCTTCCCTCTGCTGATTCCCACAGTATCATCAGGGAAGATCTCCAGTAGAATTCGGTAGCAGTGGTAATACATAGATGTTTTTTGTCTATAAGTAAATCTGTTATTCCTAAATTAAGGAATTCTTTGTTTGTTTCACTTCTTTACTTTTCATATCAAGTACCCTCATCAGCAATAATGAAGAAAAATAGTTTGCATTTCTGGTTTTCTGATCTTATAATTAAGAAAAAAAAAACCCTTTTCTCCCACAAAATATGAGTTCAACCTACAAATGGAGGTCATCCATCAATTATTTTACTAAATATATCTCCACGTCTTGCTGAACCCAATCTCTTTTACCAACACTAGTATTTTGCTTTCTTAGTATTTGTATGCATGGTTCATTATTTTATCTCTTTTTGCAAAGTGACTTTAATTTACCTAAAAGTACAACTATTAAAACTTATAAACAGCAATTATCAGAGTATGAAACCATTCTCTTTCCTGTAGAGCTGACATGTACTTAGCTAATTACCTCATTGCTTTAGCAGTATTTACAGTGAAAGAAGCATTTATGCACAGCTTTGACTGTGGAGCCAGGCTACTGTTAAATATATAATATAGCATTTTGAGTAACCGTTTTTGAAATAGCTCAGAAAGCCCAAACAAACAAAATTGAGAACTTACAAAAAGAGTGAAAAGATCGAGTTTAGGAACCAGCAGATTAGAGAAGGATCAGGTATCAGGATTTCAGTAAAACACTAACACCCCCATCCCAAAGTTAGTTATCTGTGTGTAAAACTGACAATATTCCCAAGAATGTCACAATTTCCCAGTGGAAAATCTATGGATATTAAAATAAAAATGAGACTTGTGAAAAGATAATGACAAGAGATCCTAATAATTATCTAATAAAGCCCTAAATATGTCAGAGTTGGTTCCTTGAAAATAAAAGTATCAGTGTCATTCAGTTTTAGTCCCAAGAGAAAAGCTTTAGGCAGCCACTTCCCAAGCCATAAGCTCCTGGGGAGCTCCAGGATTAGTACAAAAGTTCCAAACTTCCATATATACCCTAAGCATTATATGTAGACATTACATATCTCAAACATAAATGAGTTATTCTTTTTTGAGTCTATGTAGTCTCTTTTATAATGAAAAATGCATTTTTTGTCTGAATACATGGTAGGTTTTTTAAAAAAACTGGACATTTCCTTAGTTACAAAGAGTTAAGCAAATTAGTTTGATGACAAAAGATCTTCTTAATAAAAAAGTTTGCAGACCATTCTAGACCAGGTAATGATATGTCCAGTTAAAATATAGGTAGAAAATGGGCATGAGAAGGTTGGCAGGAGGGTAGAAAGAGGGACAGTCCTAAGTAAATAAGGTAGAGCACAAATGGAAATACCTGCATGGCAAAAATGGGGAACACATACAGAAAGACATATGGAATGAAATAGTAGATTTTCAAAGTAAGATTGATTTCATTGACTAAATTAAGTTTGAAAGACTATCAGGTATTCAGGTAGAGCCCATTGACAAGTGACTCTGAGAACCTGATTAAGAAACAGCTTTGAGTTACAAGGGAACGTCAACTCTTTTCCTATGAGAGTATAGTTTAAACTGTGAGTTTGATGAAATTGCCAAGAGACAGAGTGTAACATGGGTAGTTAGTATGCATACACCTCTGCTGGAAATTCTGTGAGGATTAAATAAATGTTTAACAGAAGCGGATTTACAGGGAAGCTTAGCTCTGGATGTCCTTACTTGCATGGGCCATTCCAAAGGTTTATCTCTCAATGTCTCTTATGTTTAATTTATCATTTTATATTCATAATTATTATTATTATTATTATTATTATTATTATTTTGAGACAGAGTTTCGCTCTTGTTACCCAGGCTGGAGTGCAATGGCGCGATCTCGGCTCACCACAACCTCCGCCTCCTGGGTTCAGGCAATTCTCCTGCCTCAGCCTCCTGAGTAGCTGGGATTACAGGCACGTGCCACCATGCCCAGCTAATTTTTTGTATTTTTAGTAGAGATGGGGTTTCACCATGTTGACCAGAATGGTCTTGATCTCTTGACCTCGTGATCCACCTGCCTCAGCCTCCCAAAGTGTTGGGATTACAGACGTGAGCCACTGCGCCAGGCCATTCATTATTTTTAAAGAAAGACTTCACGCTGTAGAAATTACAGGCCTCACAAAAATCTGGATCCATGCACGTTCTAGTCACTCAAGAAACTTACACGAATAGAGAATTAAGTAACGATAAAAACAGTATATTCCTAATTGTGGCTTTGATGGCTATTCAGAAAATGCTGTGAGCTGATATGTTCATATGGACATGTTTAATGAAAGAGCCGAGTCTTAAGAATTGCAGTGACACTGAAATGAATGAATGAATAAATGAATGAACAAATGAACAGAGAGTGAGAATGAATAGAAATGCAGGCATTTCAATAAAGAAGTGAGGACACAATAAACAGAGTAAATCAATCTCAGGTTGTATGCTACCAGGAAAACCCCAGGAGGTTTTTGTTGTCAAGTTTCTTGGCAGACATCTTTTTTTTACCTTGAGGCAGATTAGTATTATTAATAATAACTACACTCCCCATACTATAGATTACTTTAGCCTATAATTCTTTACTGTTACATGTAACCTCTCCATGCTGTTAATAGCACTGTGTTATTACAGAGTTAGGAAATATGGTAAGATGATGGCCCCAGGGTTCAGGACAAAGAGAGAAGATACAGGCAGCCACAGATGCTGTATTGACTTTTCAGATTTGGTTTCCTAATTGTGCTGCAATGCTGTTAGGGTTTTATTATTAATTATTTCACCTTTATTTTTCTTTACACTTGGTAAATTTAATGAGCTGTCTCTAAATAATGGTGCTTTTTTATTCCCACTATCATTCTATTCCAAATCCTTATCAGTACATGACTATATTACCGACTTTAGTCTTTTCATGTGTTGAGTTCTTTATTTTTGCCAGGCACTTAGTTGGGTACAGGTGATGAACAGTGGATGAGATGAGTTTATAGTCTAACCTTTTAGATTTTCACTACTGTTGACATTGTTCTTTAAACATAACTTTTTATCTGTTTCTTTTTCTTTTCTGTTTTTGCTCAGTAAACAAAAGTTAGCCTCCGGTTTTTGTTGCATCAGCCTCAATTTCAAGGCACCATCAGGTCTTAAAGTATGTCTCACTCATACTCACCCTCTTTTTGTTAGGAATGTCGCCTGATATACCATGTCCATCTTTCCTTTTGTGTGTATTAATGTTTTATTTTCCTTTAGGATGTTTTTTTTCTGTCTATTTACCTAAATTTTCCTCATTTTAAGCCCATCCTCCTCTAAAAAACCATTGTTTTTTTTTTTTTCATCTTCAGTGTATTGTTTTCTCCTCTAATTTATTTATTTTTTATCGTAGGCAATATCAATTTTATGCTTATGTTTGCTGACAGTATTTTGCATTTTAGCTGTGTGTCTTCAACCAGATGGTAAGCTCCCTAAATCGTAGAAGATTAGTGATTACAGGAGTAACTTGGTCTGAGTAACATTTCAATCGATATTTGTATGGACATACTCACCCAAGTATATCACATTCTCTGCATTTTAAAAAAGAGGAGATAAAACTCCAGGAAAAACAAATGACTTTCCTATGATCAAACAGCTAGTTGTTAGAGAGCCATATTTGCATCAGTACTATTTCCACTAAACCTTATCGTCCATGTTCCACATATTGCCTAGGCCAGAGTTGAACAGGTGTTAGGTGCTCAATAAATTCTTTTAATGGTAGGTACAGAATGAAGTATATTTGTTGCTATGCCTCATTCTATGGGTTACACATGGCCAAAGGTAAAGGTTGACAATAGAGGATCTATTTTTCCCTTGTCATAAGTAAATAGGACATGGTTAAGCATGAAGGATCAACGCAAATATCAAAGGTGAGCAATTCTTTTAAACTTACTTTCTTGCTAATTTGGGGTGATAATTGCATTTCCTGAGTTGATGACTTACCAAATTCCTTATGACTTAGACATCTAGAGGCACCATCAGGTCTAAATGCCCAGCCCCTGCACAGCTGATAATTTATTTGGCTTGGCGAAATCCACTCTCTTTTTTTATTTCTTCAACTTCTAGTGAAGTTGGCCTCTTGGAGATGGCATTTTTAAGAGTAATGCAGATACCTCCTTTCCTATCAATAAAGCTGTGATTTACAGTATTTAATCTAGTTGAAAGGGAAGAAAAATGGAAGTCTGCATACAGAAGAAATGAAATTATAATAAAATGGCACACTCTCCAAAGTTTTTCTAATATGTAGAGTATAAACCTGGCACCCAGCCTTATTTGCTGCATACAGAGCTCCATCGATCAGAGAAAATGGAAAGCCTGGCATTTCGGGGCTCTCAATACTGCATTTCACTACTACGTTCTGCAGAATTTATTGGGTAAATAACATGGCTTTTAATCCGCACTGTGTTCTCTGTTCTGTGTAAGACTAAGTCCCTGTGTAAGACCTAGAAATATTCTTTATAATTTCTGCCTCATATCTATCTGGATTCTACTTTTTATCCACGTACTGCCATATTCCGTTTTGTCCTGTGACCCTCAACTGATTATAAAACATTCAGCCTTTTATTAGTAAGAGCTTCTTCTGATTTTTTTTTCCATCGATAATTGCCCCTTGGAGAAGGTAGGACTATGGAAGATTGGCTGTGTTTTGTCACTAGCTTAGAAATGCTGGAATGAAATTTTAATCTTTCCCCAATGAACTATAAACTGCTCTCTCTTGCTCAGCCTCAAAACTTGAGTGTGATTTAATGTTTATTCAGCACCAACAATGTACAGCCACTTCAAAAAAGCATTCTGTTTATCTAGCACTCTAAACTTCTAAAGACATGTCACATACATTGCCTAATTAGTCCTCACCAGACCCTAGTAAAGGAGGAAAGGAGAACATGCACATTATTCCCACTACACACACTGGAAATAAAGCTCAGACTTTTTAACAAGATAATTGAAGTCAAAGGGCCACAGGACATGAATGAAACACACTCCTGACTCATTCTGAACTAAGCAATAAAGGACATTGCTTATTTTTCTTTTCTCTATTTCGTTTTTAAACTTTTGTTTCCATCACTTGTTTTAGACTCTGGTTCATTCTTAACTTTTTTTTTTAACTGATACTTTATTTTTTATCTTGCTGTGTTCTTCTTCCCTTTGTGCAGTATTATTATCAATCTATTTCCTCTTCTATTTTCACTTACTACTGCATTTAAACTGTTATTATGGGAGACATCACAGGAGGAAAGCACAGTGAGAACATTAAGATGTTTCTCTCTCTCATGTTTCTGGTGCTATGCTCAGTACTCGCTCTCTATTCCCATTGAGGTTGCGGCTTCTCTGCTGAATCACTGCTTTGTATTCAGCCAGGGACTGAATATTGGAGTATTCCCAGTGTATTTATTTTCTGTTCCTGAGCTGAATGCTTGGGTGCTTCTTTGTCCTGATGCCTTCTGCAAAGGAGTTTAGGAGGTGGGGGATGGAGGGGAAAAAAGAGGAGGAGGGGTAGGAATGCCAATAAAGCTTCCTCTAACCCCCAGAGGAATGTGTGCAAACGTCTTTAACATTGCTTTACTCAGTGTTCTCCTCTCTGTCGCCCTTGCTCTTAATTGGATCTAGACCCTAGAGAAAACAACTTTGTTAATGGGATGGTTAAAGAAAAAGAGAGGTGGATGTTGGCTGTGCTCAGTTCTGGCATCGTGTCCTCTTTGGGAATAAAAGTCTCAGATGCTTGATCTGGGAAAGGAATTCCACTCTCTTGATCATGAGGAAATACCACTTTCCTTCTGTTGCAGTTTTTTTTCCCTCTTAAAATGAAAGATTTTATTCTGTGTCCCCTAAAGATACATGGAATTTATTTGCTTAGCGAATCTGGCTCATCTATTTACTCGGCCATTTGTCTAGTCATCCATTAATTTGTTTGTTTATGCATTTGACATATGGCTCTTAAACATGTCTTTGTGCCAGGCACTGTGCAAAATTGTGAGAATTAAAGTAGTAAATAAGAGACATAAAATAACTACTCCCATGGGGCTTACATTCTGATTGAAGAGGAAGGCAGTAAATAAGTATGTCAATACATAAATAAGATAGTTACAGCTTGTGGTAAATGCGAAAATGGAAAATCAACATATTATAATAAAACTATGAAAAGGATATTTTGGAGAAGGTATCCAAGTAAGACCTTTCTGAAGGGGTAATATTGCAGCAAAGACCTAAAATCTGCTTATATAAGCTTAGCCGCACTGTTTATTTTTAGCAGTTTTAATGAGGTATAACTTATATATAATAAAATTAACTTATGTAAAATATTCATTTCAATGATTATTAGTAATGTACAGAGTTTTGTAGCCATCATCACAATCTAGTTTTAGAAGACTTTCATCATTCCCAATATCTTTTTCATGCCCACGTTTTTTCATGCCCACGTTTTCCCCATTTGTACCCCAGACCCTGGACAACTTCCAACTTACTTTCTGTTTCTATTTCTATATATAGTTGTTCCTTGGTATCCTGGTATCCTTGTTATCCTGGTGGGTTGGTTCCAGGATGTCCTTTTGATACCAAAATCTATGGATGCTTAAGTCCCTTCAATAAAATGGGATATTTGGTTATAACCTACACATATGCTTGATATACTTTACATCATCTCCAGATTATTTATAATACCTAATACAATATAAATGTTATGTAAATAATTGTTATACTATATTGCTTTTATTTGCATTATTTTTGTTGTTGTGTTGTTATTTTTCATTTTTTCAATTATTTCCAGTCTGAGGTTAATTGAATCCATGGGTGTGGATACAGATATTAAGAGGTAGCATGTGATTCTATTTAGATGAAAAGTCCAGCAAAAGAAAATACAATTACCACAGAAATAAAGAGGTAACTGTATTTGCTTTTCCTGAACATTTCATCTAAATAGAATCATACACTAAGAAGTCTTTTGCAACTGGGTTCTTTTACTTAGTTTTTGAGATTCATGCATATTGTAGCATGACTTACTAGTTTGCTCACTTTGAATGACTAAATAGTATTCCATTGTGTAGATATGCCATATTCTGTTTAACCATTCACCAGGTAATGGACATGTGGATTACATCCATTTTGGGGCTATTATGAGGAATGTTTCTGGGGCATTGTGGTCAATTCTTTGAGGGAACATATATTTTCATTTCTCTTCCATAGGTTCTGAGGATTGGAATTACTGGATTATATGGCAAATCTTTTAACTTTTTAAGAAACTGCTATATTGTTTTCCAAAGTAGCCACACCATTTTACATTCCCACCAGCAATGTGCGACCATTCCAGTTTTTTCATATCCTTGTCAATACCTATGGTTGCCTGTCTTCTGGGTATAGCCATTCAAATGGCTGTGCAGTGATGTTTCATTGCAGTTTTAATATTTACTTATCTCATACCTAATGTGGTGCTGTGTTTATTCTTGTGCTTATCAGCCATTCATATCTTTTCTTTGGTCATGTGTTATTCAAATATATTGCCTTATTTTTGATTGAGAATTTTGTCCCTTATTGAATTTTGAGAATTCTTTATATATTCTGCATATAAGTCATTTATCTTTCCAGATATAACTTATCTTTTCATTTTCTTTTAAAGTGTAAAAGTTTTGCATTTTGATAAGTTGAAGTTCAGCTTATCAAGGTTTCTTTTATAATGCTACTTTTGACATTGTAGCTAAGAACTTTTTGCCTAGCCTCAAATTACAAAGAGTTATTCTTACCTTTTTCTCTAAAATTTTATAGTTTTAGTTCTTACATTTGGGTCTTTGATCTATTTTTTATCAATTTCTACGTATGCTGTGAGGTAGGTTCTAAATTTATATGTTTTTCAATGTGGAGATCTAATTAGTCCAGCACCACTTGTTGAAAAGACTATCTTTTCTCTGTAGAATTGTTTTGGTGTCTTTGCCAATTTGTTAAGACAGAGTGTCTCTCTGTTGCCCAGGCTGGTGTGCAATGGCACAAACTCCATTCACCACGACCTCTGCCTCCAGGGTTCAAGTGATTTTCTTGCCTCAGCCTCCTGAGTAGCTGGGATTACAGATGCAAGCCACCACACCCGGCTAATATTTTTTATTATTATTTTTTTAAGTAGAGACAGGGTTTCGGCATGTTGGCTAGGCTGGTCTCGAACTTCGGACCTCAAATGATCTGCCCACCTCACCGGTGGCATAGAGCCACCATGCCTGGTCCAATTTATTTAATTGCTCTGTTTCAGAAGAGAACAATGGTTCGTAAAAGCTGAAATACGTTTTTCCTTAAATCAGTCCTTATTATCTGATGCTGAAATTTTTAGTACTTCATCCCTGCTAATGCCTAGTTTTTCAAAAGATATACAAGATATGGTCTTTTGGTTATTTACTTTGAAAAAAAAAATGGGTCTGGGTTGGGTGCAGTGACTCATGCCTGTAATTCTAGCACTTTGGGAGTTGGAGGCACACAGATCAACTAAGGTCAGGAGTTCAAGACCAGCATGGCCAACATGGTGAAATCCCTTCTCTACTGAAAATACAAAACTTAGCTGGGTGTGGTAGTGGGTGCCTGTAGTCCCAGCTACTCAGGAGGCTGAAGCAGGAGAATCATTGAACCCATGAGGCAGAGTTTGCAGTGAGCCAAGATGGCGCCGCTGCACTCTGGCCTGGGTGACAGAGCTAGACTCTCTCGAAAAAGAGAAAAAATTAGGTCTGTACTGGGTATAGATAGATACAAAGCCTTTTTCTGCTCTCAGTTTTCAGGATGGAAAAGATATATCTGCCTTAGCATTCAACAGGAATAGATACAGTGTCACTTAGATGTTATAGGAACAAAACTTAGAATTTATAAGTCAAGAGAAACTGACATGTGAGAGTTATTTTTGTAAAAGGTATTATAATAAATATATTACTGGTGGTGTGGCTGTATGTCTAAAATGTTCTGCTCTAATTTTTTAAATGGTTAATAACAGGTAGGTGAATACTCACATCTCTATATTGGACAATGAGCAACTTACTGTATCTTTTCTGGCCCAAGTTGGTTGATTTTGCTTTGGTATTTCTTATCTTTTTCCTGTGAAATTACAGACCTGGGTTTCCATTAGTCCGTCTTGTCCCTGCTGATACTTGTTTTGGATTTTTAAAAAAGATTGCTGCTTTACCCCAAATAATTGTCTTTCAGGTCTTCTTTGTCTTCATACACCAAACCTTGACCCACTCCGCCGTACTTTTCTCCTCTCCTGGTTTCTAGCTTCCTGCTCTCTAGACTTCAGAGCACCCATTTTCTAAAAAGGAAATTTAAACAATTCTAAAACCAATCTTATTTAAAATTTCAATTACCTATTTTCAAACCTCTAGAAACACAGGAGATTATCTAATTTCTATAACTTCCTAATGAAATCAGTAAATGATTTATTGAGTACACATTTAGGGGCTTAAAAAAAATGCCACTTTTAACTAGAATTGTCAAAAAGGGCTTTGAAACTATGTGGCAGATGAAACTTCTTTAACGAGGATGAGATTAAGTGTGTATTGATGTGGTAGGTATAGAAAGGTAGGGAACTCCAGGCAGTATCATTTCATTTATCCCTTCAGTCATCACCAGGTATAACGTCATAGTAGCAGGAAGCGTAGGGTGATTTTGGAAAATATTTATGGATTACCTACCCAGAACAGGAGATACCCCTCTAGAAAAGGGGACATCAATATGATATCTTTAATGTTCAAGTAACAGTTTGCTTGTGATGGTTAAAAAGAAGGACACATATGTTGGGGAGAGGAAATAGCACATGCAAAGGCACAGACACAGGTGTATGGGGAGTTCAGGGGACTAGGAGTGAGTTGGTATGGATGAAGCATGGTACGCATATGACCGTGAGTGAAGGGGTATGGATGAAGC
>NW_016107472.1:2171935-2184288 GCF_001604975.1 Cebus imitator | reverse complement strand
TATGACCGTGAGTGAAGGGGTATGGATGAAGCATGGTACGCATATGACCGTGAGTGAAGGGGTAAACCTGGGAGAGTTGGAAGAGATTTTAGGAAATAGTAAATCTCTTTACCTGGCAAATACGAAGGTTGCAGAGAAAATTAAGATAGATAGATAGATATACATATAGATATATCTGAAAATGTAGACAAGGGTTAGTTCTGAGCCACCTAGAATGCCAAGTTCAGGTTTCTGAATTTAATTTTAATTTTACTGGGCAAAGGAAAGTAATTTGTTAATGCACATTGATATAATTGTGTCCCAAGACATAATTTAAAGGTGAGGAATGGCTGGTAGCAGGGCATCATCCAGAAACTTCTTGAAGTAATATGTGTTTCATGACATGAAGGGATAAGCTAGAATGGTTAGTGTGGCATTGATAAGAAATTTAAAAAGCATGAGAAATATAATGAAAAAATTCAAAAAGAATTTGCAGCTGGTTGGCTTAACATGGCAAGTGTGAGTGAGGAGTCAAAGATGTCATTGAAATTTCAAGCTTGCAAATATTAGGGAATTAAGCAAGGGGAGCGTTTTTGGTGAGGAAAAGATGATAAATGGGGTTTTACACCTCCTGAGTCTGAGATGACATTAAAATATGTAATAGACCATTTTTGCTGGCAGACTGAGATCAGTAAGCTTCACGAGTGAGATCAGTGCTAAAGATTGGACTGGGAAGGTTTGCAGTGTAATAGAAGAAAGATTTTTACTTTAAAATAAACATAAATGGCATAAAATACATTGGTTCAACTGTGGCTGTACAGGAAAATGACCAATTAAAAAGTCCAGATACCAGTGAGCAGGAAAGAGACAGAATAAACACATATTTACAAAACAAATTATCTAAAAATGGCACAACTTTTTAAGATCCCATCTTTGATAACTCAAGGGAGTTTAGGTTATTAAAGCCACTGTAATTAGTCTTAAACCTCTGTCTCTCTAGAATGTAAATTTTTTTCTCTGTAGTCTGTAAAAGGGTACAGGCCCTTTCTGTGATTCCTGCAGCGGGAACTCCATAACACCAACAGGACCTAGGCACTGATATTTAGAGACACAGCAAAATATTTTTTTACTAATGGAGCCTTGAAGAAACACAAAAAAGTGGTGCTTTCCTCTTTGTCATCATTTATTTATTATAATCAACACTGACAAGTGAAACAAAAAGACTCCTATTATTAAAAAGAACCTGAAATCAAGCCAGTTGTTTAAAAAAAAAAAAAAATGGTCAAGATGTAGGCCAAACTCTCTTTTTCTTCCTTTTTCATCCTTTTGTCCTGTTTCTGACTTGTGTTTTCTTGTCAGCATTTTCTCTAGCAGATCGATTTCTCTTCAGCTAGTTCCAGTGAGTTTTAAGCAAAGGAAGAAACCTACTCTTTGCAGGTGAGAGATAATCAAATTAAATATTACACAGCCCCTGAAGTGCAGGCAGTTGGTAACAAGAGCCAAACTCAATATCCTGACAGATGTTGTCTTGGATTGATTAATCTCTTCTCTCACTCTGGTGTAGCCATCCTCCAGCATGGATAGCACAGCCCCTTGGCTGCATCCCAAGTGGGTTTCCACGTGGCTGGGACTGACCCAGAGAAAAAACCCTGTTAAATGTGCAATGGAATCCTTTCCTTTTGAGGACAAGGAAATGAAAACCCAGTTACACCTGCTTTGAAATCCACTGTAGTAAAGCCAGATTCTGCCCTTAATTTATGGTGTTCAGAACAAAGATGTATTTTCTCTGAATTTTTGTTACACACACACACACACACACACACACACACACACACACACACACAGTTGGCTTTTGAATGGTAAGGATTGAGGTATGCACATTTTTTAGTAAAGAAAAATGTGGGAGATTTGAACCAATAGAACTTTAAAAAGAAAAAAGCAAATAAATTACAAACTACATCCAAATTTAAGTGGGAGAAGAAAAAAAGAGATTGCTTTAGTCTTTAACTTTTCCTCCCTGCCTTCCCCTCACCCTACCTTCCTTTGACCTTTCTCGGACCCCTCCTGTGTTTTCCTTCCTTTCTGCCTGTTCTCTTATCCTTCTAACTTCCTTTTCTCCATCTTTTATTATGTTTAATATGTATTACTTATTATTAAGACACTTGCTAAAGTTGAGGACACAAAAAGGGCCAAAAAAATAAGTCTCTGCCCTCTTGCACATGCCTTCAACTCAGCAGGGGATCCAGGAGTTGATAAATCACAAAACAGCAATGTGATAACCAAATGTATAGGGGCAGGAAGATACCAGAGGAGGGTTCATAGGTTCATATAAGACATTAGGTTTGCTGTGGCCTTGAAGGATGGTTAGGTGGTCACCAAAAGGGCAAGGAGAGGAGGACTCTAAAAGTAAGCATAAAAGAACATCGTGTTTTGAGGTAGTTTGTCAGCTGTATTCCAGCCTCTACAACTGTAGCATATTCACCAACACTCAGCTTGACACTTTGAATCACTTTCTAACTCTGTTGATTTTTTTCCCCATTTATTTATTTTATTGCATTTTAGGTTTTGGGGTACATGTGAAGAACGTGCAAAATTGTTGCATAGGTACACACGTGGTAGTGTGATTTGCTGCCTTCTTCCCCATCACCTACATCTGGCATTTCTCCCCTTGCTATCTCTCCCCAGCTCCCCACCCCCCACCATCCCTCCCCTATTTCCCCCCAACTGACCCCAGTGTGTAGTGCTCCCCTCCCTGTGTCCATGTGTTCTCATTGTTCAACACCCACCTATGAATGAGAACATGTGGTGGTTGATATTATTCTTGTGTCAGTTTGCTGAGAATGATGGTTTCCAGGTTCATCCATGTCCCTCCAAAGGACATGAACTCATCGTTTTTGATGGCTGCATAGTATTCTGTGGTGTATATGTGCCACATTTTCCCCATCCAGTCTATTGTTGATGGGCATTTGGGTTGGTTCCAGGTCTTTGCTATTGTAAACAGTGCTGCAATGAACATTCGTGTGCACGTGTCCTTATAGTAGAACGATTTGTAATCCTTTGGATATATACCCAGTAATGGGATTGCTGGGTCAAATGGAATTTCTATTTCTAGGTCCTTGAGGAATCGCCACACTGTCTTCCACAATGGATGAACTAAATTACACTCCAACTCTGTTGATTTTTTTATCCCCATTTTGCTTCTACACACCACTCTCCTTCCAAATGTAGTATCTCAACTGGTGATCTAGGCTTTCATTTTATCCAACTGTAATCATGGTGCTTCCTTAAAATCTTGTATTTAGCATTTACATGTTACTTCAACTCTGAGTAAACATTTCTTACTCCTTTTCCAGTCCTGGTACAAAACACGTGCAGGTACCCAGCAGGGACGGGTAACACATGGTTTGGAGAGGGAGTTGTTAAGTGTGGCTTAGCTGGCACACAGAAGTGCTCAATTAGTGTTTGTCATATTATTTATTTCGATAATGCTGACTGAAGACAAATGGCCCAGAACCATTTCCCATACTACCTCAGTTTTTCAGAATAAAGTTTTAATCTATGGAAATAAAATCCATGTGAATTATAACTATGCTTCTTTGAATTTATGTATTGTTTATATGTTAGAATTTCAAGAATATACAGTGAAGCCTTTCCGAATGTCATCACTTTAAAGGCAATGTTTGAGTTGGAATAAACATTTCATTTTAAAATGTATACAGTTTATGGAATACATTTGCACTAGCCCTGCTCCTTTCACCCCGATCCCTCACTACACTGCTGGCCTTCCCCTTGGCAGCTTCCCACCCTTCCTATGCCCAACGCCCTGTTGATATATTCCAGAATCTTTGATTTGCATTCTCTGCAAGGGCCTATGTTAATTCAGTATCAGCAGCATTACAATGCAGCATGAAGGGTAAAACACTATTATTATTTATTGTGCTTTGAGTTTATACTTTATCTGTGGGAAGTTTCAAATGACTGCATCATGCCAGTTTCCCGTAATCATCTGTACACCTAACTGAGGGCGTGCCAGCTCTGTCTCCAAGATGGAAAGAGAAAACTGAGATGATCTGCCTAATTCTTCCTGCCATATCACCAAAGAGAACAATCTACCCACTCTAGATCATGTTGTTATGCATGTTGAAAAGCATCAAGGAATGTATTTCTTGTTCTCAATTTGAGTGGCCAATGACTCTGTTTCATAGCAGATTTAACTCTGTCTTCCAACCTTTGCTATTTAGGCCTATAGATCTTTGTATCTATAGCCCTCCCTCAGCAATGTCGTGAAGCCTGAAATACTTACCTTTACCTTGCCCAGCAACCATTTTTTTTGTTTTGTTTTTCAGATATATAAATCACTGTTCTGTCCTTTTTTACCTCATAGGAGCTCAAGCCATCTCTGTGAGTCTCAGTTTCTTCCTCTGTAAAATGGTCATAATAATAACTATTATAAAATAAAAGCGAATTTGGAATAAGATAGGGAGAGCCTTTAGTTAGAATGACTATTGCAATTGGGAGAATGCTCTGATCTCACAAATCTGTAAGCATCTTCAAATTAAGCAGATTTTTTTTTTCATTTTTAGTGTAAACGAGGGGCAAGCAGAGGTAAGCAGAATCTTTGGAAGAGAAACTGGATGAGCAAGGGGAGATGCCCAGTGAGGTCTGATAGGGAATTACCATGCTCTGGTCAGCCACCTGCCTGGAGAAACTAAGGGAGCATGCTCTTCTTTTTTATTGCTTGCTCAGGCTTTGGGGCAAGCAGGGTTAAGGGCGTGTAGGAAAGAGATAAACCTTAATAAAATTTGGTCAATACAAGGCAGAGGGTAAAAAATGGGCAGTCACAATGACTTGGTCACTACTGTTTATGATTACTGTGGGAATTAAATGGTGGTGTATATGCGAAAAGGCACAGAGCACAGAGTGGAAATCACAGAACTCACTGATGTTCCATGAGACAGATAGAAAAAGTATCCAACAACACTAGTTGGATTTCTCTCAGACTCCATTTCCCTCCAGCACCTCAAGATACACTAAAAAGTCTAGTGAAGCTTTTGTGTGAGTTACATGTGTTTTAGATGAAATATAATTTCCACCAAGATAAGAAGAACCAAATATTGGATGATTGCTGTCTGCTTCAACTCAGCGAGATGTAAGATTTTGGAGGTCAGACCTATGTTTTCAATATATGTCTGATGAAGAATGAATAAATGAATAGATGAATGAATGAACAAATGCACTGGAAGACACAGGCTGGGCAGAGCAGGACTGTGATATGTAGAAGGAATTGTGCCATAAAACACAGAGGATTGATGTGTTATTAAAATTCACTGCGCTACAGGGTAGAGAATTTTGAGAAACCTGTTGCTGAAGGAGTAGGCTGTATTTTAGGGGACGAAAAAGAGTCTACTGGATTTTTTTTCCCTCCTATAGTGAAGGCGTCTGCCATTTTTGCAGGATAATGATCCCCAGATGAAGTATAAAATTTATCCTCCAAAAATATAAAATCCCCAAAATGCAAGTTGATATAATGATCTGGCAATGTACAACAGTCTATTTAAAGATGCAAGAAGTGCTCTTTAAAACAAATAATGTCCATTCCTTCAATTGGATATTTTCATCCAGCTGCCTTTCCTGTCTCCTTCCTTTTCCACCTTCTTAGAATTGATTAACTGTTAGAGACACGCATTAGGGTAAAGGAACAAAAAGGACTGATTGCCAAAAGCAGTTTCCTGGGCTGCTTTTGTTTTTTGGGTTTTGTTTTGTTTTGCTTTTTTTTTTTTTTTTTTTTTTTTTTTTTTTTTTTTTTTTTTTTTTTTTTTTTTTTTTTGTAACTTTCTATGAGATTACCAGGTGACTATTTTCAGCTTTCTTGTCCTTTCTTGTCCTTACCAGAGGAAGACCTTTGCTTCTGTCACTGAATGTTCTTTCTCTTGAATTTTTCTCCTCGTTTACTGTACACAGGAGGCCCTGAACTACAATTGGTATCTGAGACTTTTTCGGTGGATAATTTGTATCCGTACGCTTTGATGCAACATCGCCTTTCTCTGCCTGCTGCATGTATATAGGAACCAGTGGATGAGAAAATACAGGACTTTGGTGCTGATCCCATTTAAAGTATAGTACCCTTGTTCATAGTGACTGAATCATTTGGTCAAGTGAATATCTAGGCTATGAACAGTCAAATAAAACCTTTCCACCCTCTGTGGCAAGCAAGTAGAGAGCACATAAACATATGGGAGAGCCTTTGAGTATCTTGTATAAATTTTTTAAGGATTATATAGAATATCTGCAAAGACCAGGACAGTGCTTAGCATAAAATAGGTCCTTAATACATGAGAAAGTGTTTATTGGGTTTTTAATGTTGTTTTATTAGGGATTTAGGTAGTTTTCAGGATTTCCAAGTAGCTTATTCTTTTGAATAACCTAATTTATTTTAATGAAATACAGAAATATGAATATATATTTTTCCAACTTCTTGTCCTTTCTTGAACCAAAGAAAGGTCCTTTTTTGGTCCTTACCAAAACCACCAATATGCTAGGGAGACCTTTGCTTCTGTCAGTGGATCTTCTTTCTCTTTGAATTTTTCTCTTTTTATGTACATGTCCTGTATATGTGTGTGTATATATATGTGTGTGTGTGTGTGTATGTATATTTGTATGTATTTTTATATATAGTACATATTTTGTATATATTTTTGTAAATATGTATATATAGTATATATTTTATGAATATATTTGCATATATATTTTTCTCTTCATATATATATTTAAATATAAAATATCACCAAAAGTATGCTTAAGGCATGATTAGTTTGAGGTCATTTGTAGTTTTCTTTACAAGAAATTTGTAGTTTTAATGGGGTAATCATAGGGTTACTGAAATCATTATAAACTATTGATCATCAAACTTTAGACTACATCAGAGTCACATAGAGGATGTGATAATAACAGATTTATAGGTGGAACCCAATAATTTGTATATCTAACAAGTTCCCAGGTGAAATTGTGACTGGCCTAGGAAACCACATTTTCAGAATCACTGTTGTAGCCTGATGCTATAGGTGAACAGCATCTGGTTACAACTGTGATTTAGTGAGTATTTAGTGTCTTTATTTTTTTCTGCCTGGTATGTGAAAAAAATAATTAGCTTCAAAAAGTAAATTCCTACTTTCTCTCCAATACTAGATTGAATGCCTTCACCTCAGATTTATTCTCAGGAAATAAAGGAGTGTCATTTCTTTTTGAATCGTGGGTTTATCTCATTTTCTGTAATGATCAGAAAGTCACCAAACCATAATAATATTGAATGATAACATTAAACATAAAATTCCCCGTTTTAAAAGAATTTGGGGATTAGTATTTCTTTAGATTGTTGATGTAACAGCTTTCTTTGACCCAAGCTCAAATGCAATATAATTCATCATTTCTGAAGATACTTCTAAACTGTGAACTTGCCGTCAGTACTTGTTTAATTCTTGTTGGTAGATGGCTTAGTTTCTCATTAAAAACCTATTTTTCATTGACCTAGGTCCTTGATTTCTCAAAACACTTTTTATAGAGGGGGAAGAGAGTTCAAGTAGGTAATCAGAGATGTAGAAACAATCATGAGTAAAGCATGTGTTTATAATGCCTTTGATGTGGGAATCTGCAATAGTGAGACTGTATGTTTCTTGGGAGTTCCAGACAGAGAGAACCAAGAGAATCCTCTGTGATGGTTTCTAGAGAGTAGATCTTTTTAACTTAATCCAACCTATTGCTTTGCCTTTCTGTTTATTTCACACATGTCCATGTCCATTCTGGCTATTGGGTAGAATAACCATGTATGAATAATTACAACTTCTACCTGTGTCTATTGAAGTCCCTCAGCAGAAATAGTTTCAAGGACGCAGAATTGGTGATAATAATGGTCTCAATATAATCACCTTAGTCCATTTTCTCTTGATATAATGGATTGTCACAGGCATTTATTAAGAACAGCTTATTTGGCTCACTCTTCTTGAGGCTGAGAAGTCCAAGAGCATAGCACCAGCACTTGGTGAGTGTTGTTCTGTGGCAAAAGGCAGAAGTAAGCATGCAAGACAGATAAATGGGGGTTAAACTTATCCTTTTTTCAAGAGCCCACTCCCTCAATAATTAACCATCTCTGACAATAACAGCATTAAATCATTCATGAAGGCAGAGCCCCCATGACCTAATCACCTCTTAAAGGTCCCATTTCTTAATATTTTTATTATTAAATTTCAACACAAGTTTTTTTTGGGTAGCGTTCATCCACAGCAATAACATTATAGCCAGCCACCTATGGCCTGGAAGAATAGAACTGCCATAGGGGAGGGTGACCTCTCCCTTTGCAAGAAAAAGACCCTGTAAAAAGGTGAAAAAGTCATTATGTAACATTTTCTGCTTGTGCTTTGGAAGTATAAATTAGACCAGAGAAAGGACGGCTAAAAAATCACATCTCTCCTGGCAGGTTACTGAGCTTGGTGGGTAGGGAATGAAGAGGAGAGACCTGATGTGGCTACGGGGTTGGATCTCTAGGAAAAGAATTTTAGGAAGCATCATGGAATTTCATGGATGAACCAAATGACAACCATTGTGCACTTGTCTGATCATGTACTATTTCTGTGACCTGAATTTTGCTGTGAACAGTTTTGGTAAGAAAGGCAGTGAAGGAGATGTTTTAAAACAGAAGATAGAAATAGAAGAAAGCAAAGGAAGTTTGTTCCCAGTTTTAAAAAAGTGACTAATTAGGTAATCCTACAAAATATTTTTAAAACTAGCAGATACTTTTAGAGGTGGATTCTGGCAGGTGATGGAGCTGCCTCTGATGTCAATCCTTCTGGTCTGCAGTGTCCTTTAGCCTCACTGGAGTCCATTAGATAACATGACACTGGAGGTTTTGTTCAAAACTCCCTTTTCTGAGCTCCTCTTGTCATTTCAGTATTTAAGCCTCCATTTAGTGAGATCAAAAATCAGGAGTCTTATAAAAAAAAATTCTGTCCCTCCTCTTCGGTATAACTGTCTATGAAGAGTGGTAAGAATCTTACTACTTAAAGTCATGATTTAAGTGTTATATAGAGATTTACCAAAAGCAGCAGAACTTGTCTTAATGTGATGAAAATTGCATCCTAATAATGACAACTCAGGAAGGATGGGAAAGTGAGGTTCACCTGTTCTGGAAACAAATGGAACACTTAAGAAAGGACTGCTCTTGAAACAAAGGGAGCACTTAAGGAATCCTGTGAGTCCTCTTCCCTGTGGCACTAACCTCGGTGAAAAAATGTCCTGGCAGAGGAGGCAGAGTTAGGAATCTGAGCAGACACCTAGTGGGAGAGCTGGCTCTAAACGTGCCAGTGATTCTCATTTTCCTTCAGCATGGCTCCATAAATAAGCATCTTTCTCCTTCCATTCAGCTCCTCCAAAGCATTTACAGCTCCTTAATTAGACATATGTCTGCTATTTATTACCATTTAAAAGGGCAAGTGGTTAATGTCCCACTGTTGAAAATTCCTAGTAATTAATTATTAACTAAATAAGCACAGCTCCTTCTCTACTTACCTCATCTTCAGTTGTGTCTCCTTGTATTTATACATTAATATGGAGTAATTAAATGATGGCAGGAGAAGTGCCTCAGAGCTAGCCAATGTTACCAGCATTACAGTGGACCTGTGCCTCACCCCTCCAGTCTCCATTAGTGCTATTTTTAAAGAACAGATTGGAGTTGAGTGATTCCACCAATTGTCCTGACTTCCTCAGGTTATGAGGGCAATTTCTTATTAGTATAAATTGGAGCAAATTACCTTTATTTTCATCTTTAAAAGGGAGGTGGGATAAATGAAAACTACAGATCCCATCATGCAAAGCAGGTTTGTAGTACTGATCAGAAAAAGACCTTACAAAGAGACATGTTTCATCTCCTTGAGATGTCCCTCAGCAGTAAAAAGGAAGATGACTGAGGTCATCCTAAAGCACCTCTGTGCCAAATGTGGCCTGAAAATCTACATTTTGCCCACAACTGACTTACATCGTCCCTGATAGATGCAGAGAGAAAATGCTTAAACAAACAGCTGGTGGTTAAGGTTTTCCTGTCTCATAACAATATTAATGAAAACCCTTACTTACTGAAGAAATCTGGAGAGCTTTATACATGATAGACACTTTTCAGCATTCTCAACACCCCTCAGAGGTAACTAGAAGCCAGTGTGGTCTCTCATGCTCAGATGGGGAAACCAATGTAGAAAAAGGGCAAATCACTTTTTTCTGTTGGTGCACAATGACTCAACAGCAGGGAACAGAATGTATGTATATCTCCTGACTGTTGTCCGCATGGGTGGGAACTGGACCACATACTTAATGAGGAATTCCTTGTGAGAAGGATCATATATACAACTAAAGCAAAGAAGGGTTTATGCTTTATAGCCCTTGTGTATCTGACAATCAGTAAGCCAACTCGTTTTCAAACTGCCAGTTCTTATGTTTTTATGTAGTTATTATTCTCTTGGTGTGACAGAAAAGCATTGACTTTGGAGTCAGATAGACTCAGCCGTTAACTAGCTCTGAGACATTGTGCAATCTCTCTAGCCTCTCTGAGCCTGCTAAATAGGGAAAATAATATCTGTCATGTATGGTGACTATGAGGATTGCATGCCTATTTTTATTCAGCCCATAGTTAAGACTGGATGTTTCTCAATGTGTTGAATGTAAATTGAAAGACTGTTCCAGTCATTCAGGTGTGATTAAGTTACTAGGCAGGAAAACTCAATTTAATACCCACTGCTTCTTTCTAAAATAAAATTCCAAAAGTGTAAGAATGCTAAATATTCTTCTTTATTGAGAGTTCATTTTCAGAAGTTCCACTCTGTGGATTTGTCAATTTCAAATAAATTTTTGATTTTAATTTCTCCAAAGAATGAAAATAAACATTCTTTCTGCACTTGTAGAACAAACACATAAGTATTGATGAGTGTCTCATCTATCCATTTATTTATTTAGAGTAACATCCACTATAACTGTAGATTTTATATAAATCACATTTTCCAATTATGAGCAACATATAATAATTAGATAAAATTTAAATGACATAGATATGTATAAAGATGGAAAGCATTAATAGTATTTGATGCATTTTTCTTTACAATCTTCTCCAAGAACATGTTTCTCAGAGTCCATGTTTTGTCCCTATTTATCTTATTGGAAGTATTATGACAAGAAGTTTGTGTGACTATTACCTCAAGCTTACTCCTTAATAATTTTTTATTAGGCTTTTATGTACCTTATCCATCATAGTTCTATAATAGTATGTTTTAATTCTATAAATAGTATGAAACTTGTTAGGGCCTAACTTTGTCAGAGCTTATAGCTTGTCAGTTGTCACAAGAATAGGTCTACCTGCTGAATGATAGTTAGGTCTGGAGTTCAGAACAAATACCATCAGTGGCTACTGGGCTTGGTAGACACTGGCCTCTAGATTGCTCCTGTCATGTTCAGTTTACAAATTTTAACATGCAAATTCATCATTTTACATGACAAGGTAAATCAGGCATGCAAATCATGTGGCACAGTCTGAAGATTACTACATAAACAATAACAATTTCTTAAGATTGAACAACCCTAAGGTTGCTTCTGTAAGTCACCTTTTGCTTTTATGCAAATCCTCAGGCTATACTTAGACCTTTTTCCTAACATAAGCTTTCCTTGCAAAGGCCTGAAGATGGAGAATAGAATCTTGCTGAATCTTTACTGGTAGGTATAGGGGGAATGGCATAGGGGTTCCTTAAAACCTTGCCACTGTTGAGAATCTATGTTTAAGATTTGCAGTAATCAGTACTGAGAATCAACTAAAGGTCATTTACATTTGACTTTAATTGCCTTCACATTTTGCCTCTAATAAGATAACTATTTCTCCTTTATTGAAAATAGTGTTTTAGGCTTCTCTCTGTATCTGCTTCACATAGGTATTTGATGGATGCATGGTTAGAAAGACATGTACATAAATAATGTAGGGTATAGACAAGTAGATGGAAGATGAATAGAGAGAAGAATACATAAATGGATGATGAACTGATGAAAATGTACTGTGTGTTCCCTTCACAGACAGATATGCTTGGCTATTTTTGATCAGTCTTAAAGAACTTGAAGCTTAGGGGCCGGGCGCGTTGGTTCACGCCTGTAATCTCAGCACTTTGGGAGGCCGAGGCAGGCGGATCACGAGGTCAGGAGTTCGAGACCATCCTGGCTAACACTGTGAAACCCTGCCTCTACTAATAATACAAAAAAGTAGCCGAACGTGGGGAGGCTGAGGCAGGAGAATTGCTTAAACCCGGGAGGCAGAGGTCGCGGGGAGCGGAGATTGTGCCACTGCACTCCAGCCTGGG
>NW_016107472.1:2142040-2171911 GCF_001604975.1 Cebus imitator | reverse complement strand
AAAAAAACTTGAAATTTAAATTAAAAAAATTCAATTAGTGAAGGCAGAAAGTTAAATTATCTTTATACGCTTGCAGCAGATGCTTTGAGAATCAAAGACAGGTGGCTTAAGAATTACTAAAAAGAGCCATCACTTGTCTTTTTTATTTTCCATTCTCTTCTTGCCACAGTTTCTTCCTTTGGACTTTTTCTTTTTACCTCTTTCTAGGCTTCATCTTCCTTTTCTTTATACTTACATTTTCTTCTGCCCTATTTGCTATTTTTTCTCTCAGTCTTCCATGTTACTTTCCTCATTTTATTCTACCTTAGTTCTGTCAAAAGTTGCCAAACTTTTATTTTAGTTTTTACTTTTTATTATGGGGGCGCTGAGTGAATGGAGAACAGGAGGAGATAGGCTTTCAAAAAGAAATAGAAGTGCTGTTCCAAATTTGGCATTTTTTCTCTCTACTGCAATTGCAAGCATTTTCTACTCAGTTCCTAATCAAAGAATGAGAAGATGCAAAGAAAAATTGTGAGGTTTGAGTGGAAGTATTTGATTTAAATATCAATTAAAAATTTTAAAAGGCAGAAAGCAAATGTATGACAGCAGAGTAAAAACGGAGGCTCAGTGAAGATAACCAGAAGGGAAATCACCAAGAAAGGATTCGTAATTATATCATGCCTCCTGAAAGAGACCCATACCTTTGAAAATTTAAACTCTTTGATGATAAAGCTTTAACTCTGCTTATTGATTCCAAGCTATACTAGATGGTACAAACTTCAACCTGCACCTGCGGTATGATTTCCAAGACATAGAAAGAGTTGGGTGTTTGGATAAATCTCTTTGTATGTTAATTTATTCAGTGTTGGTGGTTGTGACCTGTACTGCTTCATGCAATACATCCTCAGAGTTCCCCAAGTCTCAAGTAAGTGAGTATTCAAAATAGAAAGGAATTTCAGGTACTAAGTTGTTTGTTGACCTTTTTTTTTTTTTGGCAGATGTATACTTCCAGATTTTTACCAGAGCTAAAAGAGAATATTAAAAAAGAAATGTTAACTGTTATGCAAAAATTATATCATTTGAATTTGCAACACAGTGAATACAGAAAATAACCAGAAATTTCATAAAGTTCTTGCTGAGAGTCCAGATAATTTTCTAGGCTCATATACTAATGATAAACTTAAATCTTACCTGTTTCTAATTTTCCCACCTTCAAGTAGTTATTTCTCTTTTTTTCCTGCCATGGTTCACATATACCTCCTTCCCAACAGATCAGAAAGGTGGATTCTATCTCTCCATTATTAACTAACGGCATGATCTTGGGCAGGTTTCAAAATCTGTGGATTCCATATCAGCACCTATAAAAAATAATACCACCTCTCATGAGCCTTATAGATCTCAATATTTATGAGACTCATTAAAAATTTTCCTCCTCTTTCTTTTTTCCTTTTTCTTATTTTATAACTTAGTGCTTCTGATTATCACAAAACTGCTCATTTGCTTGGAGTTTTGCATGTTGTTTGCTTGTTGTTCATTTAAAGTCAAGATGCGACACTTCATCTTTAATTATTTATCATGTTGGAAGTATTTCATATTGCCAATGTGACTGTTATTAACAGTGTATCCGTCAGACAGAACATCTTACAGTGGCATTTTTGCAACCCAGACAAAGAAGTTTCTCACACTGTCTCCCAGACACCCTCCACCTGTCTTCTGTTCTTATCAGGAAGATAAGTAAGTAGCTCATGTTCTTCATAGAAATAATTTAGTAACTTGTCTGTCTAGAAGGTAATGGGCATAGCATCTGTAATTCCTGCAGTTTTGATAGTGTAATATAATAGGAAATGAGACACCCCCAAATGGCAACCCAGACAGCCCTGTTGTTCAGAGTGGTAAATTAATCCACCCTCCTACTCACAGAAATATTATGGTCAGTACCATGTATCTATGCCTGTTCTCTGAGTCTTTTCAAGCTGCCTGTTTCTAGGAGCAAATATATTACTTATGTACTACCTAAAACTTATAGATAGTCCAATTTGAATAAAACTCTTAGTCTCTGAATTCAATGATTGTGGGCTCTTTTTATTCCAATTTTCCACTGAGTTGCCCTTTTTCAATAAATCCTGGTTCTGTACAATGTTAACATATCTAAAGTCCTGAGTTGCATTGTTACTCTGACCTCAGGGACTAAAAAATGAGACATTTGGAGGAAGAGAAACAGAAATGGTCACGTGTTTGAATGTCTATATAGAAGAAAAGAAGAAAATTTATAGCAAAAAAAAAGTATGACCTATATTTGTCCTGTAAATACTAAGTGTGGCTTTTGTTATTTATCACAACAAAAACAATTTTGTCTGCTTAGAATCATGTGATCTGTGTGAGGTTGGCTAATGAGAAGAAAAAGCCATCTGTTTTGTTAAGCTAAAATACAGTATTTCTTGGTGATATGTAGAGAGAGTTTTATTGTCATCATCATCATTGTAATAATAATTAGAGCATGTCTTCTGACTGTAAAAATTATTAACATTTATTCACTCATCCATCCATTCATCTACCCACCACATTCATCCATTCACCATCCATCCATTAATCTGTTAATTTCCTGAATGTCTTCTGTGCATATACTCTATGTAAGGCACTTTGCAAGGAACTAGAAAGTGCCTTATAGTTTACTAAAACTATCTATTTAAGCCAATCTGGTACTAACTGGCATATTTTTACTTTATTAGAAACCCTTCCAGAGCAGGGAAAAATTAATATTTTCTGAAACATTAAAAACAGAGAGAATTCTGACTTACTCCGTTAAATCCCACAAACTAGATCCTTAACCTTCATTTTGTGTTTGCAACTGAATCTAAAATTTGCAATCAGCATAATCGTGGAACAGATAGACTATTTGCACCCATTTTTGGCATCTAAAAATATACAGTAACATTTAAATTGTTGAACTTTTTTACCATTTTTTTTTTAATTTTCAGATTTCTTTATGAATTAAAACTTTAAGGGAAAAACACTTTCGCATTTAATCTCCTATTTTAACATATAAAAAAATGTAAGATGACTTTGGGATGCCGAGGCTGGAGGATCGCTTGAGGTCAAGAGTTCAAAACCAACCTGGGCAATACAGGGAGACCCTGTCTCTAGTAAAAAAAATAAATAAATAAAAAATAATTGAACAAGTAGCCATAGTAGTACGTGTCTGTAGTCCCAGACACTCAGGAGGCTAAGGTTGGAGGATTGCTTGAGCCCAGGAATTTGAGGCTGCAGGAGCTATGATCACTCCACTGCATTGAAACCTGGGCAACAGAGTGAGACCCTCTCTCAAAAAAATAAATAAAAATAAAAAGTGAGAGAGATTTCTAAGCCAAATCTACATTTTGCTACTTTTAATGTGGTTAATAAATCATGTATAAGACACATTTGCTGCATAAATCTTAAGAAAATATGTAAAACAATAAGCCCATATGTATTTCAACCCATAAATTTTTTAGAGCACACAGAATCATTTCAATTAGACTTTTAGCTAAATTTTATCTTTTAGCTAAATTTTATTAATGTAGATTAAGTTAATGTATGCTCTCCAAGTTGTAGATTCATTAAATTTCTACCAAGGGATTTTTTTTTTAAAGAATGTCTTTTAAAAGTACACAGATATTTCCAAAATTAATCTACCATCAGTGGCATATATTTAAGTGTTTAGTAAACAGAAGATGCAAAAACAAACTCTTAAGATGAATATCTTAATACAGTCATGGTGATTTTTATAGAAATACATCATTTATTATTGAGCTTACATTCAAAATTACATAGTTTTAACTGTAAAGAAAAGGAAACTTTAGTCAAATGCCATGTAGAAAAATCTTGGAAGAAGGTTACTGCTTAGCATTTATTGTCCAAGACACTGCAAACTTCTTGTTCTAGCATAATTATGAATAACATTCTCTTTAACTCTTGAAAAATGCACTTTGGACAATCGATTATTTTGTGACTATAAGTTGAGGAAGACTGATTAGCTTTGTTCAGGTTTCATGCCCCTCTGGACTAATCAGCTGTCAGAGTAATAGGATAGTGATTGGCCATACCGGGATCATAAGCTGACATTTGAGTCCAGAGACTTGGGGAATTTGGTAGCTTCCACTTGAAATATAGGTGGATTCCAGAGGCGCATTCTCGGAAGGCAAGAGTGGTTTTCACCAGACCAATAGTGTAAAGATGTACTTACCACATAGATAAAATATACATATTTCTATTGAGTTATAACAGAGTGCAAAGAATGCTGAGCAGAGGCATGGCCAGTATTTGATGGAGTTTTACTGTATCCTGTATTATTTAGACTAGTTTTATATTTTAACACTGAAGACAGTCATAGTGCATATTCTGAATAAATCAATCTAGTCAGTTATGTACATATACTCGCATAGATATGTTTGATGATGTATATTTGTATATGTATGTATAAAAACACACAGCCTTAATCTTATTGAATGCCAATAAATAGTGAATTAATGATTAGCATACTTTCTAGGGTTATAATTATGTCTACATTTATATAAGCAATTAAAATGGCTTAGTCTGATTCTTAAGCAGGTTTTCTTTGTATGTTTTTAAAAATTGTCTTACTGTTGGTGATTGAAATAAGCCATTTTTAGATTAAAGTAGCACAAGCATAAGTAACATGCGTACATTTTTCTCTCCTAGCTAGGTCTATCCTCAGTCATCAGCTTCACAAGATGACAGTTTTCAGAAAAAGTCAAGATCTTTCTTAAATGAAAAGTGATTATTTATTGTGATAGAATTACAAATCATACCTTAATGAATGGAAATGCTAATGTCTACTTGCTATTTAAATATATTAGCCTAAATTGGTCTTTAACCCTAACATGTGAAATCACAAATAAAATACAAAATTATCAATTTAAAATAGCATGAAATCAGCTATTTCACAGTTTGAGATGTGAGTCACCAAATGTTTTTCACAAAGGTGTAGTGAAATGTATTATTGAAAAATGACAGTGGCTGAATTTTCTAGTTTGGGTTGCTATGTTCGACACTAGAAACGTGAAATAAGATTCTTCATAAAATAGCAAGTGGTTTAATTATTTTCTTAAAAAACATGAACTATTCTACCTACCAGTACTACCTACTTGCATACTACTAGGCAGTCAGAACACAAAAATTAAAAGGACAAGCCTCTTATCTCAAGAAAATCACAATCTACACAGTGAACAAACTTACACAATTTAATAAATGTGTATGTATCTCTTTATATATGCATTTGATATTATATGACAGAACATATATAGCCTTAACTTGTTCTATCTCTATGAATAGTGAACTAATTATATCTGTGAGCTGCTGTGCGATTTGAGGGGGAGAAATCCAATTCTGCACAAAGAAAGAGTTGGGGGCTGGTCAGGTAAAACTTGAAAGAGATTACACTTGAGTCTTAAAGGATTAGCAGGGATGAACATGTCTGCAAGGGTGAGCCAGGCACAGTGGCTCTCATCCCAGCACTTTGGAAGGCCAAGGCACGTAGATGGCTTGAGTGCAGGAGTTTGAGACCAGTCTGGAGAAACCCAGTCTCCACAAAAAAGATTAGCTGGGCGTGATGGCATGCCCCTGTAGCTCCAGCTCCTCAGGAGACTTAGGTGGGAGGATCACCTGAGCCCAAGAGGTGTAGGCTACTGTGAGCAGTCACTGCCCTATTGCTCACAGCTTTGGAAACAGAGCGAGACCCCAGAAAGAAAAAGAAGACAGAAAGACAGAAAGGAAGGAAGGAAGGAGGGAGGGAGGGAGGGAAAGAAAGAAAAGAAAAGAGAAAGAAAGAATGAGCCAGCAGAAAGAGAAGGAAGGAGGAAGGGAGGGAAGGGAGGGAAGGGAGGGAAAGAAGGGAAGGAAGGAAGGAAAGGAAGGGAGGGAGGGAGGGAAGGAAGGAAGGAAAAAGAAAAAAGAAAAGAAAAGAGAAAGAATGAGCCAGCAATGGAGGCTGTAGGATGAAATAAAGACATCATTCCAGATGCTGAATATGGCCTGGGTAACAAGTTTTTCTTCAATAAATCTTCCTGGGTTTTATATGGAAGCTCTGAGATATTTAACATGTGGTAAAGTACAGAGGGATATTAAGTGAGCAATAGTTTATTGTTAGCCCTTATCTGGCTCATATCCTGAATGTCCCGGAGGCCACAGTTTACCCAGGAAAATATGAAGCAAAAGCAGAACAACTTCACTCTTATCAGTGGGTCTTCTCTTGTTGAGATCTGAATTTACATAATTCTTTCTAAGGAGAGATGGGACACTATTTGCTGGAGGATCCATCCCGTGTTATTTAGTGTATATGCACAGGAGACAATAGCAGTACAACCAAACCATAAAGTAAACACATTACTGAAAAAAGAATAAAAGGTGGAATATAGGGGGAAATGCACTCAGCAAAAAAATGTGGTGCCTCAAAGAAACAAGATCAAACTTGGCTGAAAGTGGTACTGATGTGGGCAAGCCAGCGATGGAAGGCACTTGACTTTTTGAATGTATAATGATTATTTCAAGTGTTGACATATTTGCCTATCTATTGGATTAAGGCTGTTAGAGAAAAGGGAAGCCTTCTTATTAGAAAACTGTAGCCTAATAATGCAAAGCAAGAACAAAATAAATTCAGCTAGTTTCTCCTGGTATGTATGAGAGAAGCAAGAAAATTTAGGGTTGTTTTTAGATTTCTGGAAAGTATTATTCTAGCCTTAATATTTAGTCCTCAGATTTCCTGAGTAGTTCAGATGAAATTAAGCATAGAAAAAAAAACATTTAAACCAGAATTGAGTCTTTTGAACATTAACTTTGCAACTTTTCTTTGATTTTTTGTTTTGTCTATTTCCTTTTGGCCACCAAGCTCAGACGCACACACACAGCACTCTGAATGCAGTCCCTTGCTGTGTCTTGCAAATGCTTTCTACATAAGTGAGTTGAAGGCAGACTTTGGGTATGTGTATGCTTGTAGATGTGCAATGAGATGTCAGCTTTGATAATGCACATAGGCTCTGGTCAGTAGTTTTTGCTCAATGGGATATAAACTTGCGGATCAAAAGGAATTCTTTCTCTCCATGACTTCACAGGGCATATGGCTTCAACCTTCAGAGTCAAAAGGAAAGACCCATGCACAGTATTTTTTTTATATCACTAACTGCCCCCACCTCTGCTTATTGACAGAACCTCTGTGATCTCATCAGTCAACAGAAATGTCTCTGTATTGCTTATTTCAGGTGCTACTCCTCTGCGTTTGATCCTAATCACTTTGCAACATCTCTTTTCCTCTCTTTGCCAGTGTTTTCTATAGTGTGACCCTGCCGATTTTGCTTAACATCTCTCTTCTTTAACATCTCGATTCTGTTTCTCCTTATTTTCTCTCCCATTATTACTGCCCATACTCAGGCCTATATTACTTCTTGCTTAGATCTTTAAAAGCACCTCCAGTGGTATTCAGTGCTCTGTGTTGCCCCTCCAATCTATTCTACATTTTGTAGTTACAGCTTTCTAAATGTTGATTCTACTCTACTCATATTGCCTTTCTTATAATTCTTCAGTTGCTCCCCATTATTCTTAGAATAAAATTAAAATGCCTTCCAACGACAAACAAGTCCTTTGTAATTTGCTCCTACTGACCTACTTCTCTAATCTTATTTTAGATCATTTTCTGCCTACTTTCTCTTTCCACCTCTACCTTCTCCTGCTTTCCAGTCCATTTGAAATTTAATCACACTGAACTTCTTCCATGCATTTCAATGTCCAAGTTTCTCTTTCACATTTCTGCTTCCAGTCTTTCCCCTGCCTAACTCCAGCTTTTCCTTCAGTTCTTATCTCCCTTTTCACTCCCTCTGGAAAACTTTCCCTAACCTACCAGTTCTCTTGGTTAGGTAACCCTTTTATATTAAACACTGTCTGTTGGATTAATATTGGATTCATTTATATTGTCGTGTTTCTGCTTCACAAGACTGCCAACTCCTTGAGAACAGTGAAGTCGTATTCATTTTTAACATCTAGTGCACAGGCTGGTACATATAGATTCTTAATACATGAATGGCCCATTTATACTGACAACATATTCAAGACACTTATTTTCTAAATTACAGACTCTTTTATGCTTCTACCAATTAGAAGCTGAATAGTCTTAACCCTCCTTAAATACATTTTTCTAATGCTTTTCCAAACACATTCATTCTTCAGGTGATTTCCCATGTAGTCTAGGTGCTGCAAAGTCCAAGAACCATCTCTTTCTATTTCATAAAAACAAATAAGAATTATTAAAACCTGTATCCTTCATAGAGCTTTGTCAGCTAATCAGTCAACATTATTGAAATTATCCAAGATTCATGAGTATTTGAATACCTGCTGAGCCAGGTATTCTCCTATGGACTGGGGATTTAGCAATTAGAGAGACAATGTTTCTGATCACACATGATCATCTGATGGAATCTTCTCTCTCTTCATTTCTCCTTTTCTCAGTGAATACTCACTTTCCATAGTGTTATATGTGTATTTTTACTTTTTGCTCATTGAACAGATAATATTATCTAACTAAGCCATGTTAGATACTGAGAATACAAGTGTGGAGCTCAGGACTATATAGTGATATTATAAATCCTAATTATGTCTTTATTATATGTCTTAAATTTATGGTTCAGTTTTTTATTTGCTTTTCTGCATCAGAGAGTAAACTTTGAGATGGTAGAATTTATCACATTTACCAATCCTGTATCATATGTCTGCTACTGGATACAGAATGCTTATGTAAAAGTATATTTAACCCTGTTTTAGAAGTTAAATATTCACATAAAAGACAGCATGAGAAAAATCTACAAAACAATGTAAAAAGCACGCAAGTGGAAGGCAGGCATCAAAACAAATTTACAGATGTGTGCTCAAGGCAAGAAGAATTTCAGGCCTTTCCTGGGGTTACTCGGGTGACCAGTGAATTGAGCTTGGCCTACAGCCTACCACTTCTGGCCATGTGGGACACATACTATGACTCATGCTGCAAGAGAACTATGCTTTCTCTGAGTGGTGACTTTCTCTGAGATTTGGTTGTTTTTTTTTTTTTTTTTTTTTTTTTTTGTGTATTTCCCATTTTTTTTTTTTTTTTTTTTTTTTTTCACTTTGTAAGAACTTTAGCAAGACTATATTACCAGGCTGTTTATTTCTTCATTTGTGCATTCACTGAAATAATTATTGAGTATTCACTTCTTGCTTGGCAGTATTCTAGCACTGGGCACTAAAGCAGTGAACAAAACACATGGAATTTTTCCTCCAGAAGCTTGCATTGTAGTGTAGGGAGATAGTATTGGAAATACATAAGTAAATATTACGTTAGATAGTGACAAGTACTGTGAAGAACAAAAATTAAGTGAAAAGGTATATAGTTATCAAAGGTTTGTATGTGTGTGTGAGGGGGTGTATTTTAAAAAGGGTAGGCTGAGGGAAAAGCACTTCAGGTTGAAAGAAAACCAAGTGAAAATGCCTTGAGGCAGGGGCTTGCCTAGAGAATTCTAGGAATTGCAAGGAGATTTCTCTAGCCCATATGGCTAATTTTGTCAACATACCTTGAGCCAGAGGAAAGCTTTTTTGACATTCTCTCCTGAAAAATGACACCTTCCTCCCACCTCCACACACAAAAGTCCTTTTGTGTAACACATACCAACCTGCTGTAATTTTGACTCAATAGTGCATGACTCAGACCAGCCCCCTTGTTATGCTCACATTCTAATTACTGGGACTGGACAATTTTAAGCAGAAAGAAAAACCACACAGTGAGATCTTTGATGCTTGATATCAAGTGACTTTTTATTCTGGCTGTGACTCTTTTCTCCTCCCAAATCGTCTCACCCTATTCCTGCTTCCTCAATTTATTGAACTAATATATGTTTTTCTTCCACATCCATTGGTAGAAGACACAATCTCTCAGCAAGTGTTAATATGTAAAATCTTTTCCCCCTCACCCTTTACCTCTCTTTGATTATTAGCTTTTGTAAACCCTGTGGCTACCAATATACAGTGGCATTCATGTAGACTGACAATGATTTAGCAAACAGATCTCAAATCCACTTATTTTTAAATATTATCAAGAGCTGTGCACAACTTCCTACAAGGCAGGCCATCTCTGACTTTTGCTCTGATTTTTACAGTTATTTTCCCCTTTGCAACCACTATTCCTCTTTATTTTTCCTTTCTTCTATCATTCTATTTGTGATTTTTTCCTTTTTACTCTTACTACCTACCTTGCTTCACATGTAGTGACTTGCACATTCATTTTTTTTTTAACTGAAAATAAAATAAAAACTTCGAAGGAGCATAAACGATCTCTCCAGTTTTAATAATTAAAGATCAATCCACCACAAAGCTTTCTCTGCCATTCCCAGTGTTCACATTAGATCAGAAATGGCATTTGTAGCCCCAAAAGAAATAAAATAGTTCCCACCCTGAAATGCAGGGCACACAGCTCAGCTCTTCCCTGGAATCAGCATGTTACAAATGAGTTTGTTTCAAAGTAAGTGTAGCTTGAATATGGGAGGACAGGATTTGATAGTGTTTGATAATTCACAATTTAAGGGCTAAGGAAAGATGGCTTATTATTAAATGCAAATAAAATGAACTGAAGTCCGGCTGTCTGGGTGCAGATAGAAATTGCACAAAGCCCATAAGCCACTCTGGAGATCTTAACTTCTACACAGAACAGAGCTCTGGGAGCTGCCAGCAAGCACAAATCCTGTCTTTGAAGAGTACCGCACCCAGTATTATCTCTAGAGAAAGACTCAGATTGTACAATCTACGTGGAAAACTAAGGTATGATTAGAAACAGGGCAAGTAAAGCCACTTCATGGAAGGGGAGTATGTTTTGATTTTTAAAGTATTTCAACTTCTTTGGTTCCCATTGTTACTTTTCCCTTCTGTAGGTTGGCTTTTACTGGCCACAGGAAAATTGCCTGTTTTCTAGTAGGGTTGCCTGACATCCTACCTAGAGAAAAAAAAAAAAAAAAAAAAGACATATATTGCCCTTGACTATCCAAATATTTAAAAATGTGACTGCTTCATAATGGACACAACTGTGAACTCAAGGACACATTAATAATTTTATATCACTATTATTTAATATTTTTGCTAGCTTTACTTATATTTTAAACTTGTGAAAATACGTCAAAAGCTATGCAATTGTATTTTTTTGTTTATTAATTAGGCTTCCAGGGTGTGATGTCTCTGCAGTTTCTTCCCATGGCCTTGTTGCTCAGGGGTGGCCCAAGGCTCCCTTCTCTGGGCTCAGGACCCTGCCCGTGGGGTGCCTCTGGGAGTGGATTGCAGCCCTGGGACTGGCCACTTGGAGCATCAGAGTTGGCAGTTACTCCAATGGGAGGTGGACCTCGGGATGTGGCCCTGGGCAGCCCTGCAGAGAGCCTCTTCCCAAGGCACAAGAAACTGAGGCCATCAGTTGGGGTGGGTGCAGTGGCTACACTGTTGGCCAGATCCTTGAAACCTGCACCTGTCACTGCTCCCACTTCCCACGCCGGGCCCAGCCCCCATGCTCCATGTGCAAGTAGAGCATTGCCCCTGTCCCAGCTCAGCCTCTGAGTCCCTCTATTCCCCCACCCCCACAATGTTCCTCCCCTGCTAGTGAGTGACTCCACCTGACCCCGCTGTGGAGGCCCCCAGGGTGGTGGGCTCCAGAGATCTTCCAGGGGCGCGCTCCAAGGACTGTCCACCTCTTTTCCGCAGCAGCAGCGGACGAGAGAGGCGATGCAGGGATAGGGTCTGGAGCAGTGGAGATTCCTGGCCTATGGGTGGGTCCTGCCTGGCTGCACAAGGGTGGGACGGTGCAGTCACCTATCTTGGGGACGTGGGGCACAGGGGACACAGGAGGCCCACCACCACCACTGCTGCTTCCGCAGCTGCTTCTGCCACTACTGCCAGTGCGATGGCAGCAGCTGCTCCAGACGGTCCACTGCTGCCTTCAGTAGTATCAACATGATTTTCCGGGAATCATTCCCTGGAAAAATCAGTACAGAAGTAGAAAAATGGCTAAGTAACAGGAAGAATTCCAAATGGGAGTGCAATAAGATGTAAAATCCCACTGTGGACAACTTTGGCTCAACACTACAGAGAAGTTTCAAGGGAAATTTAAGTCCTGGTCACTTCGGGAACTCTATATATTAGACAGAACAAACCAGCAGCCTGAGGACAGCACCCTCACAAAGACTTTGAGGTGTCAGCTGTTCTGAGTGAACCCCACTGGAAGGCAGAGTACATGAAAATAATGGGAGAGTGGAAGGGATATGAGCAGACCACTGACAAAAATCTGAGAAGATATGACACTTCATAGGCTCCCCACTGACTGTGGAATATGGATATTATTGTCTGTTAGCATAGTCCTTGCCTTTTTTTGTTTTTTTGAGGTGGAGTCTCACTCTGTTGCCCAGACTAGAGTACAGTGGCACAATCTCTGCTCACCACAACCTCTGCCCCCACCCAGATTCAAGCAATTCTCATGCCTCAGCCTCCTGAGTAGCTGGGAATGCAGGGGCATGCCACCATGCCTAGCTGATGGTTCTTGCCTTTCCTTCCATTGCATACTTGCATTTCTTTCCAACTCTGCAGAACTGCTTCCGTTATCTCAAACGCACCATGCTGTTATATGTTTCCTGCCTTCATATGTGACTATTCTTTGGAGTGCCCTTAACTAACCTCTGTCTTTTGATTGCCTGATAAACTAATTCCTATCCTTGCAGATCCTGCTCAAGCTTTACCTTCAATGCGAAGTCTTCTAAACTGAACTGAGAAGAACTGGCATTCACTTCATCATGACACTATGGCACCTGTAGTCTCCACCATGAAACATACCCTTCTGGATGATAATTTTTAATTCACATTAGTGCTTTCAGTGTCTTGGTTATGGTGTCTTTATTTATCTTTGAAAACCTAGATCCTTCAAACCATGTTTGGCACCTGGTTGCTATTATTGAATGTTGCTGAATGTAACTAATTGTGTGTGTGTGTGTGTGTGTGTGTATTGTATAAATATATAATTTATATATAATATATACATATATAAATTGTTTATAATATATATTATATATAAATTATATAAATATATGATTTGTATATAACATATATAATATATATTATATATAAATTATATATGTACATATATGTACATATATATACATATAATTTATATATGTTTATATATATAATTTAAATATAGAAGATATATTGAATTTTTTACCCGGAGGGTCCATCTGAGTTACTCAAGGCCAAGTTGCCATCCATTATAGAAATCTCTATCTGTAGCGTTCACAACTGGTAGGCATTTAATGTTGCAGCTAAAATTGTCACCATTTGTTTAAACACTATGCAGCAGTAAGAGTTAGCTGTGGGAGTGGTCATTCCTTGGGCTAAAACCTGCACACTCTACTCTTAGTAATTATCGTTTATATGAAGTCTAATACTACCTTTTTATTATTTTAAATAAAATAAAAATTTCACAGAATTAGTGATAGTTATATTGATATCAGTACTCCCTAGGTTCAGAAGTCAGTAGAGAATTCCAACACGAAATATATGTTAACATCATATTCAAAGCTAATACTATCCACCACTGGACATTTCATGGGCATTCATTCTTGCATGTGCATTTTCCTTTTGATTTATGTCCAGGGAAGTGTTTCCTCTTGCTACATCTTTTCCTGTGACCCTGCTGTGCATTAGTAAATCATCTGAACAAATTTAGCAGTGAAGTTTCTGGCTTTGAAGTAGTCCAAATGAGAAATACCCAGAGTGTTTTGTTATTATTAGATGGACAAAAATATAGGCCTGTTTTGGAGGGGGAAGTCATGGATGATCCAAAAGAGTTAAGAGATATAACTGTTATAAAAGTGATTGCAGTACAAATTTATCCAGTATCACTGTGGCCAAGGCAGGTCCTCTCTGACTATCAGTCTGTTAGAAAGTATCTTTTCTGTTCTTAACACCACTCTCCCACACCGACTAGAACCTTTTTAAAAAAAAAAAAAAATCATCTTTTGCCTATTCTACCACAGCTGGAAGTAGGCTAGCTTTTGGAAGAGACACTAGAGAGCCCGTGTTTGCATTTTTTCCTCTATGCCATCTGTTCACAGAATGGATTACAGTTGCCTCCAGTTAAAAAGCAGATTGTCTTGGCCCAAGGTCAGGCGAGAAGTCTCAGCATCCTGTCTCACTGCTAAAAACCTTTTTCCCATCCCTCCAAGACACAAATGTAACATCTGCAATTAGAACTTGGGTTTCTTGACTGGTTCCTTTTGCTTTTGCATAGCAGTGCTCCTGGAGACTTGCAAATGCACCTCCTCTTTCTCTGGCCTGGCTTCCTAATTCCAGTTTATTTTAAATTGGGTTCATCTTTATTTTATTTTATTTTTTTAAGATGCCTGCCATCAGCCTTGATTTACCTTCAAATGGGCTTGTGCCCAGAACTTTCAAAACTGTGGTCCCAATGTATATTAAGATTGGTGAAAAAAGTTATATTTTGCCAGATTACTTTGGCATTATCTTCAAAGGAACATTTTCAATGTTTCAATCTCTTTACTTTGTTTATTGGGGATAAGGATCAGAGGAAGAGAGAAGACAGTGAAGCTGAAAATTGAATCTTTCCCAAATTGTTGGGCAACCACTTTGGAAAAGAAGTAAAGAGATGTGTATAATCTCTCTGTCTCCTCTTCTTCAGAGCTTTCTGTTGGCATCTAATAAAATTTTTCATGTGTTTTGGAGCCCTTATTTTCATTTAAAAAAATTTATGAAAGTAAAAAGGTCCTTAGTTAAATCCAGCCAGTACCAGAGTAATGTGCCTTTGAGTGATAGAGGCAGCTCTGGGTGTAAATTGTGCAAAGCTGTAAAATGGCAAGAACAATTGAGAATCAAAAGCTCAAACAAACAAAAAATACTCAACATCGGTCCCTCCACCTTTCCCTTCAAGTGGATCAACCAAAATGTTTTTTGAAATCTGAAAAATAGATTAAGTGTATGCATATTGCTAATGACTTCCTAATTTTTCAGTCAGGGGGCCTGTTTTTTCGCTTCATGCTTCTGCGATACTCGCTCCGCTACTACACCATCTTCAGCATGTCTGTTTCTTTCTTGGCTACAATGCCACTCTCTCTACTTGCCCCCACCACCACCAATTCAAATGTGGGTATATTCCTATGGTCTTTTATTTTTATACTTTCTTTTTAGTTCCAATTATGAAAGTAGATATTTTCAATCACATCAAACCTATATCTATTTTTATATCTACATCTATATGCATGTATGATGTGTCAGTGACTCAATCTTAGTTTCTATATTACTTTTATATTTGCACTAGGAAATCCCAATGTTGTTTGCCTTCTCATTTAGATGCTCACATCTAAACCCCAACTTATCATCTTTTTCATGGGGGGAAAAAAACAAAACACTGCTTTCCTGTTTCAATTCCGTATTTTGTGTATGGAACCATTGGATTATGTTTGTCAGTTTTTGTTTGTTATGGTTGTTAGTTGTTATTATTATTTTGAGATGGAGTCTGTCTCTGTCACCCAGGCTAGAGTGCAGTGGCATGATCTTGGCTCACTGCAACGTCCACCTCCCGGGTTCAAGCAGTTCTTTGCCTCAGCCTCCTGAGTACTGGGATTACAGGCACCTGCCATCACGCCAGACTAATTTTTGTATTTTGAGTAGAGACAGGGTTTCACCATCTTGGTGAGGCTGGTCTTGAACTCCAGACCTCATGATCCCCCCACCTTGGCCTTCCAAAGTGCAATAAAAAACTGCACCCAGACTAGTTTTTTATTGATACATAGTTGTATGTATTTTTAGGGTACATGTGATATTTGGACTATGGTTCTTGAGTGCTTAAACTCATCTACCCTGTCAACTAACATTTACTAAACACCTCTGTGTATACTAGGTGTTCTCTGAGTCTTCTCTATCTGACATTAAATATCTAATTAGTTCTAATTGTAATGATTCCTTATTTATAATATTGAGCATTATAAATAGTCAGGCTCAGTCATTTTAGGTCAATATACCTTTATTCCTAGAGCCTTGCCTGAGTTTCTTAAACAGTCGCTCTGGATCTAGATTTTTACCTTTCCATTTATCCTACATGTCATACCCTGACTAATTTTCCTATCTAAATGCTACTCCTATCAATGCTATATTATTAGAAAGCTTTATTAGTTACATATGCTTACAGTATAAAGTAAATACTTCTTAGCCTGGTGTCTATGTTCTCCATCATGTGATCCCAAATTTTATTTTTAAATATAATTGTTGTTCTCCTTGACTCTCTGTATAAGATAAACATTGTGTCCTAATATATTCTGTTCTTCTCTATCTTGGCCCATGACTTTATTTGACTAGACACATTATCCCAGATGCTCTCCTCTCCTCTTTCATTGTTTCAGCCTCCATCTGTCAAAATTCTAGTCATCCTTCAATATCCAGTTGAAATGTCACTTTTTCCATTAAGGCTTCACTGAACACATAAACTGCAGGATCCAAATGGAAAATGGTGTCTTACATAAATGAAAAGAATGTCCTGGCCAGGTGCAGTGGCTCACACCTGGAATCCCAGCACTGTAGGAAGCCAAGGCAGGAGGGTCACTTAAGCGGAGGATTTTGAGACCAGCCAAGGTGGCATAGCAAAACACCAACTCTACAAAAAAATACAAAAGTTAGCCAAGTGTGGTGATGTGCACCTGTATTTCTACCTACTTGGGATGCTGAGGTAGGAGGACTGCTTGAGCCTAGGAGGTCGTGGCTGCAGTGAGCTAGGATAGAACCTCTGTTATCCAGCCTTGGCAACAGAGCAAAACCCCATCTCTCTTGAGAAAGAGTGTGAAAGAGAGCGAGAGAGAAGAATGTGTACTATATGACTGTATTAGGATACTGTAGTGGATTCATGAACAATAAGACTGTCAAAGTAGACTATGACCAGATGGCAGAGTACCTTGAATGTTTACCTGAGATGGTTGAATTTTGGAGGTAGGAGATATAAAGCCATGAGCATTTTCTTTTAATCAGAGAAGTCTGGTCAGAACTGGATTTAGGAAAAGTAGCCCAGTACCTGAATATGGGATCTGTTGGAGAGAGAAGAGCTTCTTAGATACCCTTTTGGCTGTAAGTCCCATGATCTTAACCATTGTGTTATTGGCAGTTACTATGTACTAGGAGCTTTAGGGCTTTAAGCAGATCTGGGTTGCAAACCTGTCTCTACTGCTTTACGATCCATGTGATCTTGGGCTTCTCTCAAAATTAGTTTCCTCACCTATAAAATGAAATTATAATAGCATAATTACCCAAAGTTGTTTTTTGAGGATTAAATAAGATAATATATAAAAGGTAATTAGCACAATTTCTGGTCCATGGTAAGTACTCTGTAAATGGTGGCTATTTGTATTATTTTTATTATTAATGTCAACAATAATAACTATTTCTTGCTTTATTTTTTATGCATAATTCAAAAATTTTAATATGCACATGCCTACTAACACCACAAAGGCTAATCTTCTTTTGCTTATATAAAACACTACCCCAAATAGTACTCAAGGCATTCGTTGTCTTTTAAATTGCCTATTCTATCCAATTTCCCAAATGGTAACTAGACAGAGTAGAGATTTAAAAATAGGCAGGCATGTTAAGGAAAGGCATTCCAATAAAATGCAGGGTGACTTACAAGCATCTCTTAATAATCATGAGACATATCCTGAGACTTGTGAATCCTTAAATTTGAAAAGTTGCATAGAGAATGGATGCATTGCACTGAAGTAGCGGCTGCACAGGGTTCAGATTCTCTACACAGCAGCCTCTTTGGACTTGAGATTCCACTTGGCCTTTGTGAAATTACAATGTACTGTTTTCCTTGCACCTTTAAGACTGCCCTCAAGTAGCGGGAATAATAAAAAATAAATCCTTGCATGGCAAGGATCTATTTTACATTGCTGAAGTCAGCTTATGCGCACCTTACTGTTTGTGTTCTAAGAAGTTGTCTCATAGAATCGTAACACTTTAAAGCTTGCTGAGAATTAAAGGATTTTAACCAACTTTCTCGACATATATAGAAACTGAATCCAGAATATGAGAAATATCTTGGCCAAGGTGGTGTGGCTGATTTCAGTTCTACCTAATTTCAATCTGTCCTTTTAGACTCTTAGGGAAAGAGTCACATAAACACGGCATTTCCTTTTCACCTTCTTTCTCTTTGGTTTTGTGGGTTTTTTTTTTTTTTTCATTCCTTCTTCCTGAGTTTCCTGTGGAAATAAAAGGAGCTAGATTCTGACCCTCTGACTGAGTGAAGCTCAGTGACTTACACGCACCCCTGCTTGTCCTATAATCCAGCCAGCTTCAGTGACTGCTTAGGGCCCAGCACCTCAATAATTCATTTCACATATTCTAGTCAGTGTTGTTTTGACAAGTGAAAGTTAAAAAAGAGAGGCTAGAGCTGTGCCCTGGTATCCATGCTGGACTGCTTTGAATTAGAAAAACATAATTACTCATAAAATCGTGTGAGGAAATTGTACCTACTAAAATACATGACTCAAAATTAAATGTGTTTTCTGTGTGGGTGGACAGGTGGTGGTATGCAAGAAAATGGAAAAAAAAATCACAAAACACCCCCTCAACGTTACCTTTTCTCTGCTTTGGATTTTTAGAAAATTTGCATGTACTGAGAACAATGTACCATCTGTCATCAATATTGGGAGTAATCCAGCTGATTTGTTAACTTTATCACTGTATATATCCTACCTCACTCCGTATCCTAGGTTAATGGGTCTAATTATATGTTTCAGAATACAGTAATTCTGAACCCCCAGTGTGCTTCAGACTCACTTTGTGAGCATAAGAAAATAAATCAATATGAATACCCAGGTCCCAGTTCTAAAAAGTTCTGATTCAATTGGGCTGAGATGTAGGCCACGCATTATAGGATGTCTATGAAATATTTTTAGGTGATCCTAATGTTCAGGCTGTTGAGAACAACTAAGCTACTGATTTCAGAAGCCAAAGCAATTGATAACTGAGATGGTTGAAATTTGAGAATATTCTTCAGAATAAAGGCAATGAAGTAAGAGGTAATCTTATCCTGAATTGAGACATGAGGTAGCAGCAGGCTAGGAAGTAATCAAATAAATTGTGGAGGATACTGGTATGGTATTTTTTTCTAAAGTGCTTAACATGTCATTTTAATCAGGGAAAGATGGTAGATAACTATGCATTGCCAAGCAGAGATAGGCCAAATAATTCTCTGGTTTGATGAATGAATTTTTTTCTTAAACAAGTGAAATGAGCATGTACTTGTTTAACAAAGTCCCTTTACGTGGTTCGGTCTGAGGTTAGCAGGTTTAGATCTCAGCTCAAGGAGGAAAGTGCTAGTTAGATTGCAGCTATTAGACACCAATACACTAATGAGCCAACTATGACATCTAATCAATGTGTGAAAAATGGATGATTCTCACTAATGCCCTGCTAATGTTCTCATAATGATCTGTCAGAGTACTAGAGCTAATTATTGTCATGGCAATTTGGCCCAAGTTCACCAGGGATAATCCTGGCATTGGTGAATAAGAACATACACTGCCAGTATGTCACACACTTAGTATCCACTTTTCTGTTTCTCCTCATATGGAGATCCTGTATGTCATTATCTATATACCTTTAAATGTGTACTTACATACTTCATTTTTCTTTCATTTTCTTGCTTTTCAAGCTCCATGTTTTGTCTTTTCTTCCAATTTCTATTTCTTTTTGTCACAAAAAGTAATGGCGAGAATACTGGATAGGCACTTAAGAGCCTAGGACCTGGTCCTGGTCTCCTACTGTCAGAGCAAGGCATTTTATCCTTATAGGAATAAAGGAACTAGATATGGCATCATGTACTTATTGCTTTGAAATAACAGAATTCTACATTTCCCTTAAATGTCTACTCAATGTTTTTGTCCTTAGTACTATTTTTTTCCTTCAAGTTTATTCATCACCATGGAAATTTATTTTTGAGTTATGGGGCATATAGCAAGAAAGGTGCCTACTGTTAGTCAATGACACAGGAAATGAAGCTCACCTGCTACAGAGATTTGGAAGAGGGAGGAGGAAATAGTTAGAGGTTTCAGATATGAAAAAATACCTCCAAGTATTATACATAGCAAGGTAACACTATTGCCTCAAAACTTTCTCCTAGAGTAGTTCTTCTTGCAGAAGAGTTTCTCATTTATAATCTCTTCAATAATAAATTACCATAGCAACACTTTAGATCAATATAGCACCTAGTGAAGAGCTCAGATCCCTTTTTATCTCCATTTACAACATCCTAGTGAGATAGCTGGATAGCTGAGCAGATAATAACTAACTCAGGCAAAGGGAAATTAACATTTATGGACAGAACAATTTTGCATTACACATTTCCTTTTTGAAAGCATTCTTTCTCTTAAGGCTGTTCTTTTCTTCTGTGTGTGTTTACAGAAGATATTTTCAGCAAATGCAACTCAACATCGTAAGGCACTTTGCCCTTTTTCACCTTGAAATCAAATTAAGAAAGGAGGCAACTTTTATTCCTGTAATAGACAAAAGCTGTAACAAATAAATTTGGGGACTTTAAAAGATTTTTTAAAAATATTTGAACATGACCTTAGCTCGGAGATCAGCAAAATTCTCCTATTAAAGACCAAATGGTAAATATTTTAAGCTTTGTAAACCACAAAGATTCTTAGTTATGTTTATTCTTATAATTTGTGATTTTTTTCAAATATAAAAGCCTTTTTTTTTTTTTTTTGTCTCAAAGGCTGTACAAAAACAAGCCGTGGTCAAATTAGGCCTCCAAAACATAGTTTGCAAGCCTCTTCCTGAGAATGTCCATATTGTATGATCCTAAGACACTTAGGCCAACTGGAACACGGATGTTCACATGCCGATGCTCTAAGAGGGCCATGGTTACATGTCTAGATGAATAAAGTCTACCTCTCAAAGGTGGTCTCTACGGTAGTCAACTTTATGAAACAAGACTCATTTTGTAGAAGGAATGCACTCTCTAATAAGCAACATAAACCTGAGTAGCAGATTTCTAAATTCTATCAAAAGTTCATCAGGGCTCAAGATGTGTGTTGTTGTCTAGATTGTGTCCAGCTTATATAATTGATAGGTTTCTGAAAAGTAATCCTAAAATTGAAAGTTTGTTGAGTGAATCATTTTTCTCTTGTCATGTTAATATAATACTACTGATAACTCCCCTGGGAAAAATATTTTAATGTGGGACATAATAGAGAATGCTCTTCACAATACTGACATTCTATTCATTTGTGGCAAATAATTTGTATTCCCTTCATTCCCTGTACAACCCTTGATGAGAAAAGTTTGTCAAGAAGTAACCAATCTGTGTGATCTTTCATGCACATTCTAATGTACACAAATGCATATCGGTATATGCACAAATACATAATTCTAAATTTTAAGTAGTTAATAACTTTTTCATTAGACAGTCTAATGATCCATTGAACTTGCATATTTGCAATAAATAATTTTTAGTCAAAAGAGACAAATCAAAATGTTTTCTAGAAAACAAGCACCAATTTATTAAATTTAGATTAAATTTTTCTTTCATTTTTATCTGATAAAACCAAAAGAGAGTAACAAACAAAAAGAGGGGATAAACATCTTTTTAAAAATAAATACCTCTTTCTATATGAGTAATAATGAAGACTGAAACCTAAATACATTTTGTCAGAATTCATTTTAATGTGCATATATTAAATACCTGTAAGGAACATAACATAGGAAGTAGCAGTCTTTGGTTTATCTTCTGATTTTGATGAATTAATGCTGTCAGTTATAAGTATATAAATTCATGCTGTGTTTAGTATAACAATACTTGTAACATCAAAAACCCAACCAAGGCAAACAAACAAAAGCTTCACTCATTAGAAATACCCATGAATGGAAGAGTATTTGAAGATACTGTAATATATTCATATTATGAAATATTTTCCAGTCATTGATAAGAATTAGATTGTAATCTATTCATGTGGAAAAATGTCCAGAATGCATTAAGTTATAGAGCTCTTTATATAGTGTGAGCCCCACTTTGTAAGTACAAACCCCACAATATATCTGTATAGGTTTGTATAAAATGGAAAAATATGAGGGAAAACATATACTGAGGCTGCTAAATTGGTTGTCTCAGGAAAGTACCAGTGGCAGGGGAGTGGGGTGGGGAGTGTGAGGAGGGCAGCCACAATGGGTAGAGATTGTGAAACTTTCCTTTATTTATCAAATTAACAACAAACATAAAGATAAAGAAAAGCACATAGATAAAGGAAACATAAGGCATAATTATATATCACTGACCTTAAGTAGATACTACCTTTTAATGAGCATTAAATCAATTTTATGCCAAATGACATGTAAGGAATAGTAAAAGTAGATTTTTATAATTCTATATTGACATATAACTAATAATATTAAAAACAGCTCACAGTATCTTCATATCCTCCAAATACTATGTTCAGTACTTTCTATGGATTATACTTTTTGTTGCCTATAGCAACCCTAGGAGGTATGTGCTGTTGATAATCCTTTTTTAACCAATGAGAAAACCATGGATCAGTGAGGTTGTCAGTAGCTCTTTCATATGGCCTGAATTTGGTAGCATGGAATTTTAAACTATGGTCTACCTGCATCTAAAGTCCTTGTTCTCAGCAAAATTATGTTATTGCACAGTATATGGTAGTGCTTTGGAAAGATTCTGAGGGTATAGAATTTTAAACATAGGAAAGTCAGTGATTCTAGATAGATTGCCAAATTGGAGATTCGGAACACAGAAGGGATCTGGATGAAATGAAGGGTTTATGACAATGACTAAGTTTCCATCTTTCCATCCCACATTTGCCCGTAAGTGAGTATCTTTTAATCAGGCTATCCATGTCTGACTATTCATCTTGCTTGTTCAAATATTTCTTCTAATTTTCACTCTCCTGCTTACCACAGATCTTTTTCATTATCCTGATTCTTATGGTTTTCACCTCGGGTCCTATAAATACATAAATTTTTTCTTCTATACCCTCTGACCTCCTATAAAGGATCCTTAAATACTATTTACAGTTGGCCCAGCCGTTATTTCCATTCCAACTGCCCACTTGATCCCAACAGACTTTTATCTGAGCAATCTGCCAAAAATATAGGTCAGATCATGTCACTTTCCTGCTTAGAACTCTTCAAAGTCTTCCCATAGCTGTTAAAATAAACTTGAAATTTCTGTCCCAGCCTATCAAAAACCACACATGATCTGGCCCTTTGCTAATTTCCAATAACATGTATTCTACTCTTCATGTCTCAAACTAACTGTATTCTTGTTAAAATGTCCATGTCTGGATCTCTGAGTCGTGATTATTCTGTTCCTTTTCACTTATTTAGAGAAACTGTTCTGGCTACCCAATCACTTTTTATCCCAGTGGTTTGTTTTAATTCTCAGCATGACACCGAGAACATATGTGACTGTATCTTTGTTAGGTCAATTAAAAATAATTATCTTTTTAATTTACAGTTAAGAGAGCAATGTAATGTATAGTCAACAATACAATTAAATTATTCAATAATAGTGACTGTTATGTATTTAATATTTACCTTGAAAGACAACAGCATTCAGAATGCCTGCAAACTCACAAATGCTGTTCTCAAGAATCAGATTGTCATGATAGGACTGTGTGTGTGTGTGTGTGTGTGTGTGTGTGTGTGTGTGTCTGTGTGTGTGTGTGTCTGTGTGTGTTTCTAAGCAATTACTAACAGGAAGAAGAACAGATCAAGCATAAATCCTGGGACATGCCTTACTTCTGCCCTTTACCCACTGTGTGACCTTGACCAAGGTCAACTTAACTTTGTGAAGTTCAATTATATCAGCTATAAAATGAAACAGATCTTATTTATCTTAGCGGCATGTCTACCTTATAGACTAGGTGAGGTTGTCCACTAGTTGGAAGGAAGGAGGACAAGGAGGTTTCTTATGTCAACTTTACTTCAGTTTCCAAAATTGTAAGCAATAACTGTTTATGTAATTAGTTTAACTTTTATCTTCACCACTGCATGTTTCATGTTATCAGGAATAGTATATATTTTGTAAATCTATAAATACTCAGCATTTAATTCAGTGCCAAGACATAGAAGAACATCAATAATAATTGTTGAAATAATTTTTTAGAGATCAAATGAAATATTATACAGTATAGCTCTTTATGACTTCTAAAATGTATTACAAATGTACAGTATTAAGTTATTCTCTACCCTAGAACCTATACTCTTTGAGAGAGAGATATTTTTACTCATTACTCTTTATACCCAAAAAAGAAAGGCTACCCTTCAGGTGAGTAGGCTCTGGGAAATTATTTTTTTGCAGAAACTTTTGTTCATATGTGTTGCAAAATCACCTAAAATTAGTGTGCCGGCAAGAGTCTGGCAATCCAGACTGAGGTGACCCCTAGAATAAAATGCCACAACAGCTTCCAGAACAGTTTGTTAGCCTGACTATTTACCCGGAACTGAGCATGGCCACAGGACCCTAGGTTATTTCCGTTGTCGTGAGCCTTGGCACTCTTGTGAACATGTGGTCAAGCCCACACAAAGCAGAAGTTTGGAGAAAAGTGTGAAGGAGAGAAACAGTTCTATCAGGCTTTAAGCCCTAGAAGGAGACACAGAAAATTTGAAGAAATCACTCTAAAGTTTAGGTGCCCCCTGGAGCACTGGGGCCATAACATGGCTCTGTTTTCTAGAAACTGAGGTAGAAGAGCCATGCTGATGCCTGGGGAATAGCACTATCAGAGGGGTGTGCTAAACTGAGCTCTCGGCTCTAATTCTAGCTCCCAATTAACTGGTTATTTTCAGGTCTACTGTATGTATTCTGTCTTTTAATTGGTTAAAAGAAACAATGATTTTTTCTTATCTAACTCCCAGTATTGTGTTTTTGTATTTGTGTATTATTGACACACATACTTTATGAAATATATAAAGGGATCTATGGGATTTCAGTATTATTAGAAGTCATGAAGAGCACGTAAACAAAAGAAATGAATGGGCCATGACTTAGAAGAAATTGTAGGCTGTTGGCCAATAAATAGTGAGTTTACAAAGATCTAGAATCACAAATACCATTTGACCCAGCAATCCAATTACTAGGTGCCTATCCAAAGGAATATAAATCATTCTATTACAAAGACACATGCATGTGTATGTTTATTGCAGCACTATTCAAAATAGCTAAGACATGGAATCAAACCAAATACCCAAGACATGGAATCAACCCAAATACCCATCAATGATGGAATGGATAAAGAAAATCTGGTACATATGCATTATGGAATAGTATGCTGCCATAAAAAGAAATGAGATTATGTCCTTTGCAGGGACTTGGATGGAGCTGGGAGCCAATTATACTTAGCAAACTAACATAAGAACAGAAAACCAAACACTGCATGTTCTCACCTGTAAGTGGGAGCTGAACAATGAAAACACATGGACACAGAGAGGGGAACAAAACACAATCAGCATTGTCAGGGAGTAGGATTGGGAAAAGGGGAGCATTAGGGAAAAGAACTAATGCATGCTGGGCTTGATACCTAGGTGATGGGTTGACAGGTGCAGCAAACCACCATGGCACATGTTTACCTACATGACAAACCTGCATGTCCTGCACATGTACCCCAGAACTTAAAATCAGAAAAATAGGTTGCATGTAAATAAATAGTGGTAGATATTTGTAGTAAATAAAATAGTATTTGAACTGGTATACTGAAGAGGGAATAAAGGGGAAAAAGAGGAAAATAAAAGAGGGAGTATTTTTATTTCAATAAAAACTCTTTGAACTTGTCATAGTAATAGTACAAATAGATAAGACAAATTCTGTTGATGACTTTCCTAAAATATAGAGCTTAGAGTTGTGATTTATTTAATATCTGTGGAGAATTTATTGAACAAAATTCTGATTTGACAAAAAAAAAGTTAAAAAAAGATTAATTTGGCATTAAGTGTTGAATTATATAAACATTTATAGGTGCTAATTGACTCCAAAGGGGTGTCTTTGAAATGTGTTGTCCTTCTTCAGCTTCCTTTGAGTTTTCTTCTGGCATCAGTAAAAATACCTAATCTGGAGATAGCCAGTTACATAAATCAAAAATACTGCTCTTGTTAAACTTAAAAACTGCACTAACAAAAAAGGCTTACAGACAGATTAATAGTACAAAAATATTATTTCTTTGGATGAACCCAAAGAACCATCAATAGCAAGAATTAAACTATGGCTTTCTTGAAGTGCACCAAAAGTCCCTGATGTAAGTAGTTTTGTTGTTTGTTTTTGTTTGTTTTGAAACAAGTCAAGCATTGGTATGGCCTGTGAAAGGAAAATATTTTGTTATTATAATAAAAAGGAATCCCATTTCCTTCATGTTTTTATCCAAAATAAGAGACACAAGGTTTTTGTATTTGAGACATAGGTAATTAGATGCAAGATTATCTCATCATTGGTGTTTAAAATTAATGGCTCCAGTAGCTGTTTTACCTTATTGTGGTTGTATTTATCAGAATTCAAAGAATATTCCTTATAAGGAACTGATAAGACTCAAAATATTTAACTGCAGCACCTCGCCAACTTACAGATTGTGTTCCAAAAATTTATTGAGAGACATTATTTTAAATAGTTATCTGGAAGTTCTGAAAAGTTCATCCTGGTGTACAAGAGCAGGCCTCCCTGAATATTAGCAAGCAGTGCGTTGATGATGTCAAATAAAAATTATTAAAAGTTAATTATATACAGAGTAAAAATATGCACAAGTGTTACAGTCCTATAAAGGAAGTTGTCATAAATAATCTATAGTTTACATAAAAGTGTACATTTTGAAGTTTTTATATAAAATGAAACTTCAGTGCATGCAAAATATGTAGGGATTTTAATCTTAAAAACACTAAAGAGAGTCAAATGATTCAAATAATAATCTAGAATTATTCAAAGTAAATTTAACAATTATGTTGGGTTTCTTTCCAACACTTAATTTTAGGATGATTTTCTGATCCTCAACTACAAAAGTTAATACAATGTCTTATAGGTATTACAACTAAAAATCTATTATTGAGCACTGCAGTTACTATAAACAACAAAAAATACTTTTGTTAAAAAATGAATAAAAAGGAAGGATACAATATTTTATGTATACTATGACGTTTGAAGTATAAAACAAACCAAACTCAAGGTTAGAAAAAAAAATTCTGTGGGAAAAAGTATTAAATACTATTGGTGTTTAGCATTAGATGATAGGCTATGGGTTTTATTATTTTTATTTTTTAGGAATTTAAAACATTTCCTAAATGTCTTTTTCTCTTATCCATGGATGCATTTACTTAAGAAATTAAAAAAATGCTTTGCCTGTTTTTTTAACATTAACAGTTTATTTTCTTTTCCCAGTAATTTCCAAGCAACAAACAGCAGCTCAAAAAATTTTCAGCATGGAACCCTGTTTAGAGTCCGTTTCTCCCAACAGTGGTTGAAATAGCCATTCTTTTTTCTTTTAGTCATCATATAATAATGATTATAATAGTGATGTTAGACAAAGAACACAAAATAGCATGCATTTGAAAATCATAACATGACTTCAAAGCAATTTTCACATATATTTTCTGATTCGTTCCTCATGATATCAACTCTGTGAAGTAGATGACTTATTTATTAAAGGGAATCAACTCTTTTTTTGTGCCTGGACCCAAGGCAGGAGAAAGATTAAAGGAGCTATGCAGCCTGCAAGAAAGACATCTTAAGTCTTGACTGAACCATTGTTTGTTCACCTAGGGAGTATAGTCATCACCATTTCCTCATTCTCAGAATCTCTGTTGGTAGCAATTGATGTTCTGGTGTCCTAAGAAAGCTCAATTTGTGATCTTCTAGTTCTTGAGTCTAGAGTCAGTTGCATAACGTGTAGAGTAATTTTTAGGATGGTTATATAGATTGGGTGGTACCAAAAATACATCAATAAATGAAATAGTGACAATTATGGTGCTTTGAAAAATAAGAAGTGAGTGCTGACAAGATTTACTGATAATTCACTGTTGTATTTTTTTTAATTGAAATTCTATACAATTCAGAGATAATAAAACACAACCAGAAATCCAGTAGGTAAAGTGCAGATGACCAGATTTTGCATTTCATATCTATATGATTGACTTTCTTGGTGGCATGGATTCAGACAATCTTTTAGTATCTCATTTCATTCTTAGTAAAATGTACTTCGTGTTATAATAATACTTATTAAGCATATTAAAACTCATAGGAGAGAGGTGCTAAGTTGCAAGCGTCATCAGTCCCAGGGAATGGGAGATGCATACCAATTTCCTCGAAGTGTTTGATGAAAATCAAATGCCTCCACGCAAAAAGTAAGTCTTCTCTTGAATGCAATGTAAGAACAGCTTCTTCTTGTATTGCAACCAAATGTGATTTTATTGAAAATCACTCTGGAATAACTGCTATCCTCAGAAGAATAAAGAAATTTTCAGTGTCCTACAAGGTATTAATCATGTTTTTTAAAAAGTGATTGTTAATGAATTCCACAGTCCAGTCTTTTTACTGCTGATCTTTTTCATCACATAATTTGAGCACTATATAGATGGCATTTTCTTTCATATAAGATATTAGTGATGGAACATTGAACTGGACATTAAATGGAGGACCCTGAAGGGGTCATTAAATAAAATGTGAGTGTTCTCACTTTCTTTGTGTCACAGACTCTGGGATTCTTAAGAGGTTTGCAGATACTGTCTTTGATCATGTTGGCCGACTCAGCTAATATGTTCTCCATTGCCTTGATCTGTGAGAAACCAACTCTAAGGTCAACAGCTCCATGAAACCTCAGTATTAGTTATGGAATATCACTTTAGAGTGTGGGGGAATCCAGGTCTTCCCATTTGGCCACACTACTGGAATCTCTTTTTCTTAAATATTCAAATAAAGTTATTCAGCCCCAATTTTATATAATGGAAGACATTCGGAGTCTTCTTCAAAATTTCCAAAATATATCAAGGGCATCATTTTGGTAGGTTTGGGCAGAGTCGGGGAAATTAGGTGCTTCTCATAACATTTTTTCAATTTTTAAAAAATTATGATAAAATGCATGTAACAGTATTTACTGTCTTAGCCATGTTTAAATGTGCAGTTTGGTGGTATTAAGTGCATTTATGTTGTTGTGCAACCATCACTGCCATCATCTCCATAACTCTTTCATCTTTTAAACCTAAGCTGTGTATCCGTTTGGTAATAACTCTCCATTCCTTCTCCATTCCTTCTTCTTTCCAGTCCCTAGAAGCCATCATTCTACTTTCCGTCCTTATGATTATGAATACTCTATGTACTTCATATAAGTGGAATAATGGCTTATTTCACTTATCAAAACCCTCAAGGTTCATTCATGTTGTAGCGTATGTCAGAATTTTTATAATTTTTAAGGTTGAATCATATCATCATGTGTGTATGTGTGTGTGTGTGCATATATATATGACATTTTGCTTATCTATTTATCTGTCATTGGGCAGTTGGGTTGCTTTCATGTTTTAGCTATTGTAAATAATCCTATTAATATGGGTATACAAATATATTTTTAGATTATGCTTTCAATTTTTTTGAATATACTTAGAAGTGAAATTGCTGGATGATATGATAAATGTATTTTTAATTTTTTGAGGAATTGCCAAACTGATGGTAGGAATGTAAAATGGTATGGATGTTGTTAATCCACAACATCCGTGCCATTTTACATTTTTATCACCAGTGCAAATTTTTTTTATTTGCATTTTCATCAACACATGTTATATTCTGTTGTTTTTTTTTTTTTTTTT
>NW_016107472.1:2113447-2137834 GCF_001604975.1 Cebus imitator | reverse complement strand
GGTGGGGGGTGGGGAGCTGGGGAGAGATAGCAAGGGGAGAAATGCCAGATGTAGGTGATGGGGAGGAAGGCAGCAAATCACACTGCCACGTGTGTACCTATGCAACAATTTTGCATGTTCTTCACATGTACCCCAAAACCTAAAATGCAATAAAATAAATAAATGGGGAAAAAAATAAACTTCCTCAAATAGTAAAAAAAAAAAAAATTATTTAATCATATAGGCAAATTTTATTTTTGGACTCTCTTTTATTCCATTGGTCTACATATATGTCTTTATGCAAGTACTACACTGTTTTGATTAGTATAGTTCTGTAGTAAGTTTTCAGAAAATATGGAATTTCCAGCTTTATTCTTTTTCCAGATTGTTTTGCCTGTTTGAGTTTCCTTTATATTCCGTATGAATTTTAGGATAAGTTTTTTTTTTAATTCCTGCATAAATGTCTTTTGGATTTTGATGGGAGTTGTATTGAACTAGTAGTTCACTTGGATAGTATTAATATCTTAATAATCTTGTCTTTCAGTCTGTAAATATAGGATGTCTTTCCATTTACTTATAACTTCTTTAATTTCTTTCAGCATTATTTTACAGTTTTCATCGTACTAGTCTTTCTTATTATTTTTATTCCTAAGCATTTTGTTGTTTTTGATGCTCTCATAAATTGAATTACTTTCAAAATTTTCTTTTCAGAATGTTCATTGTTAGTGTATAGAAATGTAACTGATTTTGTGTGTTGATTTTGTGTACTACTACTTTGCTGAAATTATTAGTTCTAACAGGTGTGTGTGTGTGTGTGTGTGGGTGTGTGTGTGTGTGTGATCTTAATAGTTTTCTATAGAGAAAATCATGTATCTCCAAAGAGAGATACATGTACCTTTTCCATTTCAATCTGGATACCTTTAATTTCTTTATCTTGCCTAATTGCTGTTGATGAGACTTAGTATTGTGTTGAATAGAAGTGATGAAAGCACACACGCTTGCCCTGTTCTTGATCTGAGAGGAATAGTTTTCAGTCTTTCATCACTGATTATGATGTTTACCATGGATTTTTCATATATGGCTTTTCTTATGTTGAGGTGGTTTTCTTCTGTTCTTAGTATGATTGTTTTTATTGTAAAAGGATGTTTAATTTTGACAAATGCCATTTTTGCATCAATTGGGATGATAATGTGTTTTTCCCCTTTATTTTGTTTATATGGTATATTACATTGATCAATTTTTGTTTCAAACCATCCTTTATTCCAGGAATAAATCCTATTTGGTAATTGTGTATAATCCTTTCATATGCTGCTGAATTTAGTTTCATAATATTTTGTTAAGGATATTTGCATCAATGTTCATAAGGGATATTGGTCTGTAGATTTTTCTTGCATTGTCTTTGTCTGCTTAGATATCAGGGTAATGCTAGCTTCATGAAAAAATTAGGGGAATGTTCCTTCTTCTTCTAATATTTGAAAAGTTTGAGAAGGATTAGTGTCAGTTCTTCTTTAAATGTTTGGTAGCATTTACCAGTGAAGCCATCAGTTACTGGGCTATTATTTTCAATAGATTTTTAATTTATAATCCAGTCTCCCTACTACTTGTAGATATATTCAGATTTTCTATTTGTGTATGGCCTAGTTTTGGTAGGCTTTGTGGTTCTAGAAATATCCAATTTGTTGGTATACAGTTTTCCTAGTACTCTCTTACAATCCCTTTTATTTATGTAGAATCAATAGCAGTACCCCCACTTCTATTTCAGATTTCAGTAAATTTTAGTTTTTCTCTCTTTTTTTCTTAGTCCATCTATAGCTAAAGTTTGTCAATGTTGTTGATTTTTTTGAAGAACCAACTTCTGGTTTTGTTGATTTTCCCTGTTGTATTTCTATTCTCTATTTTAGCTTGCATATGTTGGGGGAGATGAACAACCAGGGACGGCACCTTTTTGTCTGCACATCTGTGATCACAGGCAGCAATCAGTGATCAATGCATAGACCCCTGATGTTCTGGATGGCAGGGTCATTTTTACCCTCCCTTAGACTCTCCACAAAATGTGTGCATGCTGCTTAGGTAACACAGGTAAAACTGCCTGCCAAGACCCTGAGGGTTGAGTGAGGGGTAGCTGCTACTCTGAATAGATGAGATTGAACAAAATTAGCCATTTACTCTTCAAGGCTTTCCTGGAAGTTTCTAAACCTTCAGTACACTTCAGAGTTCCAAAATAATTAAGCAGACGGATTCTGCCAGTACAGTTGTTATCTAGATGGAGGGACAGATTTCTGGTGCTTCCTTCTCCACCGTCTTTCTAGAATCCTCCAATTCTTCTTTTAGCTTTACTAAATTCTTGTTCTTGTTGAATTCTTAATTACATATTTGTAGACTCCTTGTAGCTGATGTCTTCTGTTTCATGTTCCCTCAAACATCTTTTCCCTTTAATTCCCCCAAACACCATAAATGCAAAACTGTTAAATGCATAGAGTTTTTAAAAACTTAATGATAATAAACAAATACAGACTATAGTGCTTACTAAAAATAAATAACAGTATGTTTTGTTCATTTTAATATTCTGTTTTCACCATGACATCACCATTTCATTGTATTAGTTTGCTAGGATTGACATAACAAAATACCACAAACAAACAAAAAACATTTTTTTTTTCACAGTTCTGGGTTTGTTGGAAGTTTAAAATGAAGATAGTACCAGGGTTGGATTCTTCTGAGGCCTCTCTTGTTGGCTTGCAATATCTGCCTTCTTGCTGCCTCACCATGTGGCCATTTCTCTGTGAATGTGCCCCACTGGTGGCTCTTCTGATTCTCATAAAGACACCAGTCATGTTGGATCAGGGGCACATTAAAGGCCTCATTTAACTTAATTACTTCACTAAAGAACTAAGCTCCCTCTATGGTTATATTCTGAGGTGGGGGGGAGGTTTGGGAGGGGTGACAGTTCAGACATTAATGTATTGATTTTTTGGGAGAGATATAATTCCAGTCAACAACATTCTATTTCCCTTAACATCTCTATTTTTAGTAACTTCACGTTTTTCCAGTGACCCTCCTCCTCCTCCTCCTCCTCCTCCTCCTCCTCCTCCTCCTCTTTAAATCCCTGTGCTCTTCCCTAAACTCATTCATTCTAGAATGGCAAGAGGGCAAGCCCATATTTCTATACTTTATATCTCTTGGTCTCTCTTTTCTTTAATAGACCTGCCAGGGTGGGGAGAAGGGACACAGCCAGAAGAGTTACATGAAAATATTTTCTGAAAGGTAAGAGCAATGCTGTCCTTGGAATGAATACTTCTATCATTGTGGCTCAAACTGCAGCCAGTGTTGTAAATAACATTTTTTTCCCTTGACTGCTCAATGTGTATCACATTCAACCTTTTATTAAAACTATTTGCTGCATCTGTCTGCCTCAACCAGTAGGTTATAAGGTCTTCGTAGGTAGAAGCTATGTCTTACTTACTGTTGTATTCCTTACAACCCCTAGCTGAAACCTTCATATCACAGGATCAGTCTTCTTTTTTTCTTCTTGCTTTCTTTTACAGAAAAGCTGTGAATTTCTTTCAATAAATATAATATAATGATTTATTCTATAATTTCTACACATTGGGTCTTAAGCTTTGTTCTTGAATTGTCCTTAAAAATCTACCTATGTACTTCACATACTACAAATTATCTCATACCCATTCTAGAATGTTTGTTAACTTCATTTCTATTTATCAAAAATAACCTTTCTTTTCCAGTGACGTACTAACTTCTTAGCCATGAATTTATATTCCATCCTTTAAAATGCTGCTTGTTTTCTAAAAGTTTAGAAAGGGAGGACTTACAAACGACCCTAGATGAATTTTTGTTAAATGACCTATATTTATATGATCTCCATTATATCTTATTATGACATTTGGTCACTATTTATTCTTTCATCTCACACTTATAGCTGCTAAATCCTATCAAACAGACAAAGATGATTGTAGACTTTTATTTTTCCTTTGGATTTGGGGGTTATCCGGCCTTTTCGACTGAAACAGCTTGTTTGCCTGAAACCAGTCATTTTTAACAGGAAGCTTATGAAGTAGATTCAGAGCAAGGATCCCCCAACCAAAGACTCTTCATGTAGCTTTGTGAACATTTTACTATATAAATCTAAAATTATTTTCTCTTCAACTGGTCTCCTTTACTTTTTTTTAGAATCTTAACAATCACTGTCAATAATGGATATTAATAACTTCCCACTCTTTCTTTACTTAAAAAAATGATATATCTTTGGAGATACAGGTGAGCTACATTATATTAACAAAATTATAAATATATAAATATAATTATTATATTAACAAAATAATGTTTATTTTGTTAATAAACATTAACAAAAGTGGTTTTGATGGCTTACAGCAGAGTAAACATAAACCCTACCTCACTTGTGGCAAACGTGTCTTTTGGAGTTATGAGTGCAAGGTTACCTTTAGTCTTCATCATTGTGTATTAGCCTACTTTTCACCTGTAGGGAACACTCTCCACTTCCTCTGTGCATGGCTGCAGTGGAACTCTGTGGGCATCCTTCTGAGACTTTGCTGGTGCTCTGGTCACACTATTAATTACATGAGAAATATTATTACAGCATTCTTAAAAACCTGTCAAGCAGCTAATATTTTTCACTCACCCACATTTACTAGAAGCAGTTTTGCTTCCACTTACCTGCCTGCCACTCATTTCATTAGTTTTAGAGAATGTTTGTTTGTGCTTGCAGACCAGTAGATTTCGAGGTGGCACAGAGCTACCGTCATTCCACCTGAAAGAAATGTGTGTGCAAGTGAAGACAAGAGGAACAGTTGTGTCGTTACTCCTGTTTGTAAGTGGTAGATTTCTTGTAAAGTTTTTTTGTTTTTGTTTTTGATTTTTTAGGGAAGAAAAATGAGCTGGGCATGGTGGCTCTAGTCTGCAATCCAAGCACTTTGGGAGGCTTAGGCAGTTGGATCACCAGAGTTCAGGAGTTCAAGACTAGGCTGGCCAACATGGTGCAACCCCTTCACTACTAAAAATGTAGAAAACTAGGGGGCTACAGTAGCAGACGCCTGTAATTCCAGCTACTCAGGAGCCTGAGGCAGGAAAATCACTTGAACCCGGGAGGCAGAGGTTGCAGTGAGCCAAAATTGTGCCACTGCACTCCAGCCTGGGTAACAAGAGCTAAGCTCCATCTCAAAAAAGAAAATTTAAAAGCAAGAAAAACAATAAATGTGAAGAATAGAAGGCAATATTCTCTACCTGTTTAGAGGTAAAGAAACAAAGGTGGTGAGAGAGGTAAATCTGATAAAAAGTGAGGAAATAAAAGAGATACACAAACTTGTGATTCAGATGGGATTTATTTATATTCTACTGCCTTAGCAATAGATGGCTTCCTGATTTCTCTTTCTAAATTTTATTTAGTATTTAGCATATACATATTCTATGACTTAGTTTAAGCAACAGAACACTGACACTAATTTGAAAATGCTGCTGGGTGTAATTTCCTTTGTGTAATGCCTCATATTCAAGAAATATAGAATCTCATTGGTCTCTCTCTCTCTACGTATGACTCTTCTAATGAAAGGATCCAATTATCTTAGCATTCATCTGATCAATTGTTATTGAATGGGTTGTTAATCTGTTTGGTCAAGTCTAATATGCCAATTAGAAGATTTTGGGTGAGACATAGAAATAATACAAGCAATCGATACAGGTTTTAGATATGCCAGCTGTCTTACTCCTAAAGTCTGGCAAATCACATAAGTCCACTCCCTAGCACCCATATTTTGTGAAGGGGTAGGCAATGCAGTGGCTAAGGAAGATAATGTGGGATGGGAGGGCATGTGTGTTATTGATAAGGAAGACTAAAAAAATATTATGAAATGTCCAAATCAGTAGGTCTTGGCTTTTGTACCTAGAATCATTCCCTAATCCTGGCCTCTGTTATTGTAGCAAAGCAGAGCGGATGGTGACCCTTAGGAGCACAGAGCTTACCAGCCATTTGTGAATTCCCAGCCCTAGTATAAAATAACTACTAAATAAATGAATAAAAATGCATTACTTCTGAGACACTTCCTCCACACCTTCTTGGGGACCATATGTCAGGTCTTCTTTAATCCTTAGATGCTATCCTACATGTTCATTGAGACCTTGTATTCACTTAACGTAAATATATCTGTGGGGAGGATCCTGAATAATAGTTATTTGAGCAGCTAAGTATGGATGTCATTGACAGTAATCGGTGTCAAAAGTCTATGCCTATGCTTGGAAGAATACACTGATTCTCATTGCCTATCAGTCTTAGTCTTCATTTTCATGAAAAGTTGATTAGTCTTAAACAGAGGTGCTTTTTGACAGAATTCATATGTTGACTCATATTGGCTTTAGGCAATCCAGTATCTCCTTGCTCATTTTGGTAGGAAAACAAAGAAAAAGTTTACTTCTTATGTTTGTTGGTTGCATGTGTGTCTTCTTTTGAGAAGTATCGGTTTATGTCCTTTGTCCACTTTTTAATGAGGTTTTCTTTTCTCTTGTAAGTTTGTTTAAGTTCCTTATAGACTCCGGATATTAGACCTTTGTGAGATGGATAGATTGCAAATTTTTTCTCTCATTCTGGAGGTTATTTGTTCATTCTGATGATGCTTTCTTTTGCTGTGCAGAAGGTCTTTAGTTTAATTAGATCGCATTTGTCAGTTTTTGCTTTTGTTGCAATTGCTTTTGGTATCTTTGTCATGAAATTTTTGCCCATGCCTGTGTCTTAAATGGTTTTCCTAGATTTACTTACAGAGTTTTTATAGATTTGAGTTTTACTTTTAAGTCTTTATCTTGAGTTAATTCTTGTATATGGTATTAAGGAAGGGGCCCAGTTTCAATTTTCTGCATATGGCTAGAAAATGGTGCAGTTCTTTCAGCACTTTTATTAAATAGAGAATCCTTTCCTCATTACTTGTGTTTGTTAGGTTTGCCAAAGATCTGTGCAGCAGACCACCATGGCATATGCTTACCTTTGTAACAAACTTGTGCATTCTGCACATGTACCCCTAAACTTAAAAATAAAAATAAAAAATTTACTTCAGTTAAACTGCAGCATGTTGTCCCGGATAATATGAGTCAAGTTTCCTAAAAATCTGCTTAATGCATAGGCTATGCAACATTTACATGTTAGAACCCGCTACACTTCTGACATCCAGTCAGTTTTACTAAGATAACTATGGTTGGTCTGGATATGATTCCATTGTGCTTTGTTGGAGAGAAGCCAAGCCTGTGCATTTTTTTATCAGCACCATTTGAAAAGTTTCAGCATCGACCTTATTTGTGCACTTTTTGAGTTGGTATCACACACAAAAATTGTTTTTTTTCACCACGTGCTAATTCAAGGGAAAATATTTCCTTATTTATTGATGGACTGATTAATTAAAAATATACTCTACACATAGTAAAAATGTATCTTATCTTAGAAAAGAATCAACCCAAAAGTAGTATGTATCATAGACTTTATTCTCAGTAAGTTTAATATATAAACATAATATTTTATAGTAACCACATTTAGAAAGGTCAAATTAAGCAAATTTTTCTTTCATAGAAACTAGGTTTAGTGTAGTTTAGCATGACAAAAATAACCCATAGATTTTATATGTGGTAAAGATATCAAAGGCAAATAGGCAGACAATTAAATACAATCCAAAGTTTATAACTGAAAATAACTATTTCTTTATACTCCGTATTATTTCAAAAACATTTTTTGAGGGAGAATAATTACCAAATACATGTTTGTTCTATTAACAAATTTTAGCTTTCTATTTGTACATATTACTATTTTAAAATTTTCATTAAAACCAGTGATACCTTTCTTTAAGATATGATATTTGAATGACTCACATTTTTATACTTTATAATAGGGATTTCGACTCAGCATTTCTTTGTAGAAACAGGTGTGCATAAAGAGTTAGAATGTCTTTTTTCTAATAAGTCAGACATATTAAAGTTAAAGCATTTCAATTGGTGGATTTTATTATTAAACTCTAGTAATGAGTGTATTTAACAGGCTTCCATTTTTTAAAAAAAAAATTGCTATCAGATGTAACGTTGCATAACAGAGCTTTTCTTCCTTCCAAGTGTGGGGAGGGCTTTACGATTCTATGCCATTCCTTTTTGCATGCATTTGCATCTGAGGTTAGTGACTTCTTCCCAAAGCATCTAGACTATTGTCATCCAGCAACTCCCCTATAACCATATATCCTCACGCTATATTACTATATATTATATATTACTATATTACTCACTACTGAAGTCCAGCAAACACCTACATTGAGGGAAAAATGAAGAATAAATTATTATATTGCCTTTCCAAGAGGGCACTAGTGTTTTGGCTTGCTAGAATCCTTGTTCCTCCTTCCAGTAAAAGCAGTTAGCTTTTTCCCTGGGGAATAGACACTCCTATGTTCTACCTGGTGCCATTCTGCCTGTCAATCATGAAGCATTCTCCATCTCAATTAAACTGATTAGACTAAACAATGCTTTCTCAGCAGTTTGAATACGAAGCATTCTCAGGCAAGGATAGAAAGTAATTGGAACTCATGTATCATAAGGAAGAAACCCAAGGAGATTCTTTATGAGTTTCTGCCTCCACATTCCCTAAAGCTTCCTGGTGTTTTACTTTCCTAAGTGTTCAACCTCTTTTTTATTTTATTTTTTTAATTCTGTGTTTTACTTGATTTGTGAAACAAGTCAATTTTATTGTTTTCGTTATGTAAGCCCCAGGGGAGATTTTCTGTTGCTTTCAATGAAGAGAGAACTGATGTAAATTCTTTTTAGACTCTTCCTTTTGGGGTTTATTTATTATTTACTTATATTAGCTTTGAAACAAGCTAATTGGGCTCAGTGGTTGTAAACCTTACCTAAGACCTATGCAGCATATATATAAAATGTGTCTCAAAATAAACTTCTCAATTTGCATGTTAGACCATCCCTTTGAGGAGTGTACTCTGTATACGAACTTTTTTGAGGCATGTACTCTATATATGAACTTTTTTTATTGTCTTAAAATGTACTAGGTAAATAATATTTTGCAATCCTCTATACCCAGTATTCTGGGAATAATTTAGTTACCATGAACATGGTTTAAAATTATATTATTTAATTAGTGTTCAATCCTATAGGTGTACATGCTTTGGACTAACCTCAGTAAGATTCTCCATTGGCTTTTTTAAACTTGGAGAGACTTTGATTCTGTAAAGTATTCAATAGTTTCACAAAAGATTCCTATTTGTCAAAGAAAATTCTGGTAATTTACTTTTCAGGGAAAATGTTAAGAGATAATTACTTTTTAATAAAACAATATTTTCATTTAATTACATAGATATTAGATGAATGAATTCTGGTTTTCTCTCATGATAAAAATATAGTTTTTCACATTAACTCTAAAAAGTAATACTGGAGTAGTCATACCTGGTGATCTTGTTTGGCAGTTTAATGATCTTGCTATAAGATAAAATAAGGACCTAAGTGTTGATTAAGTCTATCATTATAAGAAACTGACTTCTTATAGAAAATAATTTTAAGTGAAATTTCTTTTTTATTAAAAATTGTTATGGATACATAGTAGGTATATATATTAATGGGGTATATTAGATATTTTGATACAGGCATACAATGTTAATAATCGCCTCAGAGAAAACGGGTTTTCTATCACCTTAAGCATTCATTATTTCTTTGTGTTACAAACATTCTAACTGTACTCTCTCAGTTATTCTAACATGTGCAACAAATTACTGCTAACTAGTTACCCTGTTGTGCTATCAAACACTAGGTATTATCCATTGTATCTAACTATATTTATGTACCTATTAACCATCTCCATTTCCCACCACCCACTTCCACCACCTCTATTCTTCTAAGCCTCTGGTAACCATCATTCTGTTTTCTATCTCCATGAGTTCAATTGCTGTAATTTTTAGTCCCCACAAATGAGTGAGAACATGGGAAACTTTTCTTTCCATGCCTGGATTATTTCACTTAACATAATGTCTTTCGGTTCCATCACGTTATTACAAAGACAGGATTTCTTTTTTTTAGTCTGCGTAGTACTCTATTGTGTATAATATGTACATTTTCTTTACTTTTCTGTTGATGGAGACTTACGTTGCTTGCAAATCTTGATTATTGAGAACAGTAATGTAATAAACATTAAAGTGCAGTTATCTCTTCTATGTATACTGATTTCCTTTGTTTTGGCTATATAGCTAGCAGTGAGATTGCTTGATCATATGGTAATTCCATTTTTAGTTTTTTGAGAAACCTCCAAACTATTCTCCATAGTGGCTATACTAATTTACATTCTCACCAACAGTGTATGAGTGCTCCCCTCTGTCCACATCCTCGCCAGAATTTGCTATTGCCTGTGTTTTGGATAAAAGCCATTTTAACTGGGGTGAAATATCTCTTTGTAGTTTTGGTTTGCATTTTTTCTTTTGATCAATGATGTTGAGCACCTTTTTATATACTTGTCTGCCATTTGTATGCTATCTTTTGGCAATGTCCATTCAGATCGTTTGCCCATTTTAAATCAGATTATTAGATTTTTTTCCTATAGACTTATTTGGGCTCTTTATATATTCTGGTTATAATCCCTTGTCAGGTGGATAGTTTGCAAATATTTTCTTCTATTCTGTGGGTTGTCTCTTCATTTTGCTGATTGTTTCCTTTGCTATGTATGCAGAAGCCTTTACACTTGTGATCCACCTGTCTATTTTTGCTTTAGTTGCCTGTGCTTTTAGAGTATTACTCAAGAAATTTTTGCCCAATTTAATGTTGTGGAGAGTTTCCCTAATGTTTTGTTTTAGTAGTTTCGTAGTTTCAGGTCTCATATTTAAATCTTTAACCTGTCTGATTTTGATTTTTCTATATGGTGAGAAACAGGGGTCAAGTCTCACTCTTCTATATATGGCTATCCAGTTTTCTTAGCACTGTTTATTGAAGAGATTGTCTTTTTCTCAATGTGTATCCTTTGCACCTCTGTCAAATAAATGAGATATTTGTATACAGTATTTCCCAATCAGCAGGCTTGCTTATTTTTTAAGAAAAGAATTATTTTGAAAATATGAAGCAGACCATATAAATTTGCTTGCTGCTTTTTCCTTACTGCAGATATTAATCAAATCTTAAAACTCAGAATAAGTATGCACATATAAATATAAATATATATACTAAATGACAAGTTAATTTTATGTTGTGGGTATTATTTTATAGAATCAATAGCTAATAAAATGAGCTACTTATTTGAATCAATGTCAAAACCAGTCATATATTATTATATAATAAACAAACAGCATCTATAGTGGAATGCTGGAGAATCAGTCATGCCATTTAGATATAAGTGTTGTGTTCATCTCAGTCTTCTAAATTCCCTCTTCCTTGAGAAAATATAATGCGTGTGCATGTGTGTGTGTGTGCGCATGTGCGCGCGCACACACACACACACAGCTTTTTTTGCAGTTTTAAAGTCTTTGATTAGTTTCTCCATATTTCTCTCTGAAAGTACAAAACCATCGGTGATGCCTCAATGTCTATCCTGGTTCTGTTACTCTATTTTAGTCTTTCCTCTGGCAGACTCTGAGGCAACCTACCATAAAACATTGCATTTGCATTCAATATCCAAGTCAGCTTTAAACTTGAAGGATCTCCTTCCAGTTTAAAATTTTATAATTTTGTGATTTTGGCTATAAGAAAATATTTAAGATTCTTCATTCCCAAGGGAAAGCCACTGGGACTATGATTCTGCAAATTCCACAAAGACTGACCCACAGTAATGTTTTGGTAATTGCCAGAGCCATGTCTCCAATAGTGGTAGAGACAGTGAAGGCTGAAATGGCTAGGCCTGATAATCAAGGTGTTTGTAAGAAGGTGGTTATAAATAGCAGTACACATGGAGAGGCAGGTAGCATCAACAAGGTATAGAGTTTGCAGATAAGTGTCTGACCTTAGGAATACCTGCTTTGGATTTTGATTTGGGGATGTCTTGGAAAGAACCAAGGGCATATGGCAGGAATACTGGAAAAGACAGGACAATCACTTAATTTCAGATCTGGGTATGAGATTTAAACAAGACCAATTATTCTATTAGCTTACAGCTTTTAAAATATCCCCTGATCAGAATTAAAAGTTCATGTTGGCTTTAAGTGGCTCCAGCTTCAAGGGTGAAAAGGAAAATGTGAAAAGAGTTCTAGCATATCCTGATAATACTGTCTTCAGTCAAACTCTATTAGTAATGCTCATAGCTGTCAAGTTCAAAATAAAATTTTTTACAAAACCATCGAATGGATATGCAATTGAGAAATCTTACAAGCTCTCCTACAATGATTTTTATGAATTTTATTTTAATTGAATCATTAAGTTAATAGATATAAATGACTATTTCCTGAAGTAGGTTCAATAATTTATAATCCAATGTTCGTGTGAATGTGCTCATATATGTAAACTTTCAGTGAAAATTCATAAAATCAATGCATTTCATTATATTAAAATATGGAATGGAAAATGAATTACTTGTTTTTATTACATAGTATCCCTATACTCTTTGCTGCTTCTTTTCCTCCATTTTTTTTTTTTTGTATTGTCACTGGTCTGCATAGTACTGGAAAGAGGTTTATACTATCCTAATTTTAAAGATTCATATATAACCATTCAATTCAGTACAGAGTTATGGAGTGTCCTCTGCATATACTGGGCTATCTGGGTAGGAAGATGTAGAGAAACCCAAATTAGGTGGGGAGACATGATCTCTGCCTTTAAGAAGTATATGGTCCTTTTAAAGTATGTAACGTTTGTGAGTGGGTGCAGTGGCTCATGCCTGTTATCCCAGCACTTCTGGAGGCTGAGGCAGGTGGATCACGTGGTTAAGAGATCAAGATCATCCTAGCCAACATGGTAAAACACCAACTCTACTAAAAATACAAAAATTAACTGGGCGTAGTGGCGCGAGCCTGTAGTCCCAGCTACTTGGGAGGCTGAGGCAGAAGAATCGCTTGGATCCAGAAGGCGGAGGTTGCAGTGAGCTTAGATTGCACCACTGCACTCCAGCCTTGCAACAGAGCAAGACTCTGTAATTAAATAACAATACGAAGGAAGTTTATCATAAAGTGCTAAATTAAATATTATCAAGTACTATAATTATATGGTTCCAACTATAACTCTAGTGCAGAACTGGCCAGAGTTAATTGATCATTTTCAGTATTTCACTAAAAGAGTAGATGAATAAAATTTATCTTTGTCTAGATTTTCCCAGTTAGGTCACCTAACCCTTTTTATAACTTCATATTCCTAGGCATGTGCTATTACTAACCCTCATTTCCTCTTGGTTTGCCTACAGCTGCATCTCTGTCTCATGAACCTAATGTTTTTGTTTAAGTATACCACCCTGATTGTCCAGAGGTCAGACTCTGACTAATCATTACCATGTAGAACATGTCTCTGAAAACAAGAACAAGTGAGAAAACTCTAAGGGTACAGTGCCCAGCTGAATGAGTTGTATAAGAAGCTGGCCTGTATTTAGAATCTTAACAAAGTTAGGTATGAAATTCTACATTTTATAAAAAGAAGCAAACATCTCAGTTCAGGCAACCAGTGACACAGGGAAGGAACTGTACAGCTATAAACTTAGGACAGTGTTTGAGCCTTTTCACACTGGGGCAAATAAACTTATATATATATAAGACATCCCAAAAAGGTCATTATTATACAATGCAGCAAGTGCTTGTTGAAGCGAAATACATGTGAATTAAAGAAAGTGATTGATACGTTTTATAATTAGTTACAAGAAAAACTGTTAAACAAAAGCATGTTTTTCAAGATTGAAGAGACAACTTTCAGTTATTTGAATGTTTTACTTTGAGGCACATCACATTCTCTGGAGAGACTAGGTAAAAACTATTGCTGTGTATCTAACAGAGACTATTTCCATATTAGAGCACAAAACTTCAAAGGAGATTTATTTAATGACCCATCATTAGACTCAGTTTTGTCCCCAGCTGACACTATAAAGTAAATGAGGCTGGCTTGCCTTTCCTCAGTTCTTCCTTCTCTACTTGTGACTTCTCTTGCTGCCTTCAGTTTCTCATTGTACTACTCACCATCTGAGGTCCCTAGGGCTCATGTAAGTTAGCGCTGAATGGCAAGATCCCATGCTCTGGATCGATCTCATTGTCTTTTCCCTCAGTCCAACTCTTTCATTGTATATACTTTAAAATTTTGTTCTCTGCTAGCTGCCATGATAAAGTAATTCCACATCAGTGATAATCAGGTATTCATGGAGTAATGTGTGGATTTTGAAAGATTCCTTTGTGTTGACCACCCTAGTGGTGGAAATACCAGAGAAGTCATGGGATAATTTTATGACAAGTAGAAACTTTCTGCTTACATACCTAGAGTTGGTGCCTGCTTCCGCTGCCTGAATATATGGTGAAGCCTGTGGAACCTTTTAACCAAATTGTGGAGCTGATGAAGAAGCATGACACAATGTTTGAAGGGTTAGCTAAAATTTCCTCTGATGTTCTAAGTGCTATTTTACACATGTTGCTCCCTGAAAGAGGATGATATATATCCACATGTTGGGGATATTGATACATTGAAATAAAGAGCTAGTTGGTATTTGTCTCTGAGAAGCAATGAGATATACCTTTGTTTGATTTCTAGTTGAACATTTCCTTACTTCCTTGAACATTTCCAGACCTCCACATGTATTTATTCACATTATGTGTGAGCCAGCTAGTTTGAAGAGAATGATATTGGATAGCAAAATCATCTTTCACATTTCAGCTGCAATTCAGATAAACAGACAACAGTTTCTAGGGCTATGCTTATATTTATTTAATTAGTTTATCAGTGTAATCCATTCTGTAGTTTCCAGTGGAGTATTCTTATAATTATTGGAAAGAGTTTGTTTAGTCCAGGCTGATGAACTCTTACTGTATTCAGTTGACAAGGAACATAATTACAAGTATTGTGAGAGCTCAGAATGTATGGGTACATATGTGAATATGCTGCTGACTCTGGAAAATTCTTCACAATCCCTTTCCAACATAGCCTTGGTGAACTCTCCCGCCATTCCCCTGTCAGGTTCCAAAGCTACTTCTATGTTACTCAGAGACTAATGCTGCTGAGGTGTCCTCATTCTGTATCTTCTCCCTTCAGATGTCTAGCTTTTGATCATTATCCTGTTTAATGGCATCTACATTGGAAGGTAAGATGTGGGAAATAAAGCAAAATTTAAACTAATCAATGATATTGTTTGTAGGACACAGCAGGTGCACTGCCTTCACTCTCAGCAGTGCAGCTCTTTCTTCAGTTCTACTCCCCTAAATCCAAACTTTTGAATCCCTCCTCCTTTATGCAAACACTTTCAATTAACTCTCAGGCAGTTTATTGAAATTTTCAGGGCTGCAAATCGAAAACTTCTTTACAAAAAGTACTGATGATGTTATAAAGGCAAACCCCTTGGCAAGAAATGGGTATAGTTATCCTCCCTTCTCTGTGGAAGAAATGCTTCAAGACCCCTGGTGATGCCTGAAACCATGGATGGTTCCAAACTCATAAATTTAGTGTCTTTTACATCTTAACCAAGCACTTGTCATGCAATGGCACTTCATAACTTTTACTGTTTGAAGTGACAGCAAAAGATTTTTTTTATCCTTCTTCACAAGTTCACGGATAGAAGATTTGTTCTTACTGTAGACCTTAGCAACCTGAGCTTACAATTTTTTTCTTCTGTAATTAAGTAAAGAACTTTCACCTTTTTATGTTAAGGAAGCGCTTTATGGCTTCTCTTTGACACGTTCAAATTGCTAGCATTACTTACTCACGTGCTTTGGGGCCATTATTAAGTAAAACAAGGGATCATTGACACAAGCACTGTGTTACCGTGATAGTTGATCTGATAACTGAGATGGCTACTAAGTGACTAACGCATGGATGAGCTGGACAAAGGGATAATTTATGTCCCAGGAGGGGCAGAACAAGAATAATCTGTGATTTCATCTCCTTACTGAGAATGCAATGCAATTTGAAACTCATGAATTGCTTATTTCCAGAATTTCCTATTTAATATTATTGAACTGTGGCTGAGAGTAACAGAAATCATGGAAAGTAAAACCACAGATAAAGGAGGATGGTCATATGGGGTACATAGTGTCAGGAATTCGTATCTGTGTGTCCTGAACCAATAGTCTTATCTCTGTAGGCCTCCGTTGCCTTATCTGAAGAAATACTTGAATGGTAAAAGGGTACAGCCAAACTTTAGTTAGACCAGTATTTATTTAGAACCTGCTATATGCTGTGATTGGAAATTAATTCTTCTGATTCTTGAGCTCATTTCCATCCTCTGCTTACTCTTTTATTTATTAGCTCTAATCTTAATTATTTTAATATCCAAAGGAACATATGTACTAATAAAAATATATAAAGAAGACACAACCTCTTCCAGCTTCACATCCCCAACATGTAGCCTCCCATTCAACAACTTGGTATATTCTCATATATTTTCCTTCATATTCACACAAAATATACAAACACATGCACATGATCAGAAAACATGTAAATATACTTCATCTCTTCATCTCTTTCAGGATTCTGCCCAAATGTCTTCTTTTTTATTTCCCCAGAGAGACTTTTCTTCACCACCGTTTGAAGTTAGTATACTGTCAATCATCATTGCCTTATCGGGAATCCCATGCGTGTGACTACATTGCTTTATTTTTTTCCTATAACACTTATCACCAGATATGATATTATATATATATATATATATATATGTAATTTATTCATTTATTTGTGTGTGAGAGAGTCCTCACACCTTAGGATATGTTTCGTGAGAGCCATTATTTGTGTCCGTTTTGTTTATTGCTGCAATCCAGTGCTATAATAGTGGCTGACAGTAAATGCTAAAAAATTCTGAAGGAATATGTGAGTGTGTGTTTGTGTGTGTGTGTAGCTTTCTTTTGGGGGGTTCATTATTCTGTTTTTTTTTTTTTTTCAACTTAAAGCGCGGTAATACTGAGTAAATAACTGTATAGTTTGCTTCACATACTAAAAAAAAGCCAGCAAGAAGAATAGGCACATATACAACATATGTTCTAAATTTTTAGGTACATAATATTCCACAGTATGGACTCCACGTTATACTTAATTATTCTGATATTAGTGGATGCCCAGTTGTTTTCATTTTTTAAGTTGAGAAACAATATAATACACTTTTAATATTATCTTTATGGCTGGTGCTTTTATTTCTAAAACATAATAATAATTGCTGTTATTAATTGCTTTTAGTGCAGAACTTTTCTAAACACTTTGCATCCACTAACTCATTTAATTTTCCCAATAGTCCTATTCATTAGATATAGTTATTATCTCTATTCAGTGGAATACAACAGAGGGAAATGAGCCACTGGAAGTTTAAGTAACTTGCCCAGTATCACAGGTCTGCTGAGAAGCTAAGCCAAGATTGAAATTCCAGCAGTCTCAACCAAGAGACTGCTTTCCTAAAAATTATACATATTACAAAAGTAGGATTGGCTTCTCAAAGGTAATATATATTTTAAATGTAATAGCTTTTGCCAGGTAATTTCCAAAAATTAATTTTGTCACCAACTATAAATAAGAGTGTCACCAATAATAAGTAAATTTCTTTCCCTTTATCCTCTTCAGAAAATTTTTGCTGTTTTCTTCTCATTTTATTATGTTTTAATATTTTGCAGAAGTAATAAGTTAAAAGATGTTTTGAATGCAACTTCTAGTGAGGATTAATTCTGTGGTTGGAAATTAATATTAGTTTGCATATATTGCTTTACAGGTAAAAAATGCCTGTCACAAATACTTTCAGTGAAATGGAAATGAAGGCTAATTTCTAGTGGTTACACAGTCATGGCCTCTAAATTACTATTAAGATTACAGGGATAAAAAATGCCTATTTCTAGCAATGAGGCTGTTTTTAACTGCCACTTTCCCTTCTTTCTCATAGGATAGGATGAAACGAACCTTGAATGTCAGGTGCTTTGTTAAAGAGAAAGGAAGGAAAATGCATGACAATGAAATCATATTGCTAAATACACTTGGGCTGTTGATGTTTTGGTATAGGTTCATTATTCACTTAGTCTGCCATATGAGAGGTTTTCAAGAATGCAATTATAGCTGAGTTTATTCTGACCCAGATCAAATTCATTGTACTGAGGCATGAGGAGAATATGATCCTTTGGCAAAGGAGCCTATATTACAAACAACAGGTCATGAATGAGAAATGAGACCAAATGTATTCAATTGTAAAATTGCCAACCTATTGTGAATAATTTCTGTCCTTAGGGTGACTGTATAGTTTATTGTTCAAATTGTGAAACTTTAAAAGTAGAAGGATTGCTACCAATAATTATGCTGGAGTATCAGATATACATTGAGACCTTTCCTAGAAAGCAGAGATGTATAGTAACTCTACATATCCCAGATTTTGAGTTTTTATTTTTCTTACATTCATGCTTCAGAATCTGCTTGTAAAAAAAAATTGGCTAAGTGGCCGGGCGCAGTGGCTCACGCCTATAATCCCAGCACTTTGGGAGGCTGAGGCAAGGGGATCACGAGGTCAAGAGATTGAGACCAGGTCAACATGATGAAACCCCGTCTCTACTAAAAATACAAAAATTAGCTGAGCATGGTGGCGTATGCCTGTAGTCCCAGCTGCTCAGGAGGCTGAGGCAGGAGAGAATCGCTTGAACTCAGGAGGCGGAGGTTGCGGTGAGCCGAGATCACGCCATTGCACTCCAACCTGGGTAACGAGTGAAACTCTGTCTCAAAAAAAAAAAAAAAAAAAAAAAATTGGCTAAGTGATGGACAGTAGTATTTTTCATCTCATTCTCTTTTTATATCTGTCTTTCCTTGTCCCTCTTCTCTTTTCTTATTTGATATTTTTCTACCATGCTATATTCTTTCATTTCAAAATATAATATTTCTATTTATGATTGATAAGATTGTAAATAAAAGCAAAAGATGAGCTGAAGTTGGCTGTGGGTTTCTTGAGTTCTAATGTGGATATACCATGGAGCTATGGTCTGCTCCTCTTTGTTTTTCCTGTGCTTACCCTTTTATTTTACAGTCATATGTCCTGCAATTTCTACATTGGATTTCTCATAAAATCCAATGTATAGGTCATTCTAAAATACAAATTCCTGAATTCCATGAAAACAAGTATATCTAACTATTTGTAAAGAAATTGGGGTGGGTTGGGGGAAAGAGAGACAGTGGCAGAACTAGCTAGTACAAAGAAGAGAGCACGAGAAAGTTTATGTCAGATATAAGTGGTCAAATCCTTCAACCACAGTTACTATCAGTTTTCTATATACACGTTAAGCTGCTGCCTGACCATGTTAAATGAGACCAAAATTAATTTGCCTGTAAGTCTGGAGAGAGCCAATATTTGTTTTCTGAAGCAGTTATTTGACTGACCTACTAACTGTGAAAATAATTCTTCAAGTTAAGGGTTAGGATAGGGAAGAAGAAGCAAATTCTGTATGCACAAGCAAAAGATTGGCCCTCACCATCAAAGCTCCAGTCATAAACAGTGAATAGAAGGAAGGATTATTATTATCACTTTGGTTTTATTTAAGTATAAAAGTATCAGCACTTTAGTACTCGAAGGATAGCTATAAGCAAGATTAGAAAATGTACTTGCTGTGTATTGTTCTAGCCACACTAAATGTAGGGTTGTCCCTACATTTGTGGAAAGTTGGTTTTCTGTATGAGCATTTCATCATAAACTGAGTATCATTTGTATATTTTTCAAAATTACATAAATAAATCATTTTATTTATTAAGTCCAGAAACTGATTTTAGGGATAGAGGGATGAGTTGTGTTATTTAATCTTACTCTGGTGGGTAAATGAACATACAGATTCAAAGGTGGTGAGTGAGAGAAGGAGACTCTCGATATGTTAGAAGACCACTGCTCCAGAATATGTGTAGAAACAAAACTGACACATAGTAGGTACTTAATGAATGTTTGTTGAATGAATAAATTTTCAGGCCTGCATGAAATACCTATGTGCCATGTGTCAACACATGTAGCCCCTCTGGTACTCAGTATCATCTGCAAAAGGAAGGTGTTAGACAAGGATCGTTAGCAACTGTTTTATTTCTAAAATTCTGTAATTCTTAATGATAATTAATAACAATGAAAAAAAATACTAGGAATTAGTTCCAAAGGCCCATGGATACTCAAGTAAATTATATTAGAACTCTCTCTAATAAGATAAAGCTAGAGCTGGGCATGGTGGCTCATGTCTGTAATCCCAGCACTTTGGGGGGCCAAGATGGGAAGATTGCTTGAGTTCAGGAGTTTGAGAGTAGCCTGGACAACATGGTGAAACCCACCAAAAGTACAAAAATTAGCCAGGTATGGTGGGGCACATCTGTGGTCTCAGCTACTGGGGATGCTGAGGCGGGAGGATCACTTGAGCCCGGGAAGCAGAGGTTGCAGTGAGCTGACATGGTACCACTGGACTCCAATCTGGGCAACAGAGCAAGACTGCATCTCAAAAAGAAAAAAACAAAAAGATAAAACTAACCCTCAGGAAAAAAACCATGTTTTCTGAATTTAAGAGAAAAAAATCTCCTGGGCATATATGTGCACATAAAATTTAAAAATCTTATTAATAGAAACATAAAACAATGGAAAGTAGAACTCATCGCCTTGAAATGTTTTTCTGTGGATATATGGTTGTATGCAATGAAAAGTTAATTTTCATTTTTGTAGGTTTTGACTGTGGTTCTAGAGTCTAATCCCTTTAGGATTCATAGTAATTTTAATAATTTGCACCCAGACATTTTAATTAGTAGAATATGCTCTGGTTTCTTCCTTCATCTCATTTCAGAATAGATTCTGCCTTTAGATTATCTGCATGGCACATTGTATTTATTTCTTTACCAAGTACGGCATTCATAGTAATGGAAAACACTAGTAGGAAGCAGTCTGTAATTATTATGATTATCTCTAATTCTGTTTTCTGCTTCTCTGGGTTTTTGTTTGTTTGTTTTGGTTTTGTCTTGGTTTGTTTCATCACATAAGAGCCTGAGCTTCTCTAGGCCCAGTAGCTGAACCAGTCACTGACACTGCTATACCTAATTTTAGGGAAACTTCCTGGGCTAGATATTAACAAAATATTTTCTTGTTCTTTAGATCAGTACAAACAAGCAAAAACCCAAACAAATCTCAGAAGTTCTAAAAAATGGCATTATTATGAAATTAGAGAAAAATAAATATCTAAAAGATAAAATTTTAGAAATCAATGAAATTATGAATAGTTTTATTACTGAATGTAACTAAGTATCTACCCAGTTGTAGTTTCTGACATTTACTGGAGAAATACCATTTCCGTGATTGCCATATACATTAGGCAGTCATTTCTCTGTTCATTTACAGAAAAGAGACAATTGATACACCCCAAATCCTGAACTGTAGGGTAGATATCTAGTTCCTCTCATTTCTCCAGATGACCCCTGCTCTGAGGGGTTGACAGCCCTGCAGAATTCTAATTTCTACATTTTTATAATATTACGTTACTTTATAGTATAATGATGATGACAACAGTAGTATGGGAAGTTGATATCTCATACTCAGTTGCTCTGTTATATAGCCACACATTTTCTTTAATAAATTATTAAGAATAAAACCTCTTCCATTTTTAGTACATTGAATACTATTTGATTTTAAAGAATCTTGCCTCATGAAGCCTAGCAGACAAGTAGTAATCTCCTTGAGAGCAGAGGGAATCCTTATTATTTTATCCACAGTACTTAACATAGTACATATTACAGAATTATATGTTCAATAAACATGTGCTAAACAAATCAAATATGTAATATGTACACACGCATACATCCACACAGGGATTACAATCTATTCGCTTATATCCTAAAGGAGATCAAAACAAGTTTTAAGCAACACCTACAGTGAATAAAATAGAAATCAGTGAGTGGGATCTAAATGGATTTACAGAAATGTATCTCTTTTTCATTGATTCTTGCTGGAAGCTTTGGAGTTAGTCAAACTTGGCTTTGAACCTCAGTGCTAGACTGACCAAGTAAATATGTATCTTCCCCGTTTCCTCTTCTTTAACATTAGGGTAATAATACTTAACCTCTTAGGGTTGTCGTATTGATTAAATATGCCTAGAAAGCTACTAACACATTTTGTGTCTAGATTAATGGTGGTTGTAGAGCTTGCATGAGAATTAGAGTTGGGGTCATTTGGGAGGTATTTTTTGGGTTGTTGGCACCAGGTGCTTTTCAGATGTGACAATTAAAGGAGGTAGAGTTGAAGAGGCTAGAGGTAGGAGACTTCTTTAATGAATATGGTGTGGTGAAAATAGGGTTATCGGGTACAATAAAATATTCTCTGTTGATTTCTGGAATCCCCTGCAAGTTCACATGCAATTAAATTATAATAGTGTTCTCCCTCTCACCACCCCTTTCATTCCATCTTTGGCTATCTATCATTTATTCTACTTTGTGTTTAGATTTTTCTTACTCTAAAGCCATAAATGATTAAGGAATTCCTGGGTTACTTGCATTTCTTTCTACACTTTCTTTCTTTCAATGAACTCTTTATATATGACTCTTGTCTGTACCAGTACAATCACAGCTGAGTTGGACTTTTATGGAGAAAGTTCAGCACACTTGTGACCTAAAACTTGTAACCAATTCATATGGCAGAGCTACTCAGCATTTGGGGAACCATGGGGCCATTACTCACATGCAGCCATAGGAGCCAGGTAGGTTTTTATTTGCTTACTTTTGGTACCCACATGATGAGCTTATCACCCTATAGTTTAAGTCCTTGTATTTCATTAAAATTTTCTTTTTCCATTAATATTACCTAAATGTTGTGGCAAGGAGATTTTCATATATTATCCAGTTTCTCTTTTTCTCAGGAATAATACGTTTATACTCTTAATAGTGTTTGTAAAGTGATGCTATAGTTTGAAAACTACAAACTACCAAGTTTCTTTGAAAAAATTCAGATGGCAACCCTATCTGTACATAATTGAAATGAAGCTAGACTGTGCAGGCTTCTGTGTGTCTATGCAGTTCGGAGTGACCTGCATTCTACCTTTTGCTTATGTAGTGTTGACCGAGGCCATGCATTTTGAAGATGAAGAAATTTATGAGATACAGCCAAAATAGTTTTTATGTTTAGCCACTAATAATCAACACAGAGACCCACACTATTAGTAAACCCGGAATGACCTGAATCTGTCGTAAAGACTGCCTGTGGCCAGACAGACCATATTATACATGGCATGATGCATTTTACTGACCATGTTTAGCTAAACTGGCTGCCTCAGGTGACTGTCTTGTTTCCATTAAAGCACTTGTATTAGGAAATTACCTGAAACCTAAGAAGCTATTTTCTTTACTGTTAGAATATAAATAACAAGTGGACCCTGGTGATTATTATATTGCTTCCACATTCCCCACCAATCCCTTCAGGCTAGTCAGTGGCATATCTATCTAGGGTGGGTTTTTGCTCTGTTTGCATTGCTTTCAGGGTCACAAACCTGTCCTTTGTGTAACTCAGGGGCTCTTTAGTGACCCATGTTTCACTGTGTTTGCTCTACAGCAGATGTCTTTTTAAAGTTTCCCCTGAGCAAGGTACCTTGTCTTTCCAAATGCATCATATGAAGGTGCAGGTATTTCACATTTTCTTCCTTTCCACTCCAGGGATCAGTGATTGATGATTAAGTCACTTCTGTTTGTTTGTTTGTTTGTTTGTTTTTTGTTTGTTTTTTATTTTCCTCCTTTTGCTTGCTAACCCATTATACTACATTACTTACTTTGTTCCTAAGTTGTATCTTCTTAGTGTTGAAATTCTTAACGCATAGTGGAACAACTATTCATCTCTCTTTCACTTCCTTTCTCACACTTTAGCTGTGGAAAGAATCCATCAATATTTACTCTTGAATCATGAAAATGATCCTACAGTTACTGAATTATAGAGTCATAGAAAGTTGGAGCTGAAAAGAAGCTAAGTTATATTTCTCTTGCATCTATGCTTCAAATAGGGCATATCTTGGATTATTGTAACTGCGAGAAAATTTCCTCCATGCAGTTTCCTATGTTATAAAGCATGTCACATGCGCTTGACGTTTGGGGTTTTAATGCAAAACCCCAAATATCTATTAAATTGAGCCCATTCAATCTCTAAGACTATGCCGCAGCTATTTTCACAGCTCTTAATAGTAGAGAAGGCATTTCAAAATAGAAGCTTTTTCCAACTGAAAGCTTAGGGAATGTCATTTGAAGGACACTGAGATGATCCATATCAAAACATACTCCTCATCTATTGAACAGGAACTTCTTTGTGTAGAAAAAAATGTA
>NW_016107472.1:1959403-2113432 GCF_001604975.1 Cebus imitator | reverse complement strand
TTCATATATTTGAGAAATGTATTAAAATGTTATCTAATATACTAGTATCTTAGTATAAATTGGTTCAGATCCTCTATTTTCTTTCCCTTATCGTTTTACTGAGAAGAAGAAAGTTTCTAGAGATTGATAATCAAAAGAAAGATTTGATGTGCATATTGGAAATAAGGATGAGGACATTAAATTTAGACTAAAGAGTGGAGAAATGGAGATCAGTATTTAAAAGGCACTGAAACCACAGTACACAAAATGCAATTGTTCCCAGTACCAACTCCCAACGGCTCAAGTTTCTCTACCTTGCAACTGAGAAGAGGGTCTATCCAGTTCTTTCCAATAACATCATGACAAATGAAGGACTATTGTTAGTTTTGCTGAGGTCAGGATGTTATCTAACACACTAACCTTATACTAAGTCTGCCCCATCCCCTCTTAGATGCTTTCCCATGGCATTTTAATGCTATTGCTATTATTTTACATTTATATAGCCCTTTTCTCTGAGGGAAATTACGCCTTTCAAATGTTGACTTAGTGTTACCCTTTCCCTGTTAGTCATTGCTTATCCAGCCAATACATGTTTAGCTCCTTTAACCTTTTTCCATAAATACATCATTCCATTTCTTTCATCATTTCAGTGCTATTCTCTGTACTCAGTCCAATTTCTCAACACATTTCAGGTGTCGAGGAGCCTGATGGTACTTTAGCCTAACTGGAGCCAAGGAAGGCATGAATCATTTCTCTATATTTTTGCTCTGCCCCAGCATAATGGATCATTGTATTCAGTTCAAAATAGCATCAGCCCCTTTGGCAGCCATATCATACTGCAAACTGATATCTAATTTGTCCTCCATTATCAGCTCCAGGTCTTTTTTCAGCATTACCACTCACCGGATTTCTCTTGTCCATTGAATTATTTTGCTCAAGATGTATTGGTTTTCATTTTTCTAGGCTGAATCTTATTTTGTTATTTTCAGCTCATATTACTACCCTCTCTGGTCAATTTATATGACATCTGTGAATCCTCAAAGGTGCCTGCCATATGTCCTCACTTATCACCTGCAAAGTTCATTAATAAGCTATTCCCACTGTTTCCTTATCTAGGAGATTGTTAAAATAATGAAAATAATCCTTCTTCCAGGTTAAAAGAGATTTAATAGAACCTGAGCTAACACTACATCACCAACAACAAAAAAACACTTAACACTATTTTTATATATAACATTAGTTTTTTTCTACTTCTTTGTAGTTTAAATTACCTAAATTAATCTGGATTACATTCTTAATAAAGGTTTTGAGAGTTTGCTGATATTTATGTATTTTCATAGAGACTCCATTTTATCTATGCATAACTTGGAGTTGTTAAAACAAAAATCCGTTTTTAAAGTGTTTAAATGTCATTACCTTAGCTACTTGGAGTCCATCTGGATCTGTAAAAAGATCATTTAGCTTCTCCTGTCTCCATATGCCACACAAGTAATCATATCAACTTCTCTTATGGGGGGCTGATGATGATACACATAGAGCTTATCAGAAATGTTTTCTTCTCCTATGTTGAAAGAGCTGGAGAAAATTACAAAAAAATGTGCCCAACTGGATGTGGTTATATAGTATCACTTTCAGAGAGTCTAGACACAGCGAATTGGAAAGAGACATTGATGTGTTATAATAATTCCTAGGTTCTGAGGTTTACTGAGCAGTAAAGACACCTTCTCTAATAGAGCCTTGGATCTGTGTTTACACACAGTATTGTCTGCATGCTGCGTGACAGATCTACTTATATTTTTATATGTAGACAGAAGCCATGGTTAGTAACAAAATATGTACTTTTTTCTAACATAAATACTACTATTATATGCATGTCTGATGATTATTTTTAACATTTAAAAAATGACTCATATGGGCAAATGTTGGGTTCACTGATCTGCAATGAATATTCCAATAAAGTATCTCCTCTGTGTAAGGAATATGTTGGGAAAGACGGATTCTAGAGTACTTTTTTCCACCTTGATATTTGTTTGGTACAATTTAGATGCATTCTATTGATTTTCCTCAATTATAAGGGGTAATAACTTTGATCTGCACTGAGGTATGTAGGGACCTAATTTTCTAATGCTTTGCAGTGCCTTGCAAGCTTTCCAGCCATGCTCTATGTTCTACCCCCCAAATTTTATCTGTAAAATGACCATGTTGTTATATTCTAGACTCTGGGTCAGAAATTTGGGCAGACAGTGGAGACAGCTTGTTTCTGCCTCATGATATCTGGAAATTCATCACTCAAGCCTAGGAGTGACTCTGCGGCTTGCAGTGCTTCAGTGGTTAGGAACTGGTAGTATCTGGATGCATCTTCACTTATATATGTGAAGATGCATATTAACCCTAGCTATTGGTTGGGATCTCAGTTGGAGAATTCAGCCAAAACACTTAACAGTGACATCTTCATGTGAAGCATGGCAAAACTCAGACTTCTCATCTGGTGGCTCAAAGTTCCGAAGGCAAATTATTTTGAGAAAATCAGGCAGAAACTCTATTGCCTTTTATGATCCAGCCTTGGAAATCATAGAGCATCACTTCCTCTGTGCTCTACCAGTCAATCATTCCCTAAGTTTAGTCCAGGTTCCAGGGGTGAGAATGTAGACCCCACTTCCCCATGAGAAAATGTCAAACAATTTTCAGACATGTTTAAAACCTTTACAATTAAGTATCATTAAAAAAAAAACAAAACTTCATTAGTGGCTGTGATGGTTATTCAGTGTTACTGATTGTTTTCATTTTTTGAAGAACCCTCTTTCTTTTTTATTTTTAATTGTATTTTAGTTTCTGGTGTACATGTGCAGATCATGCAGGGTTGTTGCATAGGTACATACATGGCAAGGTGGTTTGCTGCCTCCATTCCCCCATCTATATTTGGCATCTCTCCCCACATTGTCTCTCCCCACCTTCCCCATACCATGCTGTCTCTCCCCTAAACCACCCCCAACTGACCCCAGTATGTGATACTCTCCTCTCTATGTCCATATATTCTCATAGTTCAACACCTGCCTATGAGTGAGAACATGCAGTGTTTGATTTTCTGTTGTTGTGTCAGTTTGCTGAGAGTGATGGTTTCCAGATTCATCCAAGTCCTTACAAAGGACACGAACTCATCATTTTTTATGGCTGCATAGTATTCCAGGGTGAATATGTGCCATATTTTCTTTGTCCAGTCTATCATTGATGGGCATTTGGGCTGGTTCTAGGTCTTTGCTATTGTAAACAGTGCCACAATGAGCATACGTGTGCATGTGTCTTTATAATAGAACGATTTATAATCCTTTGGGTATATACCCAGTAGAACTCTCTTTCTTATGGCTTTGGTTTATTTACTATGGCTCTCAATCATGGCTACAAGTCATCATTGCTGGAGAACATGATAAATTTATCAGTCCTAAAATCCACTTCAAATTTTCTGAAAAAAACTATAGGAGGGGAGTACAGGAATGTGTAGTTTCACCAAGTTCCTGGTGAGTCTTTAGGCAGCTGGCCTGACTTACGCACTAAGTTTTACTTACCCCACTCTCTACAGATAGAGTTGTTCTCAAAAGCCCACCTGGCAAACTCCCTGGCCTCTGCTTTTAAAGCATCCTCTCTATCATTCTCATATTTTCCCTCTGCCTAGGAAAGGCACCTGAACCTTTATAAAATATCACCTTTACATTTGCATGTGGAATCCTGAGAGCTTCCTTCTTCATCTCATCCGGAATGGATGATGACAAGACACTAACAACATCTTTGCTGAAACTATCACAGCAGGAGGTGTACCAGTTTAAAGCTGTTGGTTGATAATCACCCTACTGTGAATGGTTGGGCTAGTAGCACCCAGTGATTCAATTTGCATATTTATAACTTGATGTGTTCACAGAAGTGCCACTTTGGGGTGCCACTGCGGCAGCTCCACTCCAATGAAAACATCTTCAAAGAGCCTTATCAGCTTCCTTCAGCATTCTTTTGAGGTTTAGAATTAGAGGAGAATGACAGTCCATACCTCAGGAAGAACTCTGATAAAATCTATTAACTCTTTCTTCCCTTACACATCCATCTTTCAGCTACAGCAGCAACCAGTCCCCTCAGTGGAAATTTTAGTATACTTGAACCGAAAATAAAAGAGTAAGGATGCTTCTAGCTTACCTGCCTATTTGTGGTTTTCAGATTATGAATTTTACACACAGATTCTCCACATCAAGATTGTATGTGGAGATGTCTACGCTCCCCATGTGGAATGGGAGAGAAGAGACTGTAAAGCAATAGCTAGGGAGGATAAAGATATTTCTGTAGATTGAAGGCTGAAAAGGCACTTGGCAGTTTTCTTGAGCAAGGAGTTGGTCACTAAGGAAATTGTCCTGCAATTCAATAGGAGGGTATCATACGAACCTTACAGTATTTATCCACAGGATAGGAAAGGCAAACACAGCATCTTAAGCTCACAAGACCACAGTCATCCTAAACTCCAATCACTTCCTCATAGCTATGTCTAGAAGAGAATACACAGTGGTGATAAGAAAAAATCCTTTCCACAAATCTTCTACAAAGTCGATCATCTTTGGAAAAGGTAGATAAACCAAGCAAAAATCAATGAAAGCTAAGTTTAATATTTGTGGGGCTGGGGTAAGGTTGTGGAGTGCAAGAAGCAAATAGGCAATGTTTTCTCTTCCTTTCTTTCCTCTTGGGTGATTTCAGACTGGGCCTAGCTATCTATTTCTTTAATGTGTAATTCTTAGCCTGTATCATAATTCTTTATAGGAAAAATCAAGATATCTGGATCCACCTTACATCTACTGAATCAGCAACTCTGGGCATGTGATCCTAGAATCAGAATTTGTAATGAGTTGTTCACTGACTCTGATATGTACTTGAAGATTGATTAACCTAGATCCTACTATTGCTTAGATCTGGAAAGAGTGTCCCTAAATATTTTTAACATGCACCTACATTTCTTTGTTCTTGACTCTCATGGAGAACCAGGGGCACTAGGAGGGTCTTTTGAAGTCTGATGTTGTTAAGTGGTTGACTTTTATAGGTAGTAAGAGTCATCTTTGATATTAATTTATCATTAGATCAGCAAGCATTCTAAAGGACAAAGCTAGCTAGAGTGCAACATAAAAATATTCTTTGGTTTTTTAAATAAAAGTTAGAGATTATAAGCACAGGATAGATTGGGATATCCAATATCTAACTTTTATTTAAAAGTTTTATATTTTATTTAAAATCCTAAAAATATATTAAACCTTTAAAAATAAAAGTCAGATATTGGATATCCCAATCCAGTAAAAATGCTTGTCCAAATGATTGTTACCATTTTCCTAGCACTAGGTGGAGCAGTGGACGCTGTGTAACATTCTAATCAGTGTATGGTTTGAACAGATATCAAATTGTGTGTAATTTTCTTTTCCTAGTTTTTTAATTAAAATTTGCCATTTTAAATGTGTGGTTTGGTATATCAAATACACCATAATGTTGTGCAACAGGTTTCCGCCATCCATCTCTTAAACATTTTTATCTTATATGACGGAAACCCTACTTAATAAACAGTAACTTTCCATATTCCCTTGCTTCCAGGCCCTGCAACCAGTACTTTACCATCTGTCTATGATTTTTATATTCTAATTACCTCATAAGTGCAATCATAAGTGTTTGTCATTTTGTGACTGGCTTATTTCATTCAGCGTTATTTCTTTAAGGTTCATCCATGTTGAAACCTATCAGAATTTATGCTTTTTTTTTCAAGACTTAGTATCCACTACATATACATATGTGCCAAATATAGTGTATATATTTGGCTTATCCATTCATTTATTAATGAACACTTGCATCACCTCTACATTTCAGTTGTTGTAGTTAGTATTACTGTGAATATTGGGTGTATAAATATATGTTTGAGACCCTGCTTTCAATTATGTTGATTTTATACCTAGATGTGGAATTGCATTATCATATGGTAATTCTATTTTTAATATTTTGAGGCATTGCCATACTGTTTTCCGTAGCAACTACCATTTTGCATTCTCACCAACAGTACCCAAGGGTTCCAACTTCTCCCCATCCTCACTGACATTTATTTCTCTTATTTTGACAGTAGCCTTCTGTTATTTTGATAGTAGCTATGGAGAAGTAAATACTGCATCAACAATGGATATGAGAGGGTATCTCATTGCAGTTTTATTTGCTTTTCACTATTGGTTACTGATGTTGAGCATCTTTTTATGTGCTTGTTAGCCACTTCTTTTGAGAAGTGTCTATTCAGGTTCATAGACACTGAATTCAGTGTCTATGAATCGAGTTTTTATTCGTTTGTTTCTCTGGTTTTTTGTTTCTGTTTTTTGTTTGTTTTTGAGATGGAGTCTCGCCCTGCACCCCCAGGCTGGAGTGCAGTGGCACACTCTCAGCTCACTGCAACCCCCGCTTCCTGGGTTCAAGTGATTCTCCTGCCTCAGCCTCCTGAGTAACTGGGATTACAGGTGCCTGTCACCACACCTGGCTAATTTTTTATTTTTAGTAGAGACAGGGTTTTACCATGTTGGTCAGGCTGGTCTCAAACTCTGATGATCTGCCTGCCTCAGGCTCCCAAAGTGCTGGGATTACAGGTGTGAGCCACTGCACCTGGCCTTGTTTTCTGTTCTTAAATGTTAGGTGCTTTCTCCATATTCTTGATCTTAATTTATCAGACAAAATTGCAAATATTTTCTACCATTCTGTGTGCAATATTTTGCTGATAATATCTTTCAATGCACAAAATTTGATTTCCAAAAGTCCATCTTTTCTTCTTTGTTGATTCTTTTGTTGCCCGTGTCTTTGGTGTCATACCCAAGAAATCATTGCCAAATTCAATGTTGTGAAGGTTTTATCCTTTTTTTTTTTTTAAGAGTTTTGTAAGTTTATGTCTGATATTTTGGTCCTTCATTATTTTGATGTAATTTTTATATGATACTAAGCAAGGGTCCACCTTCATTCTTTTGCATGTGAATATCCAGTTTTCTTAGCACCATTTGTTGAAGAGACTGTTCCTTTCCCATTGCATGGTGTTGACAGACTCGTCAAAAATTATTTAACCATACAAACTGTTTACAACTTAATAATAGTTCAACGTGTATTTTTTTGACTGTACATTGGTGTAAAAACAAACATATTCAGTAGAAACTGTAAGTTGGATATCCATACAACCATTGTGATTTTCGCTTTCAGTACAGAATTTAATAAATTACATAAGATATCCAATGCTTTAGTATAAAACAGGCTTTGTATTTAAATAATTTTGCCCAACTTTAAGCTAATGCAAGTGTTCTGAGAATGTTTAAGGTAGATTAGACTAAGCTTTGATGTTTGGTAGGTCAGGTATAAAAAAATATATTTACCTTATGATAATTTTCTTGTATGATAGATTTATCAGGACATAACCCTGATGAACATATGATAGGTTTAGCAGGTGCCCACCATAAGCCAAGGTTTTTTTCTGGGCTCTCTATTCTATTCCATTGGTTTATATATCTGTCTATGTGCCAGTACCACACTCTTGATTACTGTAGTTTTATAGTAATATTTGGACTCAGGAAGGTTGAGCCTCCAGTTTTGTTTTCTTTTTTTAAATATTGTTTTGATTATTTGGGAGCCTTTTGATATTCCATATAAATTTTAGGATGTGTTTCTTCCATATCTGCAAAAATGACATCAGGATTTTGATAGGGATGGCATTCGTTCTGTACATTGCTTTAGTTAGTATCGACATCTTAACAGTATTAAATCTTTCAATCCATGGACATGGAATATGTTTTCATTTGTCGATGTCTTCTTTAACTTCTTTCAGCAAAGTTTGATTTCATCACATATTCTTTCACTGACTTGGTTAATTGCTAAGTATTTTATCTGAGACTATTTGTAAATAACATTGGTTTTATAATTTCCTGTGTAGATTATTTATTATTATATAGAAATGCTAGTTTTTTGTGTGTTAACTTTAGATCATGTTACTTTGCTAAATGTGTTTATTCTAACATGTTTTTTGTGGAGTCAAGATTTTCTACATATAAAATTATATTATATTCAAATAGGCATAATTTTATTTCTTTCTTTTCAATATGAATTCATTTAATTTTTTCTCTAACTGAATCGATCTGGCTATAACTTCCAGTACTATGTTGAATAGAAATAGTGAAAGTGCAAGTTCTTACTTTGATCCTGATACAGGAAAATCTTTCAAGTCTTTTGCCATTGATAATAATGTTTGCTGTGTGTTTTTCATATATGGCTTTTCTTATGTTGATGTAGTTTCTAGTTGTTGAGTGTTTCTTTTTTCCATGAAAGGGTATTCAGTTTTGTAAACTACCATCTTTATATCGACTGAGATAATCAGGTGTTTTTTTATTTTCCTACATTCTGTTAATGTGATATATTATGTAGTATATTACATTGATTACTTTTGTGTGTGTGTTGAATCATTCTTGCATTACTGAAATAAATTTCACTTTGTAATGATGTAAAATCCCTTCAATATGCTGCTGACTTCAGCTTTCTAGAGTTTTGTTGAGGATATTTGCATCAATGTTCATAAGGGATGCTGGTCTTTTGTTTTTTTGCAACATCTTTGTCTGACTTAGGACTCAGAGTAATACTTCCTTCATAGAATGAGTTGGAGTGTTCCCTCCCCGCTGATGTTTTGGAAATGTTTGAGAAGGATTGGTGTTAGTTCTTTAAATTTTTAAGTAGGATTCATCAATAAAGATATAAGTTCCAGGATTTTTATTTCTTGGAAGATTTTTGATTACTAATTAAATATCCTTGCTACTTTTAGGTCTACTCAGATTTTCTAATTCCTTATGATTTGCCCTTCGTGGCTGTTGTGTTTCTAGAGATTTGTTCATTTCAGCCAGATTTTCTAATTTGTTGGCATATGATCGTTAATACTTCTGTCTTCTATTTTTTTTTTTATTTCTGTAGAATCAATAGTAATGGCCCCACTTTCATTTCTGATTTTAGCAATTTGGATCTTTTCTCTTTTTTCTTAGTCCTTATACGTAAATATTTGTCAATTTATTGATCTGCTCAAAGAACACATTTTGTGCTTTTTTTTTTTGTATTATTTCTTCCATCTCCAGTTTGTTTGTCTCTAATCTTTCTTATTTATTTTCTTCTTTTTTTTTAGCTTTGGATTTAGTTTCTCTGTTTTTTCCCTTCAAAATTTGTACAATGAGTTTGTTTTTTTAACTTTTAAAATATTCATAGCATAAATTTTCTCAGCATTGCTTTCAATATGTCCCATATGTTTTGATGTATTGTGTTTATATTTTCATTTGTCTCTAGGTATTTTTAAATTTCACTCCTGATTTCTTCCTCAACCAATTGATTATTTAAGAGTGTGTTGTTTAATTTCCACAAATTTGCGAATTTTCCAGTTTTAGTTATTTTGATATCTAACTTCATTCTATTTTGATGACAAAACATACTTGTATGCTATCTATTTTCGTAAATTGCATGAGACTTCAATTGTAGCCTAACATAGGTCAATCATAAAAAATGTCCCAGTGCACTTGTGAAGAATATGTATGTTGTTAACATGGAAAGAGTATTCTGAATATGTCTGATAGATGTAGTTGGCTTATTGTGTTAGGTCCTATATTTTCTTACTTATCTTCAATCTTATTTTTCTATTGTTGAAAGTTAGGTATTTAAGTCTACAACTATTATAGTATACCATCTATTTCTCCCTTTAATTCTGTAATTTTTACTTTAATAATTTTCAAGATCTATTATTAGTTGCATAAATGTTTATAATTTTATATCTTCCTACTGTATTGAATAATTTATTAATATATAATTCCCTTTGTTATTTTTATAAACTTTTTTATTTTAAGTTCAGTTGGTCTGATATTAGTATAGCCATTCTGGCTCTCTTTTGATTACTATATTTATGAAATATATTTTTCTATTCTTTCACTTTCAACCTATTTGTGTCTTTGAATCTAAAGTAAGTTTCCTGTAGACAGCATATAATTGGATCATGCATTTTTATACATTCTACTATTTCATATCTTTTTACTTGAGAGTTTAATCCATTTACATTTGAAGTCATTACAGATAGGAACAGATTTACTGTGATATTTTTGCTACTTATTTGCTATATGCCTTGTAACTGTTTTTGTCCCTCATTTTCTGCATTACTCTCCTTTTACATTTAATTGATTTTTCTGTGAAGAGATGTTTAAATTCCTTTCTCATTTTCTTTTGTGCATGTTTGATAGACTTTTTTGTGGTTAGCATGGAAATTATATTTGACATTCTAAAATTATAGCACTCTAATTTGGATTTATATCAGTTTAACTTCAGTATCATATAAAGCCCTGCTCCTTTACAGCTTCACCACCACCTCATTCAGTTGTGGATGTCAAACAATTTTATCTTTACACATTTTGTGCCCCAAAATATAACCTAATAATTATTTTAAATGCATTAGTTATTAAAATTATATATATACAAAATGTAGGATTATAACCAAAGTTTCGGTAATACTATCATTTATATTAATAATTTCTGTCATGCAGAAATTATGACTTTTAAATCATGCAGAAAAAGAGAGTGAAGGCCATGCATGGTGGCTCATGCCTGTAATCCCAGAACTTTGAGAGGCCAAGGCTGGAAGATTGCTTGAGTCCAGGAGTTTCAGACAGCCTGGACAACTTATAGAAACACCATCTGTACCAGAAAAATAAGCAAAAAACAGCTGATTATAATGGCATGTGCTCGTAGTCCCAGCTACTTGGGAGGCTGAGGTGAGAAGAACTTTTGAGCCCAGATCTTCCAGGTGAGTGAGCCATGACTGCACCACTGCACTCTAGCTGAGCAAAGGAATGAGGCCCTGTCTCTAAAAAAGTAAAATAAAGAAAGAAAATAAAAGAAACAAAGAGTGAAATTATAATATATTGTTAAAATGCTACTAAGTTTTATAATTTCCCTGATATGTATCTTTATTGGGGTCATTATTTCTTCATACGGCTTCAGGTTACTATTATCCGATGTCCTTTCATTTTACCTTACAGAACTCCATGAAGCACTTCTTTCATGGCAGGTCCTCTGGTAAGGAAATTCCTTAGATTTCATTTATTTGAACATGTTTCAGTTTCTCCCAGGCCACTGCCTTCTGGTTTCTAAGTTTCTGATGTGATATCTGTTTTTAATCTTATTGAGGAGCCCTCATATGTGATGTATCACTTTACTCTTGCTGCTTTCAAATTATTTTAATTATAATGTGTCTTATCATGGGTCTCTTTGAGTTACTTGGAGTTTGTTGAGCTTCTTATTTGTTTATATTTCTGTGTTTAACAATAATTGGAAAGGTTTGTGCCATTATTTTTTTAAATGTTCTCTCTGGTTCTTTCCCTTTCTCTTCTTTATCTGGAACTTCCATAAGGTGTACATGGTCTACTTGATGATGTCCTACCAATCATTTGGTTCTGTTCTGTTTCTTCATTTTATTTGCTTTATTCCTCAGGCTTGATAGTTTCTATCATCCTATCTTCAAGTTCAAATATTTTCTTTTTTTAACTGGTCACCTATGTCTTTGAATTTCTCTTGTAATTTTTTTTTTTTCAGTGATCGAGCTCTGCAGTTCCAGAATTCGTTTATTTTTAGGTTTGCTATTTATTGATAGTTATAGTTTGTTCATACATATATATTTTTAACTTTCTCCCCATCTTCCTAAAGATGAGCATCTTTAAGGCCATTGTTTTAAAGTCTTTGTCAGGTAAATAAGCCATCAGGCCTTTTTAGGGACAGTTTCTGTTGACTCATTTTTAAATCTTTGAATGTGCCATACTACCTTCTTTCTTTGTATGCTTTATGATTTTTTTGTTGTTGTTGAAAATTGGACATTTGAATCCAATAACAGGGTAACTTTGAAAATCTTTCCAATACTTAGTTTGACGTTTTTGTTTATTGCTTTCTAAAAATTTGTTTAGGTTGTTTCTATGCTGTGGATCAGCTTGAGAGTTAAACTCAGGCCCTTCTCAGGTCTTTTCTGAGCCTGTTCTTTTCCCTGGGCATGTGTGGTCACTTTCTAATTTTCCCAGATGTACAATTATTTTTGAATGTGCTAGTTTTTAATGTTTGGTTTCCAAAAGGGAGAAAAAAGAAAAATATGCTTGGGGAAGCATACTGGCCTTTTAAATCCCCTGGAAATCTCTTCAGACACAGGTGGGGCTTGCAACAATGAAGGCAGATGTAACAATAATGGCTACCTGCTTCTTTGTCTGTACCTCTGTGATCAAAAGAATTAATCATAGATCAGACCAAAGATTCCCCATATTTGTAGGAAAAGATCATTTTTGCTCACCCTTGTTCCCATAAGCTGTTCCAGGAACACCTGCACAGCTGCCTGCCACAGAGCTGGGGATGTGGGATAGGTAGCTGTTGCTGCACTAAAGGCTGAAAATGATCAAAATTAACTCCACTTTACTGTCCAAGCCATCCCCTGGAAGTTAAAAGCCTTCAGTAGACTCTGGTATTCCAAAATATTTACATTAGACAAATTTTTCCAGAGCTATTGTTTGTCTCAATGAGGAGACATATCCTATTGCTTCCTACCTTGCCATCTTCCCAGAATCCTCTCTTGTATGAAGTGTTTTAATAACTGAACACTATACAAAAAAATTATGTAAGTTAATTACCCTTTTGATTAAAGTTCTTGGAGGAGTGATGTAGAAAAGAAACATGGTAAGTAGTAATTATTTGGTAACTGATATGTGCCAAGCACTGTATTGAATGACACATTAGATGTTAATTTAGTTTAATGTAAGTTGTCCATATTTATTTTTTAAAAGACTCCTTTTATATTAGTTAACCAGCTTTTTTTTTCTGTTTTATTTATTCTGTAACAGTAATCAGTTTTTCTCTCCCACTCATCTACTAAAAACAGGATGGAGTTTACTGGAAATCCAAAATTAAATATTCTGCTCTGTAAAATTTGAAGTATAGGTAGATGGTATATTTGTTCTGCTCCAGTCTTTACCATTATGTTATAATGGTAAATCCTTAAAAATATTTGAATAATATATAAATACTTGGTGTTGGAATAATTACTATTGAATATTGAAAATTTGGACCATACTTCATTTGTGGTTTTTGACAACTAAGCATTTGCCTATAATAACATTGCCAAATTTTAGATTTTGCAGAAACATTCACTTTTTAGTGAAGAAACAAAAGTCCAAAGTTCACATTTGTTAAAATGTATTTTTTCTGCCAACAATTTTCAGTCATATTCTTAAAAAGAGATCTACTTTAATTTCAGAGCTTTTTATGAAGTCAGAAACAAACAACTGAGATTTCTTTCTTTTATAAATTTTTATAGAAAAAATTATACTTTAATTTTAAAAGACATTGCATGTGAATTTCTCTACTTACACAGGAGCTGCCTTGGGTGACCCTCTGCTTTGGTTTGTCTAACCCTAAAATTGCAATAAAAGATAGATAACATTCACTGGGCTGTTGTAAGGATTAGAAAATGTACATTCAGAGCTTAGCACAGAGCTTATGAAAGCTCAATACCTGTTTCCAATTATTTTATTATTTAAATATTTAATTCTACCTATAGGCAAAAGCCTATTCTTATTAAAAACTACCCAAGAATTCATAACTTTTCTAAACCAAAAGTCTCTTGCCCTGCATTATTCTGAGTGTGTGACATTTTACATATTTTGTAATTATGAAACCATCTTGACGACAGTTAAATTCTATGCCAAAAAATCTGGAAATCAAACTCATTTGCTTTTATTTCCACATGTATCGTTAGACTCTATATAGTTGAGTCATAAAAATTTAATTTTAAATAAGAATACTATTAATTTTTATAAGTATATAGAAACTACATATTAATTTTTCCAAAAAGTCTTAAATAAAAATTATCCATTTTGATGAATGATAATCAGCTTTTTCTTCAGAGTATTGGTAATGTATAACAGTATCATCTTTTCCATTTTACTTTGGTATGTCAGTATACAGATGGGCCTTCTTTGTTGACAAGACAGTAATGATGATGCCCCTATCACTTTTCAGCTCTTCTCATTAGCGTCTAACCACTTTCATTTATTATGACTGATTCCCCCTAGTTCAGTATATTAAATGTTAACAAATGGTTCTCATTTTACATGACAATTCTAATAATTAATGATTATAGAAGCATATTAGGCATGTAATGCCAAAATATATTACCTGTAATGTTAATCTCTAATTTGAGTTTCTTTTGTATGTTAGGAATAGAATATGATATTTAGAAGAAAATGAATATATATGCATAAACATTTGCATTTCTACAAATCCCTTTCTCAGTCTTTTGCCTATTAATTTAAATCAATAAATAATTTTGATTGCAGTTTCCCATTAACAATGTCAGACTTGCAAGAGAGCTCTTTGTAGCTTAGAGAAGAGCAGCATAGCTGTCATTCATAATGGAAAGGGGTGGGAAGTGGCAAAGGGAAATATGTTCTTGGACTTACACTGCTTTATAGCACACTGACTATGGGAGAAGATCACTTTCCTAGCATGATGCATTGCTAGTTTTCCTTCTATACAGCTTTGGGGAAGAAGGACAAGTGTAGAGATGCAGGCCTAAACACTTGGGGGCTCAACTAATGAGCACCAAAAAAACTAGACAATGCAGTAGAAAGAAAAATCCGGAGAGATAGGAGGTGAGTGAAGCAGTACCTCAGGAATAAGGAACAGAACTAAGGAAATGTCAGAACTTGATCACACAATCATCCATCAGGAGTCCTGACCATTTGTAATGTCTCAGCACAAATAGGACAGGCGCAAGAGAGATTCACTGATGTCAAGGCATATCATATAGACTCCAGCCTAATGTATGCTGCCTGATAATATGTTTTCGATATTCATTTTGTTTTCTTTTACCTCTCTCACAATCACATACTCTCGCCAACTGTGTATTATTTCTTAGTAAAATATATAATAAAATGTGGTTAGGGACTGACATTCTACCTGATACGCAACACTTCAGTCAGAAAATCGATCTGAAATTCAGTGTATTCTTTATACACTATTTAGTTGAACAAATATTTGTAAAATACTTTAGCATATCACGAAGAGTACTAGAAAATAAGGTTATATAGTGAAGAACCAAATGGATTTTTTGTCCTTGATAGCTGCAGAATCTGGTAGAGGAGAAATGGCCATATAATCTTAAACCTTGATAGGAAAGTGTCGTATAACAGAGATTTAGAGGATAAAACCATGAAGAAGATAATCTTTTGGTGCGGTCTAAAAAAAAAGAGTAAGAAGACTATTCCATAAATAGAGAATAAGATGAACTAGGGTGTAGCATAAACAAAACAAAACAGAACAAAACACTGGAGTATTCCAGGCAACTATGAACAACTTGGTCTTACTAGCAGGTAAAATGCAGGAACATGGGTATGACAGGTCCTAGGAACCGTAGGCAACAGGTCATGGAGGAGCACGTGGCTCCTTGTTACTCTAAGTGTTGTTCACAGCCTTTGGCATTGGCCACTGCTTGAGTTTGTTGGAAATATAACATCTCAGGTCAGAGTTACTGCATCAAAATATGGATTCTAAAAGATCCTTAGGTGATCCTTAGTGATTTTGCACATTAGTGTGCAAAAGCACTGGTGTAGTATGTGGACAGATCTAAGAAAAATATTTCTGGAAGTTTGAGAGTTACAAGCTCCTCTCAGCTACGGCCTCCACCTTTCTCTTTTTGTTTCTCACCAAGATTAAACCCCTACAGTAGCTTCAGTTTCAACTTGGACCTCGAAATCCTGCTTTCTGCTGCTTGATTTCCATGATGCCCACCACCACATCCCCAAATCATTAAAAGCCTGAGCATGGAATGCCTTCGGAATATAAGGGTAAAAGGGAGGTGGCAAAGGCATTATGGAAAACCTTGAAGCTTAATATGAAGAATTAATATTCTTTCAGTGCATGATGATTGTCAGCGTTTTCACATATATTTTTCTCACATCAGCCTGTAAGACCATGATCAATGTCCTCATTTTACAGATGAAGAAATTGAGAAAAATGGTATCAACTGTGGAAAGTCACATGGCTGAGGAAGAGGCAAAATAGAGAGTGAAACGCAGCTTTTCTAATATCAGGCTAAGTGCTGCTACTGCTTCAGGTTGCTCTCCAAACTCTTGTGCCACCCTGTCCCTGGCCCACCTGTTTCCCATTGCTGCATTGCACTCTAGTGTCATTGTGGGAAAGAGGATCCAGGGACACTGGAGTTGAGAGGGATTCAGGAGAGGTCTGCTAGAGGATCGTTATGTTCAGCCTGTTCAAAGGAATCAGGATTTGGTGAATCTTAAAGAAGTGTGGTTCTTTTGTCCTAAGCAATAATGAAGAGAACCAGGAAAAAATTACATTATTTTAAAATTAATTCTAATTTAGAATAGGGATTAAATCCTGATGAAAGTTGTCTTTTTTTTTTTTTTCCTTTTACTGATCAAGGGTACAAAATACCATGTTTTTAGGGTAAAAACTACTCCACTGGAACATGATCAGGGTAGAGTTGAGAATTCATCTTAATCATTGAATTAAAATGTCTATATAGATGGTTTGATGGATTAAATCGAGATCAGTTATTACTCAAGTAATTAAGTTAGAAATAAAGAGTATACTGAGAAATCACTGAAAGTTCAAATGTGGGTAGAATAGAACTCTGAACTCCTCAATTATTCAGCTTTTGATCATCAATTGAAAATGGACAAAAGAGAACCATAGGAAAAAAATTATGAATGTCATTGGATATGCTTGTGCTTTCTTCACTCAATTTTCTTTGAAGGTTTGCGATCCTAAACTTCTCTTTGGTAGAGAGAAAGCAGAGATGCTTTTCATCATCAAAACAGAGATGCAGTTCTGCTATAGTGGTCCCAAAATAATAATTTGATCACCGAAGTTTCAAAGTAGCTCTGTAGTCAGTTTTTTACATCTTCAGCTGAAAGACAAATGATATTAAACCCTAAAACTCTGTATCTGAAATGAACATAAAGAGAAAATATCTGCTATAAATTCAGGGAAGAAAAAACTGAGGGAGAAGAAACATATTGAGAGATGAGGATAAGAAAGTAGAAATAGGATGATGAGATCTTCTGTTTGTTTCTATTATATATGTCACTTTCAGCTTTGGAAGTTCTACCTCCAGCAGAAATAAAATCTTAATTCATCTCAAACTTGGAGGGACCTGTATGCCCTAATTGAAATCAGGGATGTTGACTTTTAAGACAAATATGTGACTCTCTATGCTTACCTTGTCATTTACTTTATAAACATGGAGACACTGTTAAGACATTGGATAAGAGTATATGACTAAGATAAGATTGCAATATAGCAAAGGGTAGCTCTAAGAAAGAGGTGGCGAGTCCTTGTTTAAGAAATAATATTTAGGCCAGGTATGGTGGCATACACCTGTAGTTCCAGCTACTCAGGAGACTGAGGCAGGAGGATTGCATGAGGCCAGGAGTTTGAGGCTATGATGCACTATGAACATGTCTGTCTGATCATGCCTGCAGTGCGCTATGACCATGGGCTATGGCGATGTGGTTAATAGCCACTGTACCCCAACCTGGGCAACATGGTGAGACTTCATCTCTACTATATGTAAAATAATATTTAATATTATGTGGAAACAGAGTCATCTGGAGCCAGATCTTCTAGATATGGCCAAGAAGCATAAACAGAAGTTTTTTTTAAAGCTACCATTTTGCATAATGCCAGTATATATGTTTATCTACACTTTGCTAGTGTGAAAGACTATGAGGGAGGGCAATAGAAGGCATATGAGAGTCTGAGAGGCTCAATATAACCCTAGAAAGGCTAAAAATAATATTGCAGTCCTTACAGCCTATGAAAAGAAAGAGGTAGTTACGAGGGAATGTAATTGGCTGTAAAATCTTAAATGTTATAGATAATGCCAAGATATACAGGTTGTTGTCAGCCAGCTTACAAAACACAAGCTGAAGAAGAGAAAAATAATTCCTCTTAGCTGGTGAGAAAGTGCTATTCACACAAAGGCTATGGGTGCCCAGGATGACTTGTTGCAAAAGGATGAATTCAAGGAAAGCAAGACAAGAGCATCCAGGGGAAACTAAAGCCTTATATGTTGTGATTCAGGTGTGTAGGAACTCAGAATGAACAGAGTATGACTCTAGTATTAATGAAATGTTTAATCACTACATACTCTATAAATGTCTATGCAGATCAGGAGCAGGAACTTTGTATTTCTGTGTCTTTGCTAATAATTATATCCACAATTCCTGGATTTCAGAAGTAAATCTTTAATTATTTCTTGCTAAGTGAGTAAATGAATGAATATTATGTATGATGATGTAAGATGTTTAGGGAGGTAAGAAATAGTATTACATCATTGTGTTTTACACTCAGTTGATACACAGAGAACATAAGAGTGTGAGGACTGCATTAGAAATCACAACATCCTCAAATTTGTTATTGCCTGTGGGATGAATAATCTTACATTACCGCTATAAAGAAACTTAGTCCTTTTATTCATAAAGAACTTCAGAAAGAAGTACTATCAATTATATTTACTCTCTAATATTAATTTTTAACAAGGCATATATAAAAATTAGTCAAATAAACAATACTAAAGCACTTACCCAAATGTCAATTGTACGAGTCAGATTCTCCTGGTCTTAACAAGGCCAAGACACATAAACTGTTTCTTTTGGTTGAATTATGTTAATGTTCTATGAAAATAATCAATGTCTCAACCCAAAGGCCATTGAATCATTCTTTAAATAATTGCAATTTAAGCTTGGAAAGAAGGGTTGAAGATTGTTTTGGCTCTTCAGTTCTTACATCTTTATGAGCAATACATAAAGAAGCTCAATGAAGCTGAAAGAAAGCTATAAACAAGGTAGTTTAGTGGTGTCTATGCTCAGAAAGTAGGACAGTGTGTTCTATAAATTTTTGAGGACCATCATTAGAAGTTGCAATTGAACCTGCATACTTGATGGAAGAGCTAGCAGAAGATGGTAGAATTAGATCTTAGGTGGAAAAATACTCTGCTTTTCCAAGAACCTATGAATCTGACACAAACAGTTTTGTTCTTTACTGATGGGAGAAATAAGTAAACTTACTAAGATGGAAGAGAATTCATCTATGCACAGAAATATCCATATCAGATCATCTGAAGAATACAGCAGTGGAAAAAAGTATTACTTTCTTTCCTCAATTGGTTTGGAAATACGTAATGTTTCAAATAGATATTTCCACCATGCTGCCTACAGTCATCACAGACCACTCAGAGGGAAATATTCTCAACTCTGAACTACAGCCTCTGCTTATGAACTATCTAAATGATCAAGATTTTGTATTCCTGTCTTCTCCTGCCCACACAATTCTCACCTCAACCTTAACACCCTGGAGCAGGCATCTGCTACCACAGAAAGTAATCTGTAAACTGGTCTAGGGTACAGCCAATGTAAAATGATTAATTGGGCCAAAGAGATTTGCTCTGGACTTTTAATGGAGGTTTTACTACAAAATGGTTTAGTTAGAAAAGAATACTAAAGCTGAATCATACAAAAAATCCAAAACTTGATACTCATAAGAAGCTTGACTTGTGAGAAACCGATGCTATGATTGACCAGATACAGTTTTGGGGAAAAATGGTATGCAAAAGTAAGGGGAAATAATCACAGTCAAGATGGAACTAGGAAGAAAAATGAATATTCACGGATGAATATTTGTGGAAAGTAGCTAAGTCATCTTTAAGATAGAAAGATATTAACTAATCCCTGCTCTTTCTGCAACCTTGCTGTGTTATAATTCCTGCTCTAATGGAGCGCTGGTCTCTGTGATAAACCTACTTTATGACCAAGTACCAGATTATAACCTGAACAGTCACTTAGCCAGTTTTCATTAGCACTTTCTCAGTTTTATATATTTGGTCACATTGTTCACACACAATTTGTAGTAAATTCAGTTCTATCTGTGGTTTGAAAAATACAAACCCCATGCTGTTAGATATCTTGATACAATTTACAAAGAAAGGGGAGGGTAAGTCAAGGAAGGAGGAAGGAAAGTAGAGAAGCAGAGAAAGTGGAAGGAAAAGATGGAAGAAGAAAAAGAGAGGAAAAAACGACAAAGAAATAAAGATTAAAAGATGTAAAGATTTCGATAGGAAAGGAAGAATATGATCCGATAAGTGTTTAGCAAATTCCCCTGAGTCTGGAGTTTAAGGTTTGTTTACCTACAAAAAGTATTTTAAAGTTACCATCTGTCAAAAGAAATGTTAGTCAATTTCAGAAAAAACAATTGCCTGCCCAAATATATAAGGCCTGAATCTTCTGGGTAAACAAAATGCTTCCACATATAACACAAGATAAGCATTCTCAGTGTTAAGATGGGGTGGTGTTTGCATGTGACTCGTGTACCAATAATCTATCTACCACTAACATTTTCTTTCTTTTTTTAAAAGCATAAGCATGCCTATAGAACCCCAAAATATATTTTTAAAAAGTGTTGTGGATGTTGCTGGTTGAGTTTCTGGTTGAATAAGCAGACTTATTTTCATATAATAACTCAATGGAATGGTTATAGCCACTTCAATAATATAACAAAATTTACGTTTATATTCCGTCATAAAATTACTAAACCAAAAGTGTCCAACAGATTATCAGTTATTACAGTGGCTTATATACAATGCTACTGAGAAAGATGTGAAATCTCTCAGATGTGTCTAAGTATCCCAAGCTGTACACCCAAGGGAAGTATTCTCCTGACCCTTTCTGTTGATCAGTTTATGTTATAAGACATATGGGTTGATGACCCTTATAACATAGTTTTGCTTCAGTGAACAATGTAACTAGAGATTTCTTTTATTGTCCTATAAATACCATGTTTTCCTTGAATGATCATCGGATTTATCATAGGTCTTCTTCAAATTATTTTCTAGCATTATTATTTCATGTATTAAGTAATCATCACTAAACCATATATAAAATGAATGAATTTGGCGGAATAACTATTAAATAGGAACTAGCTTAAGAGCAGGGAAGCATGTTGAAAATAATTGGGACAAAACTGAAAAGTCTAAACAATTTCTCACTACCAGCCTCAGACTGCACTAAATTGATTGAGTTTGAAGGAGAAGGAGAGGTCTAGAAGTTATTTTCTCTCTTATCTCATGGTCCTAAGAATGAGTGTGCGAGTTTGTGTGTCACAGAGGCACTCTAAAACATTGGCACTGATAGAAAGAATGAAAGTTAAAGTACATAAATTTGAACCCAGGTTTCATTGCTTGTTAGCTGTATGATCTTGGGCAGTTAATCCATCTCAACTCAGTTTCCCCAGCAGTAAAACATTAATAATAATATCTTATTTCTAGCTGTTGTGAGAATTCATTGAGAGCCTGAAGAGCCCCTAATATGGTAATTGGCACATAGTAAGCACTAAGCAAAGGTGAATATCCAATAATGATTATGACTATTTTCATGACTATTCTCTTTTTCCTTTATTTATTTATTTATTTATTTATTTATTTATTTATTTATTTATTTTGGCAGAGTCTCACTCTGTTGGCAATGCTGGAATGCAGTGGTAAGATCATAACTCACTGCAGCCTCAGCTTCCTGGGCTAAAGCAATCCTCCCACATTAGCCTCCCAAGTAGCTGTGACCATAGGCATGTACCACCAAACCCAGCTATTTAAAAAACATTTTTCGGTAGAGACAGAGTCTTACCATGTTGCCCAGGCTGGTCTTGAACTACTAGGCTCGATAATCCTCCCACCTTGGCCTCCTAAATTGTTGGGATTAGAGGTATGAGTTGTCATGCCTGGCGACTATTCTTTATATAGTCACAATAATTAAACTGGCTCATATAAATAAAACAAAGGATATTTCCTTTTAATATTTTCTATGCATAGATACCGTCATAAGGAGGCCACTGAAAGGGGTAAGGGACATGTTTGGGGAAGAAGCTCTTACATCAAAGCAGGTTGGAATAAAAATATGCAGCCCAGATGATTTCAGAATGATCCTAAGGGGCAAAAGAAAATACCCTGAAGCAAGTAAAGAAAAAAATGTTGTGAGTAAATTTACCCAAGTGTGCAATTGCATTCAGTGCTTGCTTATGATGTGCCAGTCACTGTGCTAGTGCTGCCACTATGATGAGGGTGGGGTTTGGACTATAAATGGTGAGAGAGAGAAAAGAATTAGGTCATCCTTAAATATATCGACATGACACTGAATGAATGAAACATAACACAGGGTAGAGAGAAGCAGGTAAAAGAATAAATGACTGAATTTAAGCTCTGTCTTAATATTTGGTTCCTAATTCATGCTGACCATGATTTCTGAGCAACACAATCGGCTATATGGCACAACACCCTAGGAGAATCCAATATGTCTGACTCACAGCAATTGTCATGTGTAGTGACATAATTGTACAAAGAGAGAAATGGAGGAAAGTTTAACTGGTGGTACAGATTAACACCTCACTAGTGCTATTCATTGGTGTTATTATTTCCAAGGGCTGCAACATTGGAAATGCAATAGCAGTTTTCTTGCACATTTACCTGAAAGGTAAATCATTTTTAATAAAAATCATTTTGAGGGGAGTTGGAGTGGGGGGCTTACACATATAATATATTGTTTTGCCGACATATGCAAATGTTTGGAAAGTCTTCCAAATTTAAAGGAGAAAAAAAAAATACAACACACATTGTAGTCAAGAAAAAAACAGACTGTTGTTTAGTTTTCCATCTTCCCTGGGGAGCAGCTGCTGATTTCACTCTAATTTTAGCTGCTATTGCTTTGAGCTAAACTTTCCATTTTTATTAAAAAAAAAAAAAAAAACAACTTTGAGTCTAGAGGATTACAAGCGCCTGTGCTTTTGATTTTTAATAAAAAGCGAGCATTTACCTCTGAACAGTAGCAGCAAGAAAGGGAATTAAACCTGAGGCTAGTGAGCTGACCTTTAGAGGGGTGCCGATCCAGAGGGAGATGAGGAATTTAACACACATCCCTTTCTTTTCTTTCTCATGTACACACTCTCCAGCTAGTACTCTTTTTCATCTATTTTTTTTAACTAGGAAAATTGATAATATTTTAAAAATTTATTATTCATTAATGTTTGTGTTTAGTGAAAGCCCCTCCAAGTGTTACACAGGCTGGTATGATTAGATTTCCGTATATAATGTGAATGGTAATGGTGCCAATTTAAGGTACGGAGTAGAAAGATAAATCATGTAACTATCTGTATACAAGATACTACTGAATGGGGAATCTGGGGTGATGTCTGACGTAGTGAAACTAATCACTCCAACACAGCTGACAAAATACTGCTTTAAACTGGGAATATGTATACCCAAATGGCAGGAAAATCTGATTTTTTAATCCATTAACTTTTTTATAGAGGAAAGGAAGCATAGTAAATTTAGTTTAATTTGCATTTGACTTTTTGGTAAAATTAGTATATTTCTGTGGCATTAAAGAAATACCACTTTTTAAAGAAAAGTGGTTGATGAACCATGAATTCAGTTTACTAATTACTGCTGCATTATTCCCCAACTTTCCCCAATAATCCCCCCTCCGCAATTCTGTGCAACACCGTTTTGCCTCAGAAAAGAAATTCATCCATAACTAGCTTAGAATGTAAAATGTTGAGCCTCTTGAACTGGCCCTTTCATTTCTTTTATTTTCTTCATTCTCTACTCAGGCTTCTTGTGGAAAGGGTGTCAGCCTGATACAATAGAGGTTGGGAGTTCATGTTTCTGTTAGAAATTGCTCATAGTTTTAATTCTTTCTGTCAAATGGATCACTACTCTTACAGCATTTAATTATCTTTATCATCCAAGAAGTTCTACTTTCAGAGAAAATACTTAAAGAGGTCTTGGTTACAGTATCCAAATATAATATATTGTATTGATTTTTGTTTTTATGAATTTTGCTTTCATGTGGGTATTGGTGTTAATTAGATGTGTGCCTTGAATGCTAGCTGCATTATGTTTAATTACTTTTGTTATTTAACTTTTCTTGTAATTTTAAGTTAGTTAAAATTATAACCATGGGATAATAGAAACCTCTCTTGGAGCTAATTAGATGACTAAAGATCATCTGTAAAGGTCAGACTGACAGTTGGCTTGGGACAAGTGAGAGGCTTACTGGGTAATGAATGGCAGTAAGGAGATGCACTCTGTGTAACTTAGAATGTCAGACTGGAAGGACATCAGAGATGGTTGTACCCATCCCCTTTCTCCTCCTGGTGTGGAGACTAGCTGCTACATCTCTCCATGACTTGCTGTGAAATCTTTACATAAATAATTTAATTTCTTAATACCTGGTTCATACAATCCATTACTAAACTCCAACTTTCGATTAATGTGATGTAGATTGTCTAAGGAACTTAAAAGACATGATACACTTTGCCATGATCAGAGATAAGAGTGCATGTTGTGTTACTGATTTTTTTTTTTTTTTTTTTTTTTGGAGACAGAGTCTCACTCTGTCACTCAGGCTGGAGTGCAGTGGTGCAATCTCAGCTCACTGCAACCTCTGCCTCCTGGGTTCAAGCAATTCTCCTACCTCAGCCTCCTGAGTAGCTGCGATTACAGGCACCTACCACCATGGCTGGCTAATTTTTGTATTTTTACCAGAGATGGGGTTTTACCATGTTGGCCAGGCTGGTCTCGAAATCCTGACCTCAAGTGATCCTCTTGCCCCAGCCTCCCAAAGTGCTGGGATTACCGGCATGAGCCACCACACCTGGCCTTATTACTGATTTTATATAAGACATTTGAATTAATTGGTTAAATGAAGAGACTTCTGGTCTCTTACATGGCTTCTTGATCCAATTGCTCACTTAGAAACCTCTTTTCTTGCTACTAATTAAAAACAAAACTCATGAACTATAACTACTGCCTCCAGTTTCTCTCTTAACATCATGCAGATGAGTTTGGGCTTTCTTCTGTCACTGGAGTAGTACTCTTGCAAATCATCCAAACATTCCACTCGCCAAATTGAGTGACCTCTTCTCAGGTTTAATCCTCTTTTATTTCATTTTGGCAATAACTTTTATGTTGACACATCATTTTTAAAGTACACTTATTTGCCGTTCTTTTTCTTTTTTTCTTTTTGAGATGAAGCCTTGCCCTATCACTCAAGCTGGAGTGCAATGGCGCAATCTCAGCTCACTGCAACCTCTGCCTCCCAGATTCAAATAATTCTTCTGCCTCAGCCTCCCAAGTAGCTGGGATTATAGATTCTTGCCACCATGCTCAGCCAATTTTTGTATTTTTAGTAGAGACAAGGTTTCACCATGTTGGCCAGGCTGGTCTCGAACTCCTCACCTCATGATCCACCCACCTTGGCATCCCAAAGTGCTGAGATTATAAGCGTGAGCCACGGCACCCGGCCTTTTCCTCACCTCTTCATGCTGCTCTGTCCCATTTTCTCCAACTTTCTTTTTATATAGGTTCATTCATTCAACAATCACTTATGACACCTACCATTTTTCAGATACCTTGCTAGACATTCATTTGATGAATGATAACTCCTAAAACAACCAAAAAAACATACCAAAACAAAACCTTGTAAAGAATGCAGGGTTGTATGAAATCCTACTTGCCAATAGCTGCTAATGATTAGTAGTTTGAATTCAGTATCCTACTGCTTTACTAGAACCTATGATGTTTCCCAATTATTTGAGTCATTACATCTCAGCATTTCAACATATGGTCAAGGTCCTGAATCAAATACCCCTTTTTCACCTGTTTATCTCTAGGACCCTCTACAGGAATTGTAGATGTTCTCACTTCTGTGACTTTATTGACATTTCTTCCTCTATCCCAAATATCACACCTGACCTTCTCTAACTATTCGAGCTGTACTTTTGGTTTTAATCCCCCTCTTTTTGAACACTTGGATTCTCATTTGAATTCAATAACATTTTTTCCCCTCTGAATTCCATTAGTTTCTGAAACATGTAGTTGAAATTCCAAAATTTAGCTATTCATCATATACCAAAGACAGTACATCCAGGACATAAATTCTGGAGTTAGTGTTCTATCACTTACCAATTGAGCGATGGTGCCATGCTTCTAATTTTATCCTCAGTACAATGGAGATAATAATAGTACACACCTCCTGCAGTTATTGAGAGAATAAAGAGATAGGTAGATAGCTAGATGGTAGATAAAGATATCACTTTATCATTTAGAACAGTCCTTAAAACAGAGCAAACACTTAGAAAAATGGTAGATGCTGTTTTATATTTACATTTATAAATAACTATTCTCTGGGTTGATGTGTCATTTCTTAAAGCGTAAATTATTTAAAAGCAGAGCAACTATCCTTTTTTCCTGTTGTCAGTGGAGTTGTCTAGGTCTTTGTCAAATAAGGGATACCAAATTGACAGACTGAAGAGTTTAACAGCTATTACTCTGTCCCCATTTCTAACATAGATATGTAAATTTCCCTTCCCACCTTTTAAAATAATTGTGCCACATCCTGTGGGCCTCAATTTAAGAGGATATCTAGAACCAGCACAGGACAAAGGAGCTTTGGAAGAAGACTGTGTACAGAAGACTGGGCCCCTATTGCATCTGAGGAAATTTTTGTACCTTAAATTGGCTTTAGGAAGAAGTAGGCCTCTGAGTGCATCTTGGAGACTTGGTAGGTAGAATCTAACAGAGAGAAACTGGGATATGGGTAAGAATAACAGGTAGAGGGGATAGAATAAGCAAAAGTCTGGAGGCTAGAAAAGCCTGGAAATGTGTTTAGGGAAATTGAAAGTCATTCAGTTTAGCTGGCAGGTAATGATCCTTTAGTATCAGAGCACAATATTGAAGCAGAAACCTGAAAATTGAGGTGATTTGCCAAACTGAAAGGACATTCTGTTTTGAAATTGAGGGTCATTCTATTTCAGGGCCAATCATGTTTTTATTCAGTGTACATTGCTTAAACATTATCAGTTTATTAAACAAATAAACCAAAGAATTGATATTGCATTCTGATTCCTGGGAATACTGGGGGTTTTTATTCTTTTTGTAAGGGAAAAATGTTTCATTCTTAGGATCTATATATGGTCATTTTAGGTAAGATGAGTTCAGTTTTATATAAATGTTGACAGCTCTAAGAATAGCAGTACTAATGGTCAAGCTAAGACTCAGTATAGCAACCCCAAAGGGCTTCCAGACTCAGGCAGCGGAGCTCTGAGTAAAACATGATTCCTGGAACTACCTTATCTGTCTTTATCAGTTAAACCCATAACTATATTCTGACACAGCCAGTTTCCATAAACCCCATTGTGCATTTTATTTTCCTCCCATTCAGATGGGGTCATTTTACGTTTTACAGGATGGGAGATGCTAGGTAAATCCTCCTTTGAGATCTCACACCGTTTTCTTTTTAACATTGTTGAAAATGTGTGGCATGTTTGTCCTGTAATTAATCTGTTTATGCATTTGTCTTTCCCACCAGCCTATGAGCTCTACCAGGAGTTTCTTGAAATCTTTTGCCATGTTTCTAAGCATTGTCTCACGGATTTTACATGGATTCACCTTCATAACAATTCTATGAAGTTGGCATTATTATTAATTCCATTTCACAAATTAGGGATCTGATGTATAGAGAGGGTAAGAAAATTATCCTGGTTATATAATTACTAGATGTTGGACTCTAATTCCAGAGCCTGAGTTCTTAGATACGTTGAGTTAGGAACTAGGACACTGAGTCTCTAGTTCTGTGTTGGCTACAAATTATCTGAGCAATCCTAGCAATTATCTTAACTTCTCTGTACTACATTTGTACGTGTAACATAGCAACTGCATTCTTTTTCTGTATTATTGTGAGAATTAAGTTATATGGCTGTGGAAGAATGCTTCACACAAGACTTTGTACATTCCAAGGTTTTTGTTTGTTTGTTTGTTTGTTTTTTGTTTTTTTTTTTTTTAGACCGAGTTTTGCTCTGTAGCTCAGGCTGGAGTACAGTGGTGTGATCTCGGCTTACTGCAACCTCTGCCCTCCAGGTTCAAGTGATTCAGCCTCCTAAGTAGCTGGGATTACAGATGCACACCACCATACCTGGCTAATTTTTGTATTTTTATTAGAGATAGGATTTCGCCATGTTAGCCGGGCTGGTCTTGACCACCTGACCTCAGGTAATCTACCTGCCTTGGCCTCCCAAAATGCTGGGATGATAGGCGTGAACCACCACACCTGGCCACAGTCTAAGTTTTCAATAAATGCTAGTTTTTCTTTCTCTCCTGCCCTTCTTGCTCTAAGAGGCCTATGAATCAACCTTGACTTTTCTAAGACACATGACATCCTGTCTCAATCTGTGCCTAATCCCTGTGGACTACGAGGTGGTTGCCCTCACTTGAATAAAGAAAACACAGGCAGTGTCAGATGATTATTGAGAGGGCAGAGCTGCCTGAGGGTTATTGCAGCTGCCCTTCAGTGACCGATGATGGCAAGGGGCCATCACATCCAAACAGGGCCCCATGTGGCCATGCTGGGTGCACCCATCTCAAGTCACTCTGTATTGCTAATGTGAGTTACACATGTAATTATCTAGGCAGCAGGCAAAAGTATCTCCACAGACAGCAAAGTTTCATCAGCAGAAGGGCACGTTTTGTTTCATGTGACTCCAACAGAGTACTGCCGAGTGTTACAGAGCTGTGGGGGTTAATTGAAGGACAAATTAGAGAGTCCTGTAATAGTATGTGGTCTCCATAACTAGGCCTTCATGGGTTAAGCGAAGCAAGAGGTTAAAGGATGCATCTGAGATTTTTAGAAATAGAAATATCCACAAAGGTGGGGTTTTTTTTGTTTGTTTGTTTGTTTTGCTACAGGGTCTTCACCAGAATGTTTTTGTTCCAAAGAACTTTAGGATATTACTGTCCTTAACATTGACTAAGATCATCACTGAAAAAAAAAAAAAAAAAAAAAAAAAGGTGAGGAATGACATTTTAGATAGAAATTTTGTTGGAGAGCAATGTCATGAGTGGAATGCATGCACTTTGTGAGTTAGATATGTGTCTACAGATCAAGACGCACACACAGACACACACGTACACACTTGCAAAGACAAATATTGGATTGTTTGGAGCATTTAAATCAAAACCTTATTATTCTCTTATTGCTGTATTATTGTGACTTCTTTCACTCTCCGGTTGATTTGGTTTCCTGAGAGACACCTGGTGGCGTGGGTATGAGGCCAGTGACCCATACCCCTCCTCGAGGGGAATGTAGATAGCTGCTAAGCTCTGCATGCTCTGGCATATCTAAGAAATACCTATGAGAATTGTGAATAGGTGAAAGGCATAGATGATGGAAAAAATACAAAATAAAAAATTAAATGGATGATTTTAAAAATGCAAAGAAGATGGGGATAGTAAATAACTCAGAGTGGAAAGGGGGAAAGAGAAGGAGAGCATGCCACTAGCCATTATCTTCATAGCTGCACAGTGTCTGACTCTGTAAAAGGTGCTCAAAATGGATCTTAGAATATTAATGCTCATATTTTATGTCATAGCCTCTAGTGAGATCAAAGAGAAGTCCAAAGATAGTCAGGGTTGCTGAGCCAACATTTCTAAGAATACCTTTTTGTTCGATTCTCCTACTATCTGCACCGAACCTCCATATAAATACCTTTTGTGATCAACTCTGATGGATTATTTGTTTGTTTTTAGGGGAGGGTGGAATAGAGGAAAATGTGGGAGTAGATGCGAATTTAGGGTGAAGCAAAAGATTTTTGGCTACGTAGATTAATACCACCTTTTTCTAGCTTATTGATAAGAATGCCAAATAGAACTGAGTCAAAAACATTATTGATTGATGGATTGTATCTGTTGCTTTTCCCTTTTCTGCATGGCTTCCCACTCCATCAGAGATGAAAATTAAAATGACTTGTCACTGTTTTCTCCTTATATAGGCATTCATCATGGTTCAGGGCCTTATTTCTTCAAATTATTCCAATGGATTATTTAACAGATTTAGTTTCTTTCTTTGTTAAAAGGTATTTATTGAGCAAGTACTGCTAATACTACCACTGCCACTGCTGGTACTGCTAATACCACTGTCTCTACTACTGCAATGACTGGTCTCATAGAGTTTTAGGCTGCCTTGAAGGTGCATCACCTTATTTAAATTTTACAACAAACCTTTAAGGTCTATACAATTATATGAGGATCTAGGCTCTCAAAAGTCTTATAATTTACTCCAGCTCATAGTGGCAGGGCTAGAATCCAAGCTGAGATGTGTCTGGTTGTCTGGTTCTAAACTTTTGTGCAGGTCACCTTGCAAAGAATGAGGATGGAGCTCAAACACAAGTACACAAAGGAATAAAATTAAACTTTGGTCCTGCCTTTAAAATGTAGTGGTTGAAAAGCCAGAAGTACAAATGACTCTAATTTTGTATAAATGATATTTGCAAATGCTGCATCAGAATAGCTTGAGATAAATTATTAAAAATATAGATTCCCAGACTGCTACCAAGAAACTCTTGGATGAGACTAAGGAATTTATAAATTAAAAAGAAAAAAAAAGTGAAATTCTCTACTAATTTCAAAGCCCAGCCAACTTTGAGAACTACTGTTTTTAATATTGAAACTACTGCCTTTAATACTGAAAGTAATATAAGAAAGGATGAAGTAGTTCCAACCAGAAGGAATGGGAATTGAGAATCGGTGTTTGAGGATAATTATCTTCATGGTTTTCAGAGTTATCCAGGTCTTAGAAATTACATAGTGATTTCTACAAATGATCATCAGCAGCGTTAGACTAGCACCTATTAATTTTGTAAGTGATTATCATCAACCCTTGCTAACTTGAATACATCTTGTTATTTCAATGTATCCTTAAATTGATAAACTTCTTTATAAAACTGTATAGTATGATCTTTCAGGTAACTGATTCTAGTAATCTAGTTATCTGTGAACTATTCACATCCACGGGAAAAAAAAAATGTACCATCAATCATCCTCCTCACCATGATAATCATCATTTTAAGTTATAACTGTTAGTATTTTGTTTAGATACATTTTTATGCTCTTGGTCAAGTCAGTGAACTTTTCTGGACCCGAAGTTTTCCATGTATATAAAGAGGAAACTGGACTTAGTGACCTCAATTTTGTGTACATTTGTGATATTAAGATCTTTTGGCATCATTTATTAGGAACTCTTGAGAAATTTTTCTTTCATTGGGGCTTGCTCATCATTTGGTAAATATAGAATCGCAACTTCAAAGGCCAGATATGGAATAATCGAGAATCTTTCTGGGCAGATTCAAGGTCTGCATCTGAATAGCTATATATACAGAAAGCCTAGAGGATCAAAATAGTCCAGAGAATTTCAGGACTGGACAGCTGGTGAGTGGGTAAAGGTTGCCTATGCCTTACTGTTGTCAGTCTGTCATTTTAATGAATATCAAAATCACTCATATACCAAATTGGGAAGGCAAGGATCCCTTCTTGACTGAGAATCAGTACCACCCAGAACCTGACTTAGTTTTGCAAGAGCAGTTTTAGTAGCTAAAATTTTCACTGTCACCTGCTGCTGCAAGGACTTGGATTGCCAGAATTGTGTGACTTCTCTTGTCCTTGATTATAATATGAGTAAAAACTGCCTTGAAAATATAAAGATATTTTACATGATTTACAGTCTGACCTTAAGATGCTCTTGATGGTATGTCTGAAGGGAAAGACAGAATGTTTGTTCCCAGACAGGTTGAGTTCTTTCCTTATCAATCAGAAGGGTTAAAATAAATACTCTTTCTCTTTTGTGCCTTCCTAGCATTTTTCTAGTTGATAAAAGGGGAGATGTGTGTTGGACTGAGAGTTATGGGGAATCAAATCAAAAGAGATAAGGCAAACCCTTCTCTCGTCCAGTGCAGATCAAGCGTGAGTCTGAAGAAAAAGAGAAGGAAGCATGTGCCAATCAAAAAGTGTTGCAAAACAATATCCAAGGAAAAGCCTTGGCTGGCAGAGTAGCACTAGTTTACCAACAGTAGCACTAGTTTACCAGCTATTGTAACCAGATGTCATTAAACATTTCAGTCATCCAGACACCTTCCTTGTTCTGATTCTATGCCCCTTTAATCAGCTTCTAATCATAATGTTCTTCCCATGAAGGAAAGACATTGGCCAAGCCAAGTTTGTGTGGGAGTTGTCTTTCACATCATAAAGTAATAAATTCTTGTTCTTTCTAAAGCATTAATTTGGCTAAGAAACAAATAAGAAATTTGTATTTAGATCGCATGTGAAAGGGGAGTCCTCCTCTTGAATACAGGGACTGGTTAGAAAGGCGCTTCCCTGTATAGGAAGTTGCCACTAGCCAAATGTAGCTATTTAAATTTAAATGGATTTAAATTGAACTAAAAAATTAAGCTCTTTAATCTCACTAATCACAATTTAAGTGCTAAAAGTCATACATAGCTAATGGCGACTATATGGAACAGTGCAGATTATCCCAACCTTTTGGGCTCCCGCGATCCTCCCACCTGGACTTTTCAGATTCCTGTGATGACAGGCTGGAGTGCAGTAGCAGGATCTCAGCTCACTGGAATCCCCACCTACGGTTATCAAGCAATCCTCCTGCCACAGCTTCCCCAGTAGCTGGCACTACAAGGCGCCTGCCAACACGCCCGGCTAGATTTCCTATATTTAGTAGAGACAGGGTTTCACCATGTGAACCTCGATGGTCTTCATCTCTTGACCTCGGGATCCTTCCGCCTCGGCCTCCCAAGGCTTTCGCGGTGGGATTTCCATGGGAGAGGCTTACATGCGAACTGACAGGGCTTTCCTGATCCACGTCCTTGCTGATGTCTCTGGCTCGGTGTCCCCATCAGCTGCCTGACTTATTTCTATTTTTTCTTAACCTGGGGTTCCCTTCGCATGTTGCTCAGTTGCTCAGGCTGGTCTCAAACTTATGGCCTATTTCAACTTTATTATTATTATTTTTATTGATGCTGTTATCTTCAAGAGGTATGTGGCAGAAACTGCTGGTATTTAGCTGTATAGGGAAAATCTGTTCTCAGGACAAATTTTCATGATCCATACATTTTTCCCTTCAAAGGAACATCTCTTGTAGATGGCAACGATTTTAAAAATAAAGAGAAAAAAAAAAAAAAAAAAAAAAAAAAAAAAAAAAAAAAAAAAAAAAAGACAAAAAGCAAAAAAAAAAAAAAAAAAAAAAAAAAGAGTGATATCTGGATGTGTGGTGTGACTGTGCCCACACTTAGGCCCAACGCTAATCAGTGGTTCATTCATCTAAGCTCCACTCTAAGCTTCTTGAGGGCAAAACCAGGCGCCCTCACACAGTGGGTGCTCAAAGAATGCTAAATGAGGAACTCAGAGACTATCAAACATTTTTATTGCCACAAAAAATTATATTGTGCAGCTCTAGGTTAGAAAGTAATTCTCAATTCCTTCGATCGATTATACTCCGTAATCTGGAATGATTTACTTACAACTAGCTGTGCCTCAGCTTGTCTGTGAAATGGGAAGAAGGATGCTGTCAACAAAATAGGAATTATGTGGGCATTTTAATGTAATTGTTAACTGATGCTTTATAAATAAAACAAAGAATAGTGTTTGTATATTTAAATATTAATGTGAATCATATTCCCATTTTATTGTGTTCCATGGGAACTTTATTTAACAATTTGAAACCTCTCCATCTTTCCAACAACCTGTCTATCTTTCCAACAACCTCTCTGTAGAATTAGGCAAAGGGAAATATTGAAAAATTGTCCTTAATCTTATCAAAGAATTATAGGCCACTGTAAATTTGTAAAATGTCTGTTACTAAATGAAACTTTCAAATAAGCAAAGCTTTACCAGCAAAATAACTAATTATGATATCTTACATTTGTGTGCTGCTTTTCTGAAATGCTCTCACATGCATTCTTTACTTCAATACTTAATCTTTTGAAATAGTATATTATCCTGCCCATTTTACATTTTCAAAAGTTATTTATTCAAGGTCGTAGTGATAATGTCAGCAGTAGAACCTGGGCTTTTGAATCCTAAGTTCATGTTTTATTCTACCACTCTGTTTCACTTGTTAGGACAAGTGTTATGTTTTAGGAAAAGATGACAATAAAAAGACAATAGAAAATAGAAATTTTGAGAATTTGGAGTATTGAAATATAGACTGGAGATATTGTTCCACAAGGCCAAAGAGGTAGATCTGAACCTTTGGAAGTCACAGGGAAAGAAACTGCTGTCTCATCTTTCCTCCTTGCCTGCTCCATTCACAGAACTTATCTTGCATTCATTCATTAATTCATTCAATGTAGACTGAGCAATTGTTTTCTGCCACACTTGTTGGGCTGTGATGATACAGAGAAGATCAAGACATGCTCTGTAATTTTGAGGGCTCCACATTCCTCCAGAGAAAAAGATACATGTCGGTTCACGTCTTACGACAGATGCTGAGAAAGGGTTTATTACAAAATACTCTGACAACAAAAAAGAAGGGGTGATTAATTTTGTCTGGAGGGAGCTGGTCCTCAGCAAAAGCTTCATACTTTGTATAGATGACACGTAAGACAGATCTTAGAGGAAAGGTACGATCTAATTTGTAAATTTTAAAAGATGTTAGGGGGAAAGGTTTCTAGGTAGAAAAAACAGCATGAGCAAGTTTCTGTTGATTTAAAACAAATAAAAATAGTACCATTTATTGTGCTTATTTGGTTCCAGGCATTTTATGAATGCATTAAACATCTCTTTATTCTCATAACAGCGCTATGAGATGGAGATTATTATCATGTGCGTTATACAAATAGGGAAACTGAGACTCAGAAAAGCTAAGTAGTTTAGTCGAGGCCAAATATCTAATAACTGACACGAGCAGAATTCAAAGGTACACAGCTAGATTCCAAATTGTACTCTTAAGCACATAGTGGTAATAATGCTGTATAGTCAGTTTTATAATGTGAGATTTTTTTTTCTTTTTATGGTGTATCATAAGCTGTTTCTCAAGTCATAAAATTCTCTATAGATGCTATTTTAATAGTAAAGAAACCCATCTTATTGATGCATTATGATTTGCTTAACTGGTCCTTTATTGTTGGACATTAAGTCGCCTCCATTCTTTTACTATCTTGAATAATAGTGCATGACTATTTTTGTGAATCAGGACTTTCTTAACAGGCTCAATCTAAAGGAGGAAGCACCATGAGATTTCCTTGTTACTATCACCAAGAACAAGAGCAGTCAGAGAAAGCAAAAGCACATACTAAATGCACTCTGTTTTGGATTATTTGCTTTGGGAATTATCCCCAGCATGTTGGACAACCCGAGTTGGCTCCATCTGAAGGCTTAAATATTTCTAGGGCTCTGCTACCCAGTTAGCATATTTTAAAGTATTGCAAATTGGTTTTAATATTAACCTAAAAATAATTTAAAAAGTAAATCAGCTGAAAATGTTATTACAAACCCCAATAGAGGTGATCTTTGGATTATCTGCTCTTCTAAATTACCTATTATAGTGTTCTGTCCATTTAAGTGACTGCTGGCAGCTTTTGATTGCTTTGCCCTAAGTTAAATTTGGCAAAAAGAATGTGAAAGTTTAGGTTAAAATGTGAACTTTTTTTTTTCCTAAATAAATGCAATTTAAATTATTAAGCTTCACTTGACCCATACCGATTATATATCTTTTCTTGCTTAGTGATGGCATCCATTTTAAGGGAGAAACGTGGAAATGCTGAGCAAAGAACACATACCCTTCATTCCAAAGGTTCATTTCCCACTCTTACGTTAGATTGACAATGAGTTGTAGTTCAAAGGCTGCACTGCAGGAAAGCTCATATACCCTATAATTTAAAGGGCCTCAGCTGCCTCTTGGGAAACTTGGTAAAACATTCTATTTAGAGACATGCCTGCTGATTTGACATATATTTTTATAGTTATACCCCTTTATTGCTGAGACATAAAACCTGTTTTCACTGAAAATGTGCCTGCTTTCAGAAAATAGAACAAGAGACATGCAGAAAACAGTGATCCTATTATTGTGTATTATGATTTTTGTTTTATAGTTCTCTTTTCCAACTCATCTCTTTTCCCTGCAGCTGTGGAATGTGGACAGCAAAATCTTGTGGACATTTATTCCACTAAGCCCAGGGATGAGATGGCTCTCAAGTTAAAGAACTAACATTTCTGAAGCCCTCATTAACTTTTTACCAGCATCAGGCCCTCTAAGTACAAGTGCAAGAATCCTTCATTCAATTCTTCACTTCTTCATTCTCATTAAAAACCATCTATATAATCAAAATTTCAGGAGTACTAGGCATGTGCTCAGAATTGTGTTACATGCTGCCAAGAATACAGACTTGAATAAAATATTCTGATCTGCTCTTTCCAGCTCTCAGTAAATGACTGTCCCTTGTAGAATTTTGCATGCAGGAGTATTCTCCACTGCCTGACTCTAAACATTCTAATCTGACTACACTTTTATTCACCCTTTTATACTTCACGAATTGAAGGATATTTAAGAATAATTTCTTCTTAAGAAAGTATTTGAGTAATTTAAGAATAATTTCTTATATTTAAGAATAATTTCTTCACTCTTCCACCCCACCTCAAACTTCAACCTCTTTTGAGGACAAAGACTGTACCTACTTTCATATACAATTGTTTCTTTAGGGTTTAGCACAATTCCTGGTAAGTGATAGCCTTTCATGAATATTTGTTGAATAAACAAATTAACTTTATTCTATAGGAGATATTAGATTCCTACTGAAGCTTAGAAATGTACTGGGCACAGAGTACAAATTCAAAAAAAAAATTGAAGAAAAAGTGAATATATAGCTTTAAAAAAAAGCACTGAAATAATTTCATTACAGGAGACAGGGGTAAAATATTATTCTGAAGAAGTTCAGATTATCTCAAACTGGGGAATGAGAGAAGTTTCGTATTTGTGTCACACTTCAGTCTATTCTAATATAGGTTTCTCTTGGAAAGTCTTTTTTTTTTTCTATTATCTTGTCTAGTTTAAATAATTCTGTGTTTCAACATACTATTACAAAATTTTATGAGTATATTTTAGAAATGCATGTAAAATTGTGATTAATACAAATAATACATTTTTTTCTAAAATTAAAAATTTTGTATGTGTTTTGATGTTTGTACTTTCATATCATTGTTATTTATTTTATCTCTTTCTTTCTGTATTTTTTTTTCTTATGAGCTGGCCTATACTTTATTTTAATCTGAAGGAGATGAAGGACTATGGTAGAAATGGAAAATGAGACTAGAGGTGGTAGTTTTTGTTTGAGTCAGATAGTATTTAGTTTAAGGGCATCTTGCCTCAGAATATGGGTTTTTCCTGACCTCTTTATTCAAGATAAATTAAGTTGGGATAGAATAAACCACACAATGTTTTAGTCCTAGATTTTAGAACTGTACAAGGTTTATGGCTGTCCTCTTGCTCGTTTCTATTCCCTTTTATTGACCCGGTTGTATAAATGAGCTGATCTTAAAATGAAATCATCAGTACAGTTATAATAAACTGTAAGTAGGACATATTATGAGGGATCTATAGTAGAATTACATGCAAGGTGCATCCCCACTTGTATTTCTTTGGGAATAGGGAAAGTTATTGGAGCTGTGCTCTCAAACAAGGAGGATGCCTGTTCTTGACCTTTTTTAAAAGACAAATTTGCTGTAATTAGCACAAGATATCTGGTACCATTTGAAAGTTTTGTAAACACCTTTAATAGAGTATTTTGACTTATATCCCGTTTCATTCTGGATTCTGTAACTCAGCTTGTGACTTTCCTCCTTTTCTTACATGAGGAAATCATTCAGAAACAGAAAAGTAACTCTGCTCTTTCCTTTCCACCTTTCCCACCAATAAGATCCTGGTATAAATTTCTGTTCAATCTCCTTCAGGATCACGAGTACTCACTGTAGGTACCGCCAGCACCATGGCCTTAGTTTAAGTTCACACCAGCAGGCACCGGGGCAATTATGATAGCATTCCTAATGTCATCCATACCCCAAAATTCCTTTTATTCATTTTTCCTAAATGCTGCTAGAGAAATCTTTCTTTCTGGAAAGTCAAATATATATCTGACTTTCCACACACCTGCTTAAAATCCTTTCTTTTGTCTTCATTTGGGATGAATACATGTGTCATCCTGACCCATGCTTCCCTGCTCAGTTTCCTCTCCCATGTCTCCACATCCTTATCCTCATTCAGCCTTCATACTTTGAACTTCAGCAGATCTGGCTCACTTGTTTCCTCATGGCCACCATGTTGTTTCAAAAGATTGTCCCTGTAGTTTCCTTTTTCTGGAACAGCGTCTTCTTCATGTCTGAATGTCTTTCTGGCTTTCACCTGCTAAGGGAAACCTCCTGATTATGAGCTTCCTTTTCAACCCCAAGCCAACATCTTTACATATTTCTGCCTCTCTATATAATATTCCTGTATCTTACTATTTTTTATGATTATAAGTATATTGGATTAAATCTTTTTCATGTCTGCTTTCCCTCTAACTCTTAACTCCTTGAGGGCACACAATTTTACTTACTGGTCCTCAAGATGTGGCATAGCAAAAGCTTAGTATCTTCATTGAACCGCAGAGAACGTCTTACCAAGTAAGCAGACCAAGTGCAGTTAGCCTAGCCAGTGAGAGAATATACATACCATTAACCATGCCACATTCAGTAATGTAAAAATCATTTATTACCTCTTCAGGATGGTTCTTGGGAGATCTTATATCTACTCTGACCCCTTATCACACTCTTCCTTAGGCATTACCCCAGCCTATTTAACTGATTCTGTCCCTCAAATTCTTTCGGCTGCTTTAACACTTCACACTTGCTTTTCACAATGATATAAGGGATAACAACACAAATATCACATACAATGTAAAAGATTGTTCTGCGTATCCAGTTGTTAAATCTGTTGTGCTCCGAGTATGCCCGTGCCAATCTGCACATACTGATTATTCGCTTGCAGGGTTAGTGACTGTAACATTTTTGATTAACCTCTCTGTACACTTCACAAGCACTTACTCTGGGCCATGTTCAGATCATGAAGGTGCCCTAAATCACTGAGATGTTGCTGAATATCTGTTGACATAGTTTTTACCAGTGTGGAATAACTCAGTGCTCTTCAAATTCAAGGAAACTCAAAATAGCGTTTTTCTCTAGCTTTGTTTTCATCTCAGAGATACTAGACACTGAACTACAAACCAAAAAATAAAAGGAAAAAATTATTTGAGATTACTTATGTCACGCCTACATGCCAAAATTTCTGCATTGACAGTTACACATTCAAGTATTTGGCACCAAGTTAGCCAGTCCTTTTAAAGCCTGCTTCTTTAATGTTTGTAATCTGAAGTAGCCAAAATGATTCATTTCTAAACTCTAATGATGTGTGGCAATTTTCCACAAAATCTTTATTTCTCTCAGATATCTTCTATAGGAAGTAAGACTTCTGTCATTTGCTTAATTTAAGTCAGAGACAACTTGACATTTGGGTTACTATTTACCCTCTTTGCAGATGAAGCCAGGCATTTGCCTGAGATTGAGAAGGCCTTCTCTTGCTATTTCATTTTTTTGGCATTCATGGGCACACATTAATTTCATAGTTCAAAAAATATAAAAACGAAAACAGGATATATGTAATTTAGAACTTAAAATCACTGATGGCAAGTGTCAAACTAGTTTTAAATTGTAGATTCTCTGATTTTAAAAAAGGATGTGTTTATTTTATAGGTTGACAAAAGTGTATATGACTAACTTATACACTAGTCCTTCCCATTTTGTATATCCTAATGGAAACATTGGGAGATCAGTGCTACTAAAATGTCAGCTTTCACCCTGAGTGATATCAGCTCTCCATCCAACCATCCATCCATTCCAATATTCTTTTGATTCCACATCATGTTATTTGTCTTCTACTGTATTCCAAGCACAAATGGCATATTAGGAGAATGGTTTCAAAAGAAAACAAATCTGCAAGTCATTGAATGACTATTATGTTTTACTGAAGCAAACACATGATAAAACACCATAGCCATCTGGACTAAATCAAATACTACTCATATTTTTAGTGAAAGATATTTATTCAACAGTCTACAAAGAGTTATGGACTACCTCCTATGTGTCAGACAGTGCATTAATCATTGATTTGCTGTTCTTCCTAGTTTAGAAAGTTAACAGAATGGAGGTCTTACTATAAATTGTGTTGAAGGGAGAGAAGTTTTTAGAGGTGATTACTGTTTTAAATAACTGTTGGAAAAACATTTTAGGGGCTTGGAAAAATGAAGGCTGAGAACTAGGGAATGAAAAGAGAAGCAGGTAAAATGAGCATATTTACAGAGGGGCAGTGAGTCATAGGGAAAAAAGTTTCTTATATACAATTTTGCCTAGGGCCACCCCAGGCATGCTTATTTGGAAAGCAACATTCTCTGAAAATGTGCTGTAATAAATAAACTGAACACATTGTTTAGAACATCACTGGTGATTACCATAACAAGTGGACCTTTTCCATTGCATTATTGGGTCACAATTATCAGTGCCTTGGTTTCAGAACACCTTCTTCCTTCTTGACAGATTTCCATGGTCTCTATAGTAAATGAGTGTTGATTTAATAATTGGAGCCATGGAGCAGTGTCTGTTACAAAAAAGGGACCCGAGCCAGAGTATCTACCTATTCTTGCTCAGCAGAGCTGCTCTGGGTGATGGAAATGTGGGTGAATTTTTACCATGTCCACACAGCTGCAAGCAACCATTTTTGTTTACTCTTTCACTGGGAGGAGGAGGGAAGCCCACCAATTAAGATCAGATTGCCAGTTCTATCATGATACATTTGTGTCAATAAAATATTTTGCTTGTTTTATCTACAGAAAAAAATGATCTTTATAAGTTTTAAAATCAAAATTTTACACTTTTATTCTAACTTTTTAAATTCACCTTCTGAAGCCTTAATTTCCCATGGTTTGGCAGGAATGTATTTTACTGTGAATATATGCATGAGAAATGGGGCCCAGTTATATCTCCAATGACTCAATCCAATGAAATGCATACATTTTAGGCCATTATTGAAAATATCTCCTACTCCCTTCAGGGTGGACAGGTTTCTCAAGAAACTGTTTTGGGAAAGATATATAGTCTTGGAAATCAGCAAGCAGTCTACCTCTTTTTCAGATAAAGAACATTAAAACATGTTATTGACACAATCTTCTGTCATCTTCCCTGATTATAAGTGTTCTAAGTTTTCATTGCTGATTTTATTTTATTTATTTTTGTTTGTTTTCTTTTTGGATGTCAGGTACAGAGTGTTGAATTAATCTTTCTCCAAATTCCATGTCAATTGTATTAACAATAAGTTTGGTTGTCAGAGGGTAATATTTTCAGCTATAGCCTACAAGTAATTTAATGAGCTACTCTTCAGCCTTGGTAAAATACTTTAGGTCAGACATATAGGTATAGCTTTTTATTGCATATTCCTGTTTTTGAATTTTCATTTCCATTGACATTTACACTAAAATGATCCTGCTTATAGGTGATACCAATTTTTCTTTCTTCCCTTTCATTTCCATATATTAAAGATGTTATTTTAATTCCCCAAATATATGAAAAATGTACTCAATATATTAGCTTTTTTATTTTAAGGTACAATAATCTGAGACTGAATAATCACATATTAAAAATAATATTTATTATTTTTCTTTTTTCTTTTTTGTTAAGATGGACAGAAATTACTTGGAAGAATTAAGTCATCTCCCCAAAATGAACATTTTGTTTTCAGAGGTTGGATTGGTCTTTCATGAATATTGCATTCGACTTATGTGATGAGATAAAGTGACTTAACAGATCATTGCTAGAAATTTAAGTCAGCCATCCCTGAACTTTTTGGCACCAGGGACTGGTTTTATAAAAGGCAATTTTTCCACAAACAGGAATAGGGGGATGGTTTTGAGATGAAACCTCAGATCATCAGGTATTAGATTCTCATAAGGAGTGTGCAACCTAGATCCTTACATGTGCAGTTCACAGTAGGGTTCACATTCCTTTGGGGATCTAATGCTGCTGCAGATCTGACAGGAGGCAGAACTCAGGCCTGCCCCTTACCTCCTGCTGTGCAGCTGGGTTCCTAACAAGGCACAGACAAGTATGGGGCTGGGGAACCCTGGTTTAAGTGACTTTATGTGTTACAAATCAAGTTAGTAGGAGAGTGAGCCCATTGTCAATAAGACCTCTGAACATTTGCCCAGTGCTTTCTTCCTAGATTGTGTGGTTTATCATGTTCTGTGTACCCAGGTTTAAACCCTTGGAATCTGTGGCCAACCTTTTATTTTCTGCTATCTATGATGACTTTGCCTGAGCAAAGGGATGTGGCACATTGCTGCTGCATAGCCAGTGAGCTTTCTTCCTTCACCTCTGCTAAATGAATGTGATCAAAATGTGCTTTGGACATGGGAACCTAAATAATGGGACTGTGTTCCCTCATGGAGCTCAGTAATGTTTACTGAGCCCAACAGCTTCATTTTATTCAGTCTCTGCTGCCTTAATGTCTGGCTTCGGGGTGGAAGGTGGAAAGGGAGGGAATGAGGAATTGCTGAGAGGGACTCAGGCGACACGGTTTACAGATGGCCTTATTAGAGACACTTTCCCTAGGCCTAAGTGAAGCCTTTTTGTCTGAGTCGGCAAGAAGTAGGTCATTTTCCTGAGCTGTCAGGCTCAGTGCTTACCTGACTTGTGGCCGTGGTTGCAGCAAGCTGTTGGTTTCCCCACAGGCTTTTAGTTTCCTGAGATATGCTATGGGTCTTGTCTTTCTGGGCCTTTCTAGAGCAAGACTGGACTTCCCTATAGACAATTTGTTTCTTTTCTGAGCTGCAGGTGTCTCATCATTCTGCATGCTTCCTGCACAACTAGTCACAGTTGGGGATCTCCGAATCTCTGCCCTTTAGCTGTGTCCAGTGCTGATGTGGTCTAATGGTCCAGTGATTCTGAAACCTGGAGAGCCAGAGAAATATTTCAAAGTCTCCAAACCATTTATATACCCAGAAACTTCTGTATGTAGAATAAAAAGCAAGCCCAGTTAATATTTGGATGGCTATTATTCCCAATGTTAGTACATTTTACAATGAACATAATTCAAATTAATTAAAAATATTTTGGAATGCATACTGACTTTCTGTCATTGTGTACTTTCTCAGTCAGTGGATGCTGAAAGAGTGACCATGGTCCTGTGTGGTTCTGCACAATCCTTTGACAGTGTTTTCATAATATTTGCTAAGAATGTGCTCTCCATCAGTCCTATTTCCAGTATGTGGAACTCTGTCTCCTTTAGGCTCTACCTGTCAGAGGTTATACATCAGTGACCTTTTAGCATGTCAATAGTAATCCTTTCCCTTTCCCACAGCTGTTTTAGAAGAATTCAGTCATTTTGTTCCTCCTCCCAATTTCCCAGTTTAAGGTCTTGTGGGCGGTCATTTCCTTTCTTTCTTTCTTTTTGAGATGAAGCCTGACTCTGTCACCCAGGCTGGAGTGCAGTGGCACGACCTTGGCTCACTGCAGCTCCACCTCCCAGGTTCGGGCAATTCTCCTGCCTCAGCCTCCTGAGTAGCTGGGATTACAGGCATGTGCCACCACACCCAGCTAATGTTTGTATTTTTAGTAGAGACAAGGTTTCACCATGTTGGTCAGGTTGGTCTCAAACTCCTGACCTTGTGATCCACCTGCCTCTGCCTCCCAAAGTGCTGGGATTACAGGCGTGAGCCACCGCGCCCAGCCCATTTTCTAGAGACATTGAAAGGGCAGAATACTTAAATGGTGAAAACAAAAAACAACTTTCAACTAGTTACTTAAAAAGACTTCATGCTCTGAGACATTTGCATAAGGCTGCATTTATCATTTCTGCTGGCTAAAAATATTCTTTTTTAAATTTTGGTTCCATTCTCTTTCCCACTCTCCACACCCCCTTCTTCATAAGTCCTTAAGTGGTTGGCAAATACCCATACGTAAGGGTATATATTGCTCAATTTTGAAAACCTCTACAAAGATAGATTGTGTCTGTTCCTGCTCCTTGCCATAAGGACCTGGCACAGGAGTGAAAACTCTAAATATACAGAGAAATAAACCAGTAACTCTAGACAGGCTCATGTGAATTCAAAAATTGTAAGTGCTTAATTAAGCCCAACTTGAAAATTATTTCTGTCTCCAACATGAAAAAGAATAGAAAAATAAAGTGAAACTGTGCCTTGAAATTCGTTCTCAAAACATATATAACATACATTGGTAGATAAGGAAATAATTTTATGGAGCTATTTTTCTCCCTGTGCCACAGATTAATGGCTGCATCTTTATAGATTGAGAAGAGAGTACAGAAACACATTTTCCACTGAACAATATTGCCCAAGATCCTTTGTATCCCTGTGCTTTCCCCTCCTCCTCCCCTTCTCCATCAAACTCCAGAAATCAGAGAAAAGCCTCCTAACTCCCAGGTTTTTTTTTCCCCCCGTCTGAACACACACATCTCTCAAATGCATTCAGACATGTTGGAGCCAGCAAATATAAAGCTGCTGGGTTTAAGTCCATGATTTATTTGCTAAAACTGGGCATGAGTTTGGGCAGAAGACTAGAGAGGGAAACAGAAGGAGGGTTTTTTCCTTCTGTCCGTGGCTCTGCAGGGATTTCTGTTGGAACCAGAAGAGAAAAATTAGACAGAAGGTTTCTTTAGCTTCCAAGAGATAGTAAGTCAATTGTTATATTATATTTTAGGTGTCTGTGTCTGCAACAAAAGTACAATGGATAGCTAGATGGATTTATAGATAGACACCTAGATGAATAATAAAGAGAAACAGAACATACGTTGAGGAATTGTTGAAGAAGCATGCCTTTTAGAAGATTATTTGGCTGCCAGGGATGCCACATATAAGGAAGATAAAGGAGATAGAGCCAACAAGCAGGAAAACTAATATGACTACAGAATTAGCAGATTCTGGAAGAGGAGAAAGGTTGTTGGTCAGTAGGGTATCACTGAAGAAATATAATGAAGATAAAATTAGAAAACATGAGCAAAACTAAAATGCTGTGTTTTTTTTCACTCATCCTATTAGTGCAAAGGATGAATATTTATTTTCTAAAAAATAATTTTCACCTATTTTATTTTTATTACATACAAATAAACCAAGGTACAGAGAAGTTAGTTGACTTTTATCAATTTAGTATGTCTTAATCTCATGCTATGTTTTGTTTTTCTCAGTCTATCCAGAAGGACATTTCTGGGATAAGACTGACAAAAATAAGGTAAATGGATTGAAGTGTAGGATCGTATATATTCAATGCCAAACTTGGCATTTAGATTTTAGGTACAGTATGTCAATAGAAAATATCATATTGTATATTGTCACCTATACAAGAAAAATTGCCATTTTGTCCCCAAGGCAAAAACATGAAGGCCTCATGTATCTAAGAAAGTTTATGTTTTTAAATAATCGCACAGTATTTTCTTTAGAAGACAATGTTATGTCATACGTCGAATGTCAGCTAGGGATCCCACTATCCTTTGTAATCTAGGGTAAATTTATTTGACCACCCTAATAATATCCAGTCCTGAAAAAGTTCAGTGGTACCTCCAAGATTTTGGTGACCCCTTTTGAAGATTGCTAATAATTCCCATCGATTTATTTTCTTAGTTTTCTTCACCTCTACATATTCTATCTATATAGCTAATCTCTCTTTCACCTGTTTTCAATTTAAATCCAGGATTCAGTTCCTTCACTGGGATTCACAAGAAACCCTGCCACAATGTTTTATTTTGTTTGTAGACTCTATGGAAAATTAAGAAAGAGCACAGTCCTGATGCTCAGAGTCCTGACATCTTTCTTGCTATACTTTTTACCTCTGCCAAGATAGACAATAGATATGAGGAAAAGAATCCTATGAGAGCATTCAGAACATGTTGTTTTCAATTTAGGTCAGCCCCTAAAACTATGATCTAGGGCTTGTCATTTAAGTTCCACAGGACTGCCTTCTTGTTTATATAAAATTAAAAATTTGGACTATTTTTCCATGTTCTTTCGTGATTGTAGATTCCAAGGTCCTCCATGGCATAAGGGTTATGTCTTCAAATTTGATTTTCCCCCAATTCTGGGTATAATGTATTACCTGTAGAAATAGAACCTCAGTAGACCTTTATGGGTTTCTTACAGATAAATCCTTATTCTGATATAAGCCTGATATCTGAAGAACTCTGTGGACACTGCCTTGCTTGAACAAAGCAAATATTGCTATAGTCAAACACTATAGTTCTGGGCTGCTCTTACCAAATCCCTTTCAGCAGGGGTTGTTTGTAGAATATTTTTACAGTAGAATAAAGTCTTTAGTATTTCAATTATCCAGAAAATGTAGCAGCCTTGTCTGGTTCAATACAGTTAGGAAGGAAGTCTTCTTACACTCAAAGTATCAAAGATAGGAGGGAACTAGCTAAGAAAGTAGAGAGCTACTACAATAGTTGTTCGCTTCAGGCTCTAGAAATTGATTTGATTTTCCATATATGATTTGGTCATGGTGACTACCTTCATACTCGAAGTGTTTCAGTTCTTCCAGCATACACAGATATAGACTTGTAAACTTAGCGGGAATGTTTTATTGTAACCTAGATTTTAATGTTTCGTCCAAATTTAAACAAGCAAGTACACAAATTTCCTAATGTGCTATATTAAAGACATAAATAATACTCTAGTCCCCTTCTTAATCTGATATCTGAACTGTGAGAGTTTATTACGTTTTCTCACATGCTATCTCGTTTATGCATCCGTTTACATATCAAAATAGTTGTAGAAGCTTCCTTTCTGGGACTTGGAGGGTCAGTACATGATACCTTTTGTTACTCTTCTGAATTCTAATCCAATTAAGACACAAAGAAGACAACTGTCTCCTCTGTCTCATCTAATATGATGAGATGGTGATTTCAGTATTAGCAATAATGACAACTAAAGAATGGATTTATAGAATTGTGACTAGAAGGACATGCTAACACTTTCTGTGCCCTCTCTCCCCCTCCAATTCCCTCTGTTCTTGGTGTCTAGACCTTGGGACTGACCACATAATAGAAAGTTTAAATCTACAGAATGTGTACACTTACCTAGAATTATAGATTTATGCTGTTCAAGATGAAGAAAAAAAAAATTCCTGTAGGTTGCAAATTTTAAATAGATTAGTTCCAGCCAGTCAGGAAATGTGGATCCATGAATGTCACCTGATACTGAAATAACTCAATCTTAGAGAGTCGTAAGGTCAAGGTATTACTGTACTGGAAGTTATTCCAGATGGAAAATAGAAATCAGCAAAAAGAGGCACCCCTCAGCCTTACCTTTATTCAGAATTAAAGAATTCCTTTAGTCTTGGCCAGATGTATGACTCCCCCTACAGTAGGATAAATGCACAACGTCAATTCGGGCAACTTTTTCCTTTTCTTTCAGCTATAAAGATAGGATTTTCATGCCCTATTTTATCATTTTCTTTCTTTTAGTATTTCATCAATCTTTTGTGTTCCATACAGGGGCATTCTTATACCTCTTACAGCCAAAAGATAAAGTCAGTTCTGTTAGTTTTTTATTTCCTGCTCTCTTGACAATGAGTTTTAATTGAACTTTGGGAAAAGATTGTAAGAAGAGCTGTGCAGTTGCTATAACTCCTCTGATCTGGACTGTAGTCAGTATAAATGCTGTAAGTTCAGTTGGTGACAAATTGAATTCTACACACCCTGTCACCCTCCCTCACTATCCCCCATGCTAATCACAGCAGGTTTGAAAGTTAAGTGCAGGTTACCTATGTTATTTGATGTTAATGGTGAAATGGTGGCCCCTCTGATATCCCACATCAGATATTATCCACAGAACATATAAATTAATTTTAGATTCATAACATTCCTTAATATTTAAATTTAAATGGCAATCTAAGCTTGTAACATTGTGTGTTACTTTTAATACTTTGAAGCACAATAGGAAACACTGATTACTATAATGCTGAAATCTATGTGAATAGTATTTAAAAATCACTGCTGCTATGGTAACCAAAAAAAATCTTTATTATGAGAGTCTGCTAAAGAATTTCTTTTTATTTTGGATTGATTTTCATATGCTTTTATTCATTTTGTATAAATTGCTTTTCTGAAAGAGAGGTGATTATTTGTTGTTCTCCTTATTTCTGAATCTTAGAACATTCAAATCCTTTAGTAAACTGTAGTAAGACTCAGCAGTCAACATTTGGAATAATTATAGTAAAATCAAGACCCCAAACTGCACAGAAATATTATTTTTCAAACATTGTCCTTCTAGCCTATTTTATGAAATTCAACCATTAATAGTTGATAATCTTCATGTGAATAATCCACTGTGTGGACTGATTGTTGCCAGTGTTCAATGTCAAGTAGTTGTACCTCAGCTACCTACTATGGGTCTGGGTTCTTACACCCTAGTGTTAATAGGGGTATGTAGGGGGGAGGTGTGGATTGAAAATGATGGTCATCATCATTATTATGCATTCTATCATGTATTTAATTATTCATTTATTCATCCTTTCAGCTAAAGAATCAAACAACCAAAGAAGTAAATGACAAACATATAATGAGGACACATAACTGTCCTCATACATATAGTATATAGTACATACATAAAGTGTATATGTATAGTGTATCATTATGTTGTAGGTCAACTGAAAGAGAAAAGAGTGCATTTTTAGTGTTTGTGCATTCAAAATAATACTGCATATAACTAAAATCATCAAAGTATAGAACAATTTCTGCTTTACCTCCTACTCAGAATCTTACTTCCCACTTTGAACAGTTTGAGTTCTGGTTTAATTATTATGCTGAATAACTACATATATCTCACTATAATGCTTATGCTGATGCCTATATATTTATTAACTTTAGATACTATCTATTGATTTCATGTTATAATAGATAACAGCTTTGCTTATTCAAACTATGCTGTCATTTTCCTAAGATATTATCAATGTGATAATAACTTTCTTCTCAATTACTTTACTATTCCCCTATGTATGAACTGTTTGTGACTAAATTCAAACCTCCATTTTTTTGTTCTATGAACCATATACAATATTTCTTAACCCCTATCTTGTAAGTTAAGAACAAGTGGAGTTTCTGCCTGTCTCTCCACTTAGTCTCTCACCTTAAAAAATATATATTTAATAAAAATAGGAAATAAAGCATAATTATCCTCCCTTCTGCAGGACAATCTTCAGGACAGCTGATGCCCACCATTAGAATTCAAAATGATGGGATATCCATACATGGATATCAGATACATCCTTGTTAAAGTTCCCTGGTATGCATACAATCTGGATCTAGTACTGAGTATTAAGACCTTTGAAATAGAAATCGCCTTGGTAGCAGAGCCTGTAACAGTGGACATCCAAAAGAGATGTTCTAATCTCACAGGGAAAAAAGCCAAACATGAGCGCTCTGAAAAAAAATAATGGTATCTATGAGAGGGTGAGGGTGTTTGAACATCTTTGGACTGATGTTCATTCATGACATGGAAAGAAAATAGAGTAAGAAATCGTTTCTGCTTCCTTTTGTTAAGGTTGACATAAAAGGTTTCAAGAGGTAACCCTCCCACAGGATATGGACTAAAAAAAGGTTAATGTGATAGCCTTTGGTTTATTGCACATTCATATTATTCTGAGTTTTACCCTAACATGCCCTTAGGTTCACGGTGTTGTGAGTGAACACTTTCAGGACAACAGAGAAACTATGTGAGCAAATCATTTAACCTTGCAAGCTTCAGTTATCTTCCATGGAAAATGAAGTTGGGAAGCAAAATCATTTGTTAAGTCGTTTTTTAGTGCTAATTTTGATACTGTGGATCACCAGTTGGGAGGCCAGATCAGGTACACTGAATTGAACAAAAGATCTGTGAACAAAATCGTACATTTGTAAAGCTTGCTACAAATTATAAACTCAAATTTCACTGGGTGCATTTGCTCAAGATTTTACAGTTAAATAATGGCTGAGTTTAGATTAGAAACCTGATTTTCTGTTTCTTAGTAGGATTTTTTCTCACCCTCTGAGATAGTCACCACACATTTATACAATGGCTTTTATCCACATTATTGTTTTATTTACATCAGATCCACACAGTTTGTGTCCTGTAATCACCATTTGAGGACTTATGGTTGGAATCATCTTTTCATTCTTATGTGCTGCTTTTGCATAGTGAGACCCAGGATTCAAGATGAGTTGACTTGATGCACTGACTATTAATATCCTGAGGCGATTAGGAGCCTTGTCACTGTCATATTATTTCCTCTTGTATTTAATTATAAAGTTCACATTCCATCTAAACTGCGGAAATGAAATAAATAAAAGAAGTAGGGGAGATTACCAAAGATAAATTTTAAATTAACTCACTGCTCTGCAGAGGTCAGAAAATACCGTCTCCTGCACATCTTTGCAAGTGGTACCATTTTACATTGATGATTGCAGAGTGCTGATCTGAAAGCTTGGGAAATTTGTAGTAATAAGGGAGAAAATAAGAGAGATAAAGATCAAAAGTCCAAACAGTTGTTAGCTGGCAGATTTCTCTATAAAACAGCTCTGCTGGGCACTTCTGGATGTCAGTTAAGGATTTTTTTTTCAAAAAAAAAAAAAAAAAAAAACTTTAATGCAACTTCTTACATGTGGCCTGAAAATGGATGTGTCTGTTTTACAAATGGTGGTCACTGCCAATGTTTCAAGTACCTTAGAGTCTATCCAAAGCCATGATGAGTGTGGGAAGTAACAATGGGGCATCAGAAACACCTGGGCCATAAGGAAGGAAAGAAAGAAACCATCAAAGCTTGCTTATATATCTGAAGTGAAAGTTTGGATAGATCCCTACCCACTGTTCTAACTCAGGTCATTTCCCAATCTAATGTGATCTGTAGCAAACCAGTTGCAGCCAACTAATAATTAGAACAAAGCATCTATCCTGGTCTCATAGAATGTGAGAAATAGAAAACATTCCAGGTATCATCTAGGCCAAAGCATTTATTTTGCAGATGAAGATACTGAAACCCAAGGAGGTTAAGTGTCTTGCCCAAGGTTAAATAGTTTGTTAGTAGCATATCTGGGATTAGAGCCCAGATCTCATGACTCTTGGGCCAGTACTTTTGGTCAAATTCGACATAGTCTGTCCATATGGCCAAACCATATGGCAGAGTCCTGAAAGACCTAGTTATACCCCCAGAAAATCTAAGCTGGCTGTTGTCTTCTCTTCAATTTTGTTTCCAGTTCACCTATCCAAATACACGAACCCTAATTAGAAGGGCACAGATTTATAATTTGGAGCATATATATTCAGAGGAGTAAGTAGGTTAGATTAGGGTAAGGAGACAAAGAGGAACATGCCCAATACAGATAATGACTTGAGAAAAGACATAAATGTGATAATTTGACTGGCGTCCTTAGCAACCATTGCAAAGATTAACAGTTCCTTGTTGGACACAAGGGGCGCATAGACTTAGAGACATAGTTGAGAGTTAGGATATGAAGCATCTTCAGTGATATTTCAGAGTTTGAATAGGACCATGTGTGCAAGAAGAGATACTGGAGATTTTAAAAGAGAACATTGGCTTGTTTTGACCATTATTAATTAGATTAATGTAGTAGCAGACAGAAGGGCCAGTTATATCAAGGAGAGGTTAGAGGTATAAAGACCAACTAGGAATTTTAATTTTCTTGTTTTGTTAGAATCTTGCTTTGTCATCCAGAGTGTAATGGTGCAATCTCGGCTCACTGCAACCTCTGCCTCCTGGGTTCAAGCGATTCTCCTGCCTCAGCCTCCTGAGTAGCTGGTATTACAGGCATGTGCTCTCACACCTGGCTGATTTTTGTATTTTTAGTAGAGATGGAGTTTCACCATGTTGGTCAGGCTGGTCTCGAACTCCTGAACTCATGATCCACCCACCTCAGCCTCCCAAAGTGCTGGATTATAGGCGTGAGCCACCGCGCCCAGCCAAAAGTATTTTTATGTCTAGATAATTTTACATATGTAGTAGGGAAAATAGGAAGTTCTTCAACTTACGGATTTCAATTTTTAATATCCACTTATTTTTGAATGTGGTACAACACAAGAGTGAAATGTTTTATTTTTCCAATGTCAGTGTAACAAGGGACAGTGTGTAGGTACAAGACATTGAAACTACCACATACAATGTCTCCTGGAAACTAAAATACTACCACCCCAATTCCCTTTTTGGAAAGTCATCATAGGCTACTTGAATTAGAGATCTTTTTGACTAAATGAGGGAGTTGTATATCCACTCAAAGGTGCCATTCTAGAGTTCACCAGATTTATACAAAAAACTCTACACAATAGGGCAATTAATGATTTACTGAACAATCAGAGTAGTTGTTTCTGGTATTGATCCTAGGAAATATAAGAGGATAAGCCAGCAAGTAATGAAAAGAGAAAACAGAAGAAATCCAAAGAGAAAAAGAGACGAGGCAAATAACTAGTTCATACAGCTGCTTTGTACTGTGATAGATTTTTAATCCAGGTTTAGCTTCAGGCTATGCATGTCTTTACAATAAATCCTCTTTTCCTAAGATAGCATGAGTGACTCTCTTCTTTGTAGCAAACTGATAAGCATATTGAGTTAATTTTTAATATTGCCAATATGATAATTAAAAACTTAATAAGTGGGTTTGTGCTAGGACAGTGAACTAAAATTTCCATTTAAATGTGCTATCAAGTGACTATTGAATGATGTATTTCACTTATAGGATCTTACCACTAGGGCACTCTGACTTTACAAAAGGTCAAATGGAAGAGTTTTCTGGGCCTGTAGTTAGGAAGTGGCATATATAAAAGGAACAGAGTAGAAAGGTAGGGGAAATTGATTGCAAAATCATTGGGTCCTCAGCAGCCTTTGCAGCATGATTTCACTACTGACCTAATCAAACATTTTCCTAAATTTGCTATGACAAACTAAGGCATGCTGTAAATGTTAGTGGATATTCTGTTTTCTAGGAAAAAAAATCTGTTCTAAGTTAAATACAGGTAGAAATTGATGTTTAAACAAATTAAACAGGTTTTAGGAAAACAGGACTTTTCAGAGCCTTTCATGTGTTGTGGTACACTGTGAATATCTAAAAAAATAAAATAAAATGTGTAATGGTTTTCAAATGTTTGAAAATGAAAGCCCCTACCTTCAGTTTTTGAAAACTGCTTATTTATATCTCAGGGACATACCAATCTTGATTTACTCCCTTTGTTTATAAATTGGTGTGTTTTCTTTTGTGTTAGGCTTTCTCTGATTGCTATACATGCTACTGGTTGTTTCTCTCATTAAATTTTATAAAATAGATAAATTAACAAAACTCATGGTTCTATGAATTCATTTTTCATCTCTAAGTGTGCATTGTATTTAAAATAAATTATTTAAAGCCAACCTAATAAACTCATGGAATTTAAAACTGGGAAAGCACAGATCTGATTTTACTATGTGTGAAATGGTTTAAACACTTATAAAAAATTGAACTTCATTTATTCTCAAATGAATTGGCATACTGTTTGTCTCTTTTTGGTATTAAAATATCTCAATAAATACTAAGACAGTTTTAGAAGAGTATAGCTATTGTTTGAGGTCCCTTTATGAAAAACATTCTACCAAGTGATTTGGTAGCAAAAGAAGTTCTCACTGCCTATGCCAGGAAAATGAATAATGCTTTGCTGAAAACTCAGGAGATCAAAGTAGCTTGGAAAACATTTAGATACTGCACGTTTGGGGAAGTTAGCAAATTGAAACTCTCTGTATTTTCAGGACCTCATCATAGGAAACCTTCTGACTTGTGAGGGAGAGAATGGCATAAATGGAATGAAGTTTTAAATCGGCTTTTTAAAGTTTAAAGATTAGAAGTTTCACTGACCCTCACTCTACAGGTCCCCAGTGAAGAATCGACAATGTAAAAGTAACCATATGGGAAGCAGTAAACACACATTTTAATCCATTGCTTGTAATTGTCATAATGGGGGAGCAGGCACTGGCTAAATGGCGGTTCTGCCATTTCTCTAACAACTGTTCTGTGTTGCCCACAATTAAGGATACCTCCTTTCATCTGTCTTTTCTTTGAGAATCCATTCAGAGAGGAAAACAAAAGCAGCAGCAGATGTGAATGGGCAGGAAGACAGGGATGGCACTCAAGGGTAGCTTACATCTGCTCCAAAGAGAGCATGAGTGCCACCTCCATGTGCCTTTGTTTGCATTTTTTCTTGCTCTTTTCTTCGTTCCTTCCATCTAGTATAAACAAAACACTGAAGACACCAGGATCATAGGCTCTACCTCCTTCACTCTAAAACAAAGAAAACAAACATACCTGCCTTCTTTGACACAGTCATAGTATCTTACTTTTTAAAAATCTTTTTGCCTCTCTTCTATGGAGGCAGCACTCTCTGTCCTCTTTCAAGGTCAAATTTCTTAGAAATGTACAGGAAATACCATGCTTCCTGAGTCTAAGCAAGCTGGTTTGGAACTACATAAAGTCTGAAGCTTATGCAGTGTTCTTAGCTAGGAAGGCTGCCCATTAACACTTCTTGTTGAGGGCAAACTGATAGCTCTATAAGAGCAGGCAGAGAAATCTGCATTGTGAGGTTAATGATTGGAGCACGAAATGATCAAGCTGGAAGTGGGACGTTGGGATATGCTGGTGATGAGGATGGTAAAGTTAGATAAATGGCTATTTATTTCGGTTTCTATCTTCAGATAAGGAAGAATATTTTAACATCCCTTTTCTACATTTGTTTTTTTCAGATTTGTTCTGCTAGTGGACTTCACTTTCAGAATTCTTAATATTTTACTCCTTACCTTTTTGTCTTAGGAAATGTTAAATCCACCAACCTGTAGTAAGTGATAGAGCCAGATTTAACACACACAGAAAGGAATAAACATTTTACAGGCAGCTGCTCTTCCAAATGCACACAAGCTCATCATTACTGTATGAGAGCCTGATTATTATGCCCTCAACCCACTTGGACAGAGGGATTTGTGTGGATTGCAAATTAAGTCTTCATGCTTGGGAGTGCATCTTCTCATATTAGAGGGTCATGTTGTGAGAGCTGTAGGTGAGAAAATCACAGAGGAGTGGTAAGCAGTTTTAACCTGATATCCATAATGCAAAACCATACCAACACATTAGCTGTAAACATGGATTTATGACTCTCTCTACGTGTGACACACTATCCTCCATATACATATACATACACATATACACACACATATAGAGATACATACACATACATCACCAAGTCATATACAGTTAACTTTTAAAAATTACACATAAACCTCCCAAGAAAGCACTACCAAATTCATCCAATTCTTGCTATTATCTCTAAGTAGTTATTACAAGGCAAGCAGTGAGAGACTGGAGAGGAATATTCCATTTTATCTCTAGATAGTTGTAGATAGAAAGGGTTGAGGGAATCACAGCTGGTGATGGCAGTGTCCTTTCCATAGACCTTTTAGGCCCTAGTTACCTTTTTTTTTTTTTTTTTTTAACTTGAGAGATAAAACACATAGTATGAGAGGTAGGCAGTGCAGAACGAGAAAAAGTCTACAGCATTAATATTTAATAATACACTCTTCTGATAAAAACTAGCTAGATGCTAAACATAATTTTTTATCACCAACCTCTGTTTTTGCATGGTACAGATGATTTATGTAACTTTTGATCTAAATAGTTTAAAAATCACTAGTTCTTATTGAAAAATGTGATACCAGTTCCTCTGCTAATCAAGGTAAATGAGCCGTAGTCAGATAGATAGAAAGACCAAAAAATGAAAGGAAAAAACAGCTGCAGGAGGGTGAGTTAGAGGAAGAGAAGTGACTAAAACCACAGAAGCCTCATCTGAGGACATGAGCCTGAAAGAGAACAGCATCACTCTGAGCCTGAATTGCTGTGAGAGCTGTGCCTTTCCGTCATTTTTAATGGAATGTTATTAAAGACAAATCTGGAGTAGTCAACCCTTCAATGCTTCCTCTTAATTTATTTATTTCTGCTGAAGGAAACCCTGTTAACCCCAGCAGATAATGTATTCAACAGCTTGTATCCATGGCAAGGTTGTTTCCTAAAAATTTTATGGGATAAATTTAGTTCAACATTTGCACATATTTACACATGAGGTCTCCATTTCAAGGTCTTTGGCTTAAGTAAGAAAGTCATTCCCAAGACAGGATGTCTGCCAGGACTGCAGAGTATATTCCATATGCATTGCAAAGCTTTCCTGTTTCCTAGGACATAGAAAGGACATTGCCTCAAATGCCCCTCTTCTCCTCTTGGAATTTCAAAGTTCATCTAGGACTACTGTGAACCACAGGAGGCTTTCTGCAGTTAGGTCCTCTGGACCTAGACTGGCTCCCCTACAGTCTTTGTCCTCTTTTTTGTAAGCTCTAGAGATGAAGCCTGCTTTCTCTTTAAAATAACTTTATCCCTTTCTAGACCTCTTCCTCAGTGAAACTAGCCTGAAGAGTCACATAGCTTCTCTGTCTCCCAGATTCCTAAGGCACACACAAATGCACAGGACTTTTCCCTTTTATGGGTTTTACAACTAATAGTTTTATGTAGCGGAGTGAGGAGTGGTAGTGAAAAAAGAAGACATTTCTTTTTATTTTCCATTGACATTTAATGAGTACCTGCTATGCGCCTGAGCTGATTCTGGATACAAGGGAATGCTATAGTGTGGAAACAAAGTCACTGTTTTCATGACTTTTACATTCTAATGAGAAAAGACAGTAAATACCATCACTTGTTTGTTTATAAATTCTGGGACGAAATGGAAGCACAAGGGTTCAGGGATGTTTTAGAAACTATCCTTTTTAAAAAAAGAAAAAAATACACATTTCTTAGGAGTTGAGTCCCGAAAGAAGAGGGAATGAACCATGTGAAAGTTTGGGGGTAAAACATTCCGGGGAGAAGAAATGACATTTACAGAGGTCACCCGGCATGGATAGGCTTGGGCTGCCTGAGGATTGATAGGCTCACCCATGTATCTATAAGAGAAAAAGGGAGGCAGAGGTTGGTAGGGGATGGCGTTCCTGAGATAGGGCTCCATCACCTCCTGTAGAGACATATGCCAATCAGGAGTTGTGATTTTATTCCATGTGTGATGGGAGGCCATTGCAGAACAGTGATACAACATGATTTACATTTTAAAAGATCACCTGGTGCAAATGAGGATGAGGTTGAAGGGAGTTCTAAACCACTCAGCCAGTTTGGGGCTGAACCAGCCCTAACACTCACGCTTCAAACCAGTCATAGGGATCATCGATTTCAGCCTTGACTTTGAGATTTGGACTTTTGCTTTCTTTGTTCTGATATTTGTCTTTGAAAGGAGCTAGATCATTCAGTCATTTACTACGCAAAGATACTTTACTACAATGCAAAGAAGTCTTAGAACATGTACTTGCCATGGTTTATTTTAGTTTCATAATTGTTTCATATTTTGTATTTCTTCAAATAACACTGATGAAAAGATAAGTAGATACTTTGGTATTCTGGATGAACTTGTGGACTTGATCATTTTTAGAAATCATGTAGTTGAATTTCAGATGGAATTGGTCATTTTAGAGGGATTCTGAAGTTTGGAAACCATCCTTTGGATTTTTTGCACTGGGAGCCCATGAGACAGAAGTGATTTCCTGGTGGACTGTCTTATATACAGCAGGATGACAGCAACTAAGGAATTAAGTGAAGGGGATATCCTTCCATCAGTATCAAAAAGTGTCAGTGCCTTGGTTTGGAGTTAAGGGTGGAATGTAGGGATTTCACTTGATGAAAAGAAAGAGGATAGGCTGCACTTCTGAGAAATGGTCCATAGCTTCTGTGATGTAGTAGCCTTGGAGATGATAAAATTTAATTGTGAATTGTTAAACCAAAATCATGCAAATACATTACTAGCAAATTGTGTGCCTTCCAAGGTCCTTCTGAAGCCTAAAGAATGTTTGCATTATCTCCTAGAAAATAATTATTTTTAAAAAAGAATCACAAAACTATACTGGTTTCATAATGATAGATGTATGAGATTAAAATATTTTTTAAAAGCTCTATTTTTTAGTGTAGAGCTTTGAATTTAAATATCAGGGTAGTAAATTACCCTGCAAGAGGGAACATGACTACAGGTAAGCAATTTCAGCCAGGAAACAATAGACTTCTTAGTGTAGGGGCTCTAAAATCAGCCTCCTGATCACCTTTACCATCTTCAATTTAGGAAGTCATGAACTATGAAAATGTTTTCCACACACATCCCAGCCTTCTTCTCCTGACCACACATTAAAAAAATCAGAAACTTGTATCAAAGAAATATTTTGAGTAGGTTGAGACTATTTTTTAATTTTTATTTATTTATTTTTTTGGAAGATGGAACCTCACTCTATCACCCAGGTTGGAGTGCAGTGGCACAACTTCGGCTCACTGCAACCTCCACCTCCCTGGTTCAAGCAATTCTTCTACTGCAGCCTCCCAAGTAGTTGGAATTACAGGTGTATGCCACCATGTCCAGCTAATTTTTGTTTTTTTTTTTTTTAGTAGAGATGGGGTTTTTCAATGTTTGCCAGGCTAGTGAGACTACCTTAATTAGAAGAAAAATAAAAACTAAGGAGGACTGAGGAGGAAAGTACCATTTCATTAGACACATACCGTCACAACCGCTATCTGGCTCTTATAAAAAGCAAGGTCCATAGGGTTCATTATAAGCCATCTCTATTTTTCAATTCCCAGAATCTCTTTAAAATTTATTCACTGAGATTATTCTCTTCTGCCCCTGACCAGGAATTTTCTGGTCACTCTTAGATAATACAAAGCCAGCCCTAAGGTAATTTAGCCCAACAGGTTAGATAATACAAAGTCAGCCCTAAGGCAACTTTAAGCATAAAACATAAGACTTGATTGAAAAGTAAACTGTCAAGCCCTATTAGTCAATAGTTTTTCCTCCATCTCATGCTAAAGTGTACTTCAGTCAGGGAAAAGGGATGACTTTTCCTTATTTCCCTCTCCCGTTCTTCCCACTCAACAACTGTATACTTGTCATGGTTTATTTTATTTTTATATCATATTTTATATTTCTTCAAATACCACTGATGAACACATAACTAGGTACTTTGAAATTCTGGAAATAGAGGTATTTTTCCTCCCTCTGTCTTTTTTTTTTCTGGAATTCTAGGTTCCTCTCTCTCTCTCTCTCTCTCTCTCTCTCTCTCTCTCTCTGTCTTTACTTTTCTAAACCATTTTTCTGGGATTGAGACTTTGGTGCGGGAGGAAGAGTAAGAAGAGCCAGAAACATTATACCTTACTTACTGTTACAATGGCAAGTACTACTCTCTTGTCACAGGTGGGAGAGCAGAGAGATGCATCCAGAAGGTGGCCAGCTGCCAAGGAAGGGCACCTTGTTATGGAATCTTGATAGGGTCATGGGTGGGCAAGAGCAGGATGAGGGTAAGAAGCAGCTTGCTGGGAGACAGACAGGGGAGAGAGCAAAGCCCTGAAAAAGACACTGACAAGGAGCACAGCATTTTCATGAATTTGTGTCAGGTTTGTCTTGCCTAGAAGAAAGAGAGCAGCTTCTCTTTAGGTCTCAATGTCAACTGTAAAATGGGTTATGAGCCTCTCTCTTTTTTTTTTTCCTTCGGAAATATCATTGGGATTCCTAAGTTAATGGGAAAGCTATTTGGCAAAAATATGTATCACAACATCCTTAGCTCGGTTACATTCCAGAGCATTTTTTGCTGTGATTGCTCCAGTATTGTATGCTTACAGTTAATGTCCACACGTCAGAAAATGTGGGATTGAGTGTCTGAAGGCATCCATGTATAGAGACTAAGGGACGTGGAAGATGTGGTCCCCATGACCGCTACACTGAAGCCATTTGAGAAAGGTATGTCACAACTGTGTGTTTCACAAGGAGATGCTTCCAAGAAAAGAACATATTAAGAAAAAAAGAGTGTCACAGTGACAGACTGATGTCAGTTATATTGCTTTTAATGAAGAGTTTATCTGCCATTAGTTAAAAGAACAGATTATTTTTTCAAATCCTCAAACTATTGGCTGTTTCCAGGGGCCACCTCCCAAAGATATATTTTGGATATTTACATGGTATTTTTGCTCTTACAAAATTGGGGTTGAGGGAAGTCAGAGGCAGCTGACTCTGACACTCACGCCTATCCCCTTTCCTCTGCATTTTTCCCTCTGTCTTTGTAACATCAAACCAAACTGTCACTATTTCGATTAAGTCCTGCCCAGCATGAGCAGTCTGTTTTCTGAATATGGAAGTTTATCAAAATTACCCTCACTTTTAGTAACAAGTGAAGATGTTTTTAAAGAGCATCTTGATTTTCTTATAGAAAATAAACAAAGCAGCAGCCCATATGTAATCACTTAAATAGCGTCCCTTCCACAACAACAGTGAACCTTCTTATTGACAGTGTAGGAAGGTTAATTAAAAAGCTGTTAATGTGAAGATGGATGTTTTCATTTCAGGTTGGTACCTGTCAAGATGTAAGTGTAACTAACATGTGTTGGTTAGTACTAAAATATGTCATTGACAATGTGGGAAATACCCAATCAGCCACAGAAAATTTAAACTTAAATGTGGAGAGGGGGCAATATGCTTCAGAATGCTGTAACACTCTACATGAAATCATATTCCTCTCAAATTATAACTAATGGCTTTTGATGTAAGAGTGTCAATTCAACATGAAGAGATGGGCCCTTAGATTTGCATTCATGCTAAAAGTAACAGTAGTAATAACATTTTATTATTTGTATATCTTCTATGTTACAACACGCTTTCATAGCCATGCTTAGTTCTCACAACTAAGTTATGTAAGGTGGTGTCATCATGTTTATTTTTACAGTTGGTTGTTTAATGCACATTGTAACTACCATGTCTGAATCTGGCAGTTGTAGAGGTGAAATATAGTTCCTCTGTTTGCATTTATCAGTTATGATACCTGTCATTCTTTCTAATTTTAAAATGAGTAATTGTCGTGAATGCAAAGGAAGGTATACTAAGGATTGTCTCACCAGTTTTTCTAATAAGTACTTCTTTGAAAACGGCAAGATGTCAGCCCCGGTGAAACTTGAAAAGTAGAAGGCAAAAGTTTCAAAGGAGACATACGTTTCATCCCCTGCCTGTATTCCTCTGCATCTATACATCTTTAATGCACTTCTTTTACCCTCTTCAAACACCTTCAATATTTTCCTTCAGAAATATCTTCAGTTCTAATTTTCTGTACTTCATGTCTTCCTTTGTTTCAGGAATCCCTTAGCTCCCATGCCTGTATTGTTTCCAAGCTTACAACTGCTGGTTTTTCTTTCACCTTTATTCTACCATTTGCATCCTTTCCCTTCACTCTTCCCTTCCCTTCCTGTTTCTTCTAGTTCCTTTTCTTTCCTTCCCTTCTCTATCTCTTTCTCCTTATCATTTGTGTGTTCAATGTCTTCTAGTTTATTGAGGATAGAATCATTTCTTTAACTTATTAGATGGGTGTTATGTCAGAAGAAAACTGTCACACTATTCTGGGCTTTCCATAAGAGGCAGCATATTATTAGCAATCCACTCCTCCACTCCTTAAATGTGTGCTGAATTGTCACTTCCACTGACTAGAGAAGACCAAACTGAGAATCATGATAGAGTGAACCAAGGCTAGTGGTAAGAAAGAGAAGCCACTGGTTATTAGCCAGTCACCCAGCAAATGCTGTCAGTTGCCCTGTCCTGTAAGGAAATCACATTCTCAGAAGATGTTTATTTCCAAGTCTGTGAAAGTTTGTTTAGAAGCCCCAGGTCCTCAATATCATCAAATAGCACAGCATTTTAAAAACTCCCTGGCCAGCACCATGGAAGTAGATGCCAATACTGGGTCTCTTTTCAGTTGATTGAATCCTGACCCACAGCCAAGCTACTTTAGGGAAGGAGAGCAATGTGGTGCATATCAATTGAAAATCCCAGTTGCCAAGTCCTTGAAAATGTCTCTCTTTCTCAGTTTAGTACAAGAAAGAAAGAAAAAGGACTAGGGCTTAGGAAGTTGAGTCTAGGTCTCTTAAGGTCTGCTGAGGGGTCATGTGATCCTGAGATGCTTCATTGCTCAGAGCCTCTGTGTCTTCATCTCTATAGTGAAAATATCTGCCATGCTTTTTTCACTCAGTTGCCATGGTGAGAACTAATGTGATTTAGGTGAAATATGTGAAGATTAAAAAGTTGTTATATATTGATTTAATACTACTGTACTTTCTATTCCTTTGTCTCTCTGGTAAAATTTTGTTTACTGATACGTTATGCCAGAGCAAAAAGCTTATAAGCATCATCAGTAATTAAAACCACCAGTTTTTAATATTTTATATATGAATAATCCCATGTAAATGCTTGTATTACAGATGTAATATTTGTCCCAATTCAGATTTCTTAATGATGGTTTCTTAACCAGGACTGAACTTAAATAATGGTAAATGTTTTCAATGTATTATTAACATTTACAAGAACAGATGACATCAAAAAAATGGGCAAGTGCAACTAATCTATCATATTATATATAAAAATCATTTACAGCAGAGTTCAATAATCATTAACTTTTGGAATTTTGGGAAATTGCTTACCATTTTCAATGAAATTTTCATGTTGTATATAAGAACAGATTTTCAAAATTCAATACAGATAATATATACTCAGCAGTCAGCAATCTACATGTAATAGTATTATTGAACATAGTTTTATGTCTACAGTAATTACAAGCAATAAAATATAATAACCAAGAATATTGTTTCTTTAGGCAAGCACATAATTCTTTTTCAAAATATGAAAAATTTATACCACTTTTCAATATTTGAGACTAGCACAAGTGAAAATCAGTGCAGAGAATTTTTCACATGAGGTAGGTTAAATAGGCTCCCTGATCTTCTACCCCTGGCTTTAGTCAAAGACTAGAGTTATTCTGAACATGTGATATTTATACAAGGAGAGAAGTATACTTTCTGAACAGTCAGGAAAGCAAGTAGCCAGGGCATGCCATCATTTTGGAAAGCCTATTTGGAAATCAGGCCTTTCAGTGGGGAGATTATTTTGCTTTAGGCAATGCTCTTGTGTGATTCTACTTTCTCCTCTGAAGAGAAACTCCTTGTGACTGATAGTTTATTAAGAGGTGATCTGTATTGTTTGAGGGCAGTACAGAAGATCTCTCACTCTGTCAGGGTTCTCTCTGTCCCTCTCTTTCTCAGGGGCACATAAAATTAATATACTTTTAAAATATACAATATAAAATTGGTGATTGCATTCCTGTGACTCATGTCCAAATTTTATTTAAATGGCAAGTATTAGCAAAAATAACCTTATTGAAAATTCTCCTACAGAAAAACTAGGTTCAAAAACTTGCTGACAGTTTTGTAGAATGAAGCCACATATATATTCTTCCAGGGCACTAGCAGAGTAGGAGTTTCCTTTGCTGCCCCTGGAGCAGGTGACTTTGAGCTAACATAGCTATTGATCTTTGAGACAGATGAGTAAATATAAAAGTATCAACAAAACACTTAATTTGACAGATATCCATTATAATCTATTTAATATAGTTATATTTCTCAAATATCTATTTAACAAAAATCTGAGCAACAGCAATGTGCTAGGTTTGGCGTTAGGTTTTGAGTTTTAACCTTATTCACATTAGGCAAGGATAACATTATCATTGAAGGAGCTAATTTTGCTATATATTTTCATGATAGAAAAGGGGCTCCTTTCATTATCTATCTAAGGTCACAGTTATGTCACAATGGAAGTAACTTTCAGTTACTTCAAAGCTGAAGTAAACTCTCCAATTTAAAGGTGAAAATAGTCATAACTGTGCCCATGTCTCCCCAGAGACCCCACTCCTGGCTTTTTCTACTTTCCATTTCTCTTTCTTATTTCCTCCAACTTAATTTATGTTCTTTTTTGGTTGTTTTGCAGATGAGTATGATATTATGAATTGAGGATAATAACTTCAGGTGGAGAACAAGCAGTAAAAAAAAATCAGCTAATAGTTTCATTTAAATGTCCTTAGTAGTAAATAGCAGGGAGAGGAAACCTAGACAATATATAATCTAGGAGCCGAATTATTGAATTGAATACTGTTTAGAGTTCCACAAAGTGACAATAAGCTCTTAAATCACACGAAAGGAACAGCTTATTTCAGCTTCTGGGTGTGTTTGTGACTTTTTTTGCTCCCCAAAGCTAGAATTGCTCTGATAATCAGCACAGAGAAGGGTTGTCCTGCTGAGACTAAATTATACATAAGAGCACTCTCAAAGGATTTTACCTGTGGTAATAGTGCTTTCCATCTTTAATACACTTTGCTTTTATTATAGGATTATTGCTTTCAGTTTCTCTCCTAAACGTGCAGTTTCATCAGCACAGTATCTTATACAGAAAAATAATGTTAAATAGTGTGACAGTAATTATTAGACATTGCAGTGACATCTTGTACATCACAGTACTAATATCATACAAGTGTCTAAAAGATAGAACAACTTCTTTTATTCAGCAGCAAACATAACTTTCTTCTTTTATGAGATGAAAATAGAAATAGGCTGAGTCTCTCATGATTCTCGAAATAATTGGTATATTTGTCCAGGGACAGTCACAATCTTTATACCAGGTAACTGATAAACAGCTCTGAAATGCAGTATTTAAATAGGTAGGCAGACGGTGGTTATACTCTGTAACAGATGTGTAATAACAAAAAGAGCAAATGAATTCTTACATTCGAAGAATGTTGGACAAATATTAGGACCAAATAGGCTTGGAAATTCTTGTGCCTAGAGTTGTGCTACATACTTGGAAATTTCAGTTTATTATCTGAATAAAGAAGTTTTACTGATAATAATTAGGTAATATCAGCCCGTGCTGATCACATGAAACTCCCTACTGGAGCCTTATAATTAATTTCTCTTTACAGAGCTAATGTTACCCGACATCTCTTATCAAGGACCATGATCTATTTCATGGTGTTTGATGATCCCTCAGGTGTCCACTGATACACGGACTGAATGTTCTGCTGCCACTACTGCCTCTGTTCTTGATTTATCTAGAGCTCTGTCTTCTGCTCCACATGTATTCACTTATAGTCAGACAGGATCTGCCATAAGCATGACTGTCAACAAACCTAAGAAACATGACTGCACTGCAATACTGTTCATTTCAGAGCCCCTCCATAGGGACCCTTGTGAATTGGTCCATTCAGCAATAGTCACTCTGCCTGTCTGCCTGGCTCAGCAGGTTGTCTAGGATGCTGTCAATGAGAATTGTCCTACTGGGCCTTCCTCCTGTGGTTGGACTTACACTTTGTTTCTTATGGCTTTTCTTCACAGACTTCAGTCTTTTAGATTAAATATCGGCTACAAGGAACCTGTTTTTTATTTTATTTTCTATTTTTTTCCCACAAGTTATTAGGGTGCAGGTGGTATTTGGTTACATAAATACTTTAGTGGTGATGTGTGATATTTTGGTGCACCCATCACCTGAGCAGTATACGCTGCACCCTATTTGTAGTCTTTTATCCGTCGCCCTCCTCCCACCTTTCCCTCAAGTCCCCAAAGTCCGTTGTATCATTCTTATGCCTTTGTGCCCTCATAGCTTAGCTCCCACATATCAGTGAGAACATACGGCGTTTTCCCAATAATACTTCATATGTCTTGCTATTTATGAAATCTCTTAATTTTTGAACTATATTTTCAGCTTATACTAACTCTTAAAGCATTCTATGTGTTCCGAATGTTGACTAATTACACAGCAAATCGATCTTTTGGAATTCCAAATGTAGTTTTTGAGGGTTTCAGAGGCACACTCAACTACAGCATAATGAAGCAGATGGGTTCATTTGTTTTCATTCTAATCCTGACATTTACTACTTAAAGATCATTCTGTCTTTGTACCTTTTCCCAAGATTTTTTTTAGGTATTAAGGTATAGTCCAGTTAGAATATAAAGAAACATCCAACAAGAAGAAGCCTGTCGAATCCATCCAATCAATTAGCTCTAATATTAAAACACAGCCTGGTGTAAGTCTAGTCACTCTTGAAACATGTTTGTCAAGGTTGTTTTCTTTCTCTTCATGCATGTGATTATACATAGTTCAAAAAGGCTTACATAATTAACATCATTAAATTAAAATTTTACATAATTTCACCCATTCTATCATCCTTTGATTTGGTTTTATTCAATTATGTATAGAAAGATTCTATCACTTACTACTTCTTTTACCAGTTTCTCTTTTATAGAAATTAATTGATGAATAGGTCTCAAATTGAGAGAATGGAAGTAGAAATTAGAGATGGAAATATAGGAGAGAGACAAGAGTAGAGACAACCTCATCATTGCTAGTGATGATTTGGTCTTCTTGAGAAGCTGATTTTGAATTTCAGGTGGCATGCAGTGCCACCTGTAAAAGTCTGGGAAGACTATTATTTGGCCTTCACAATTTTTCTACAGCAGTCTATGAAGTCTAAAGAAAGAGGTTTTTTAAAAAATGGAAAATGCAATGAAATTCTATGTAATGATTTTCTATTGTTGTCAGGCTTAATAATTACGTAAGTAACATTTCTTTTATATTGCAGACTCCCCTTAATCCCCACACACACTCACAAACATTGGTTTTTTTCCTATAAAAATGACCAAGGTGGCTTAAACATATTTTTTAGACATTATTTTAAAGAGAAGAATAGAGAAAACAAAAATTCTGTGGGTGCAGGGTGTGGTGGCTTATGCCTGTAATCCCGGTACTTTGGGAGGCCAAGGAGGGAGGATTGCTTAAGCCTAGGAGTTCCAGATCAGCAAGGACAACATACTGAGAACTGTCTCTATCAAAAAAAGTTTTTTTTAATTAGCCTGGATTGATGATGCATATCTGTAGTGCCAGCTACTCAGGAGGCTGAGGCAGGAGAATCACTTGTACGTAGGAACTCAAGGTTGCAGTGAGCTGTGATGATGCCACTGTACTACAGCCTGAGTGACCGAGCAAGAACCTGTTTTTTGTTGTTGTTATTGTTGTTGTTGTTGTTTAAATCCTTTGTTTCCATGTTTATAAGACAGACAAAAGTTTTCAGATGCTCAAAAATAAAAGTCTGCTCTGGGCAACAGTTTTTTTTTGTTTGTTGTTGTTTTTTTTTTTTTTTTGTGGGGTGTGGGCTATTTTTGCTTGATGTTATTCCTCTGAATTATAAAAATATATATTTTATATATAACTATACTAGTACCTGATGAATTAAATGAATTTTGCCCATTTAATTTGTTAATGTTGAGAGGGAAAAAAGACTACAACATGGCTATACATTACATCTTCCCTTGAAATTATTTTTACTGCATTTAGGCAAAAACCTTTTGATTGGAAAATGGTTTAACAAAAAGAGACAAGAACAAAAAAGCCAAGGAAGTAAAACACCTTATTAACCAAATCTAGCAACAAATATTTTCTGTTTCATTGCTTCACTATTTTAACCTCACATAAACCATAGTTTTAAATAGGCTGAGGGATGAGAAAAATCTTAGTTCAGCACTTCATAAATGTTCAATAAGTGTATTTTAAATGATTTACTGAAATTACAGCATATGGTTTGAGGATGTTTATTTCATGTGGACCCATATTTTAGGCATTAGCAAAAGATAAAAAAAAACGAATGAAAAATAAACAAATAATACAGTGGTATTAGTTTCAGTCAGACAGCATTTGATACATACAAAAGGAACCTTTTTATGAACATTGTTTCCTTTGTATTCCCAACTCTGAAAAGCGCCTGTCATTTACTTATTTTTCCATTACCTAAATCCCAGTGACAGAATTAGGGAGACAATAATGAAGAAAACAGAATACAAACTACACAACAGAATAACAATTATTTTTAATCATGTTAAAATAGAAACTATATGTCTGCAAAATTCCACACATGAACTAAATATAGAAACTCAGAAGTTCAAAGGCAGTTAGAAGGTGGGGTGGGGGAAAATGTTAACTTGGAAAATAGCACCCTAAATGTGAAAGACAACAGTCCAGAAAACTCTTCTGAAATAATTTATAATGAAGAGGTGACATTTATTGAGAACACAGAGAAGAAATACTGTAAATGGAAAATAACAGATAGGAAGCAGGGGAGAATCTTAAACTTGGAGGAATATTAGTGATCCTCTGGGGTTATTCTTCTAACCTACGGTAAACACCTTTTATCAAGCCATGGTAGGAAGATATTTGATCATGGGTTAGAAGAATAACCCCAGAGGAATATGATATCATAGATAGATAGATAGATTGATGATAGATAGATAGATAGATAGATAGATAGATAGATAGATCATAATTCCATATTCTAAAACAGATGACTTTGAGAGAGCAGTAATGCCAAATCAAAGTCTTGGTGTCATAGTGTTTTGTTGCCTAATTTCCTTTTTCTTTTTTTGACTAAAATTATGAACCCAGAAGTATTTCTGGTGTTGAATTTTTGAATTGATTGATGTGTAATTATGATCTCTCTTTAAATCCTTCTTACCTGACTATTCTACTTCTCTTAGTTTTCTCTTAAGATGGAAGCAGGTGTTCCCACTTGAGGGAAAAAAATAAAGAAGTAAATAGTGTGTGACTGGTCAGAGGCTACATAGGGAAGCAACTTGGAAACCAGGATGAGAATAGGAAACCATGGGAGTTCTTACCCAGTGCTATGTCAGTCAAGGATAAGATGAGGTGGAGACAGGATTGATAGGGACAGCAGTTTGCCTGGTGTAGCAGGTCACACATGAACTCACATTTGATATACAGATAAGGTCTTCTGTCCTGTTCATCTCTTTCTGAAATTATTAAGTGCTTTGATGACCTTTGAGCGAACAGTGAGCAATTCTAAGTAGTGTTCAAAGAGTGAATGATAGCACTTAATAACACCAGAAGAACTCAGGAAATCCAAGGGAAAATATTAGCATGTCATAAACCCCAGAAATAATTTACCTGACTCTGAAAGGTTATTTATGCCCAAAATGTTCCTTTCACAAAATAACAGAAAATTAAACAACAAAAATTAGTTTTTTGTAGCCAAGACGTTAAATCAAATAGCAAACCAAAGTTTCCTTTTTAGTTTTAAAAAATGTGTTAATAGAATAATCTTTTCTACCACTTACTTAGGACAGATTCTTACACATACAGGAGTACATTATTTGTGTGTTCTAAACCAAACCTATGGGGCTCAATATTATGCAGAAAATAACAGACTATCCATGAGATGAATAGTTATTCCTACCCTGTTTGAACAAAAACAAAGCAAAAGCAAGAAGTCACCACGGCCAAGAGCAACATAAATCATCAAAGTAGTCCAAGGCCTTTGCTTCAAAAATAAAGACAAATTAGATTAATTCTTCATTGAGAAATTGCATCTCCCTGTTAGCCAGTGGGCATCAGATGACCAACTTGAGGAGTGTATTAAACTGCTACTTCTCAAGCCGTTATCAAAGGATTGACTAGGGAACAGTCCTTCAATTAGTGCAATCAGATGGCCTTTTTATCAAACATTGAGACTCATCTTGCCCAGTGACAGAATGCCAACTCAGAGCCTTGGTGTTGCGGTTGTTTTGCTGTCTAGTGTTATTTTTACTTTTCTCCAAATACTGAATTAGTTGTCTCAGTCCCATGATAAAATGGGACTCAGGAGAATTCCATGTTCATACACAAATGCATCACTGGGCAGAAATGTTATTCACACATACATAGTTTCTGTGTTTGTTTTTGTTATTTATATTAATTTGTTTATGGAACTGCAATTTAGTGAGACATATGCCAGATAGGTGACCAAGGCTTCCACAGACAAGGAGATAAAAGGGTTTTGAGGATTCCTTCCATTTTTATATCCATCTCTTCTATCATTCTACTTGCTTTCCTAAAATCCAATCTCTATTTCATCACTGGGCTTTTAATTTATTTTTTTCTCCTCACAATTGCATACTGGCCCATGTTTTTGTTTTGTTTTGTTTTGTTTTCACTTCAGACTGAATAAATAGGAAAAGAGTCCATTTTACTTCCTTCTATTCTTAGTTTCTAGCTATCCTTCTCTGTAGTAGAAAGGAACCCAAGAAGAAGTTTGTCTATCATTGTATTACTCTGCTCACAGAATAGTAATGAAAGTCCAGCTTCTCTTTTAAAGTAACTACAACTTGGCGCACTATCCCTCAGCACATTGCATTTTATGCTTTGTCTACAAAGTTTATATTTCTGTGGTGTAAGATGGGAAGTTTAAAGGAAAAAGTTTCCACTTGTTTTCTGATGTTAGTAGAGTAGAATGTTCTTGCTGAGTATTCCCAAAGTATGTGGCCCCAAACGTTTATGAACAAAATCCAGTTTTGTTATTTTAATTATGCCACCTGAAGAAATCTAAAATTTGAAACATTCTAACTGGGAGTAATAGAATCTGGGAGTATTATTTCAAGTTCTAGCAATCTTAAGGAATATATTTAACCCCTTGGAGTCTTATTTCAAGTTCTAGCAATCTTAAGGAATATATTTAACCCCTTGGAGTCTTATTTCTCTCTTCCTACACCACAGAAATATAATCTACTTTGTGGAAAAAGCATAAAATGCGATTTGCTGAGAGACAGTGTGCCAAGTTGTAGTCAGTCTAAAAGAGAAGCTGGACTTTCATTACTGTTCTGTGTATAGAGTAATCCAATCAGCATAATTAACTTATTTACTAGACAGCTGTTTTCAAATTGAAAAAAGTATTATGGTAATGGTGGCGTGATACCTTGTATTTTTATACTAAAAATAAGCTGTTGTATATGAAATAGCTGAATTTTATTTTGTATTGTCTTAAGTCTTAAATTAATTCCCTTCTTGGCCATCAATTCAGAGTGGAACCACGGCCACATCATTATCTAATGTGTATTTAAATAATCCTATATTTCTACCTTTTTTAAAGGTTCAAGGACTCACTTTTAGCACGTTACTTATGAAACGAATCTGTAGTATATCTGTTCCAATCCTTTAATTTTACATAAGAAGCAACTGAAGTCTGGAGAAGTGAGCAAGCTTTGTTGAGATCTCAGAGCTAGTGACTAACACAGCCTGAACTGTGTTTTCTGACTTAAGTTACAGTCTTTTTCACTGTTTATTGTATATAATTATTAAAGTGGGATATGTGGTTTTGTGTGGAGAGCCTGGGTTTACCTTGAACCTTTCCTATAAAGTGACATTCTGTGTTTGCAGCTTAAACAGGATAAACAGGGAACTCTTAGAAAAGTTATAGCTGAGAGATTTCCTGAACCCTCCAATACTAAACATTAAAGCCCCTTGGGGAAGTCACACTTGTCCAGGCTCCAGCATTTATAATGCCCTCGTGTTTCTAGGAATACATTATCTTGGACCTAATTGAGACCAACATAGCCAATGTTTCATTTTATTATTAGTTGTTGTTCGTTGCTGAAGGGCTGAGGCTAATGCTGATGGCCTCAGGTCCATCTTTGGTATTACTGAAGTCATTCTGCAAACTCAACTGCAGTTGTTCTCCAATGAAGTTAAGAAGCTTCAGAGTCCATTCGATACTGTAACCTGAATTCCAGACAACCCTGCTTGAGTTGTACTAGGCAGAAGGATGTTAATTCTGTGGTAATCCAGATAAATGGGTTGTTAACTGGTAGGAGACTTGACTTTTCCTATTGTACAGCAGCAGTCTTTTATCATTTCTGTTTATCATCACAATGAAAATTTCCTATGACTTAAAGGGTCCTCAGTGACTCACTGACCAATGACACACTTATTAGGGCATGTTCATATAAAAATCTGACCTAAAAATGTATATTGCTTTGTAAAACACAACATAAAACTAAAGAAAATAACATTTTATTTTATGAACAAGGCAAGTAAATTGGGGAACAGAGTTGCAAGTGGGGTTGGGGGTTGATGATTCTAATTTTAGAAGAATGTGTCATATTAAAAATGGTTTAGCTTGAAGGATCCTGTAAATAGAATACCCCCATGGGCACGTAGATGTACATTCATTTATTAGAAAGCCAGTAAACATAGTTGTTTAGGAACAAATTCATTTCACAATATAGGTATAGTTATACAGTGTTTGGGCAGTTTCTTTGGTCTAAACCATGAGAGAATTGAACACATGCATACATAAGCACAAATTTATTTGTGATATTGATCAATAGATCAAGCAAAGAACCATGTGCCTTTTAGTAAGGTGATCACATATATGTCCCCATTTGCTCAGGACAGTCCAAATTTATAACAGTTGTCCTACAGTAATTATTAATAGTGCTCCTCTTTACTCTTAGAGGTGTCCTGGTTTGGATGATAAATTATGTGGTCACTTATTGGTATGGCTGCTGTACAATGAAATAAGCCCAGTGTTAGCTTGAATATAGAACAGAATTACCAAAGAAAATTCAGCCAGCACTCACAGCAGTGCCATTATGTTTAGCATCATTCATTCAATAGATCATTAGGTAGTATTCAAACTTGAGCAAATATTTATTGAGCATTGTGTACCAGGCCATGTGTAGGATGTCAGAGATCCAACTGTAAGTACACTCCTAAATACTTTCTTAAGAAGAGTGGAATGTAAACGTGACAGAGCATATAATATGTGTGTTACATATTTTATTTAACATTTAACAAGAGAGATTGCCATTAGCATTATATAAATGAGAAAGCAGGCTTGCAGACATTTCAAATCTTGCTTATTATCACACAGCTTGTACATAAAAATGCTGAAATTCAAACTTATTTGTTATTAAATTCTTTCATTTATCTCTTCATCATTTTACCTTGAAGTCATAATTGAGATAGTAATTAAAGCATTTTGTGCTTGGTGTATGGGAGGGAATGAAGAGAAGTGATGATGAAAAGGGAATCAGCGGACTACTATTCTATACAGCAGCTTTCTGAGTTGTCAGGACCACCCAACAGAAGGGCTTCTCTAGGCCCTGGCAGAGAAATAATAACTCGATCACTAACAGGGTCAGCCTGGGCCCACAGAGTGACATGATGTTACAAAGATTCTTTAATCTGGTTGGACTGCTATTTCACCGACTGTTCAAATCCCAAGGAAATTTAGTCCCATTTCTATTCTCCACGAAAATTCCTGCCCTTTTATCAACCTGTCCTTCATCCTTCAAGAAAAGAAGTATTTTTTAAATGAGTAATAATTTCTAAAATTATGAGTAAATTTAAAAAAACAAAATAATTGAAAAAATGTTTAATGAAAAAACCTCTGGAAATCTTAAAACACACACAAATTATTGAGGTCTAGCCAAAAGGAGAGAGACTCTGTGTTTGTCAAGTTTACCAGAAAGTGAAGTTCTTTCTGATCTCCCCACCAGTTGCAGTGCTCTAAGGATGTTAAAGAAGCGGCACGAGCCTCCAGATTTCCATCTGGAAACAGCAGCATATAAAGAGCTTGCCATCTTCCCCTACCCCCGGCCATGCCTCAGATACAGCTGAGAAAGAAAGAAGATGCAAAAAATTTAATTTATGCCTGCATGAAGGATAGGATATGCATATATGGCTTGTATTTCCATTATAGCAAAGAAAAGGCATTTGTGTTGGCCACACAGAGGAGTATTTGTAGTGGACATGATCACTTTACTTATCAAAGACTTCTCTTTATAAACAAAGTAAGAAGGAATGGTTACCTACTATACACACATTTTTTTTAATGGCTACTTTTAATAGTTTAGGAATAGTATAAAGAAACTCGAGAAAGGACGTGTTAGATTTAGTTGCACATTACAGAAAGCTCAAATAAAGTGGCTTAAACAAGTTAGGGCTTTTATTTTTCTTTAATGTAAAATAGCCCAGAAGAGATGTCCAGAGCAGAAATTATATCAGATTTGCCAGGGCATATCATTTAACTTTGCCATCTTGAATATGTTGCTTTCATCCTCCTGGTGCAAGGAAGCGTTTGGAGCTCCAGTCATTACACTCCATTCCTCCTTCACTAGGACTCCCCCTTGAGGCTCTCTCCATTGACTTTTACTTACATCTCATTGGCCATTCCTTCTGCATGGGAGACTATAAACTGGAGGATTTTAGGTTGGCTGCTCACTCCTTAACACAGATATTTTCCCACAGAGGAAGATGGGAAGAACAAATGCTGGTGAGAATACTGTCCATCTCTGCTGTGGGGGAGAATACCTTTATATTACTGAAAAACAGATAATGGCATAAGAACAGATGTTCTTAAACTAATGAGCAGTTCGCTGAGGTTGTGGCTGCTCCAGTGACAGCTTTTTTACCAGCTTAAATCTAGGATTCTTAGAGGGACAGAGATGGGGTCTGCATAGTGTCTTCTCCCTTGGCAAGAAACCACTCTATACCTCCTGACTGCTGCTTTCCTTCTGTCAATTTGTTGATACTAAGACTCCAGGGAAAAGGGAGTATAGTTCTTCCTGAAGTAAAGGGAGCACCAGCACAAATACAACAGGAAACATTGTACAAATGCACTGGGGGAAACAACAACATAAAATTCCTTGCTATGCTGACTCTATTGCCTCAAAGATCATCCCTTACTGCAAGTTAATAGATCCAAAATGCATAACATCAGCTTCTGAAAGCCCCTTTTCCTACTGTTGGATGTCTCTACTGTTTTTCACAAAAAGGGATGGATCTGTTCAAAGCTCACTTACATTGCTAACATACCATTGTTCTTTTTTATTTTCTCATAAATGAACACCTCTTATATTCTGGATAAAAGGGGCACCACCAACAAAAAAATGTAACATCTGCCTTGCATTCCAGCTCAGTGTATACAGTGGGAGTTTCACAACACCTTAGTTTTGAATCCCTGCTTAGGCATAGTGGTTAGAAATACCTGCATTGATCTTATCACATTGGCCTGTAGGATGAGATGTCATAAAGGATGATTGAGTTGACACATGTAAAGTGCAGAGCAGTTGGCAGGTGCCTGCTACACAGAAAAGGCACACTCCAATAAGTGTTGGTTATCATTATTGTTAGTGCTAGTGTTCACTATTATTATTGTTAGTATTAGTGTTGCTATCTTTTTGCCTCTTGCTAACATCCCTAGCAGGGGATCTTTTTTCCCCACAGGCTAATCATATATATATATTATCTAACTAATCTTTTTCATTTTTCCTCTCTTCCTGTATCATCTTTCTTACCTCTCTATATGCTTGTGTTCTTGACCTTGCATGTCTCTGCATGAAATGCCAATATTTTCAGGCTGTCTTTGGTGACTTTTAAACTAATATATTCAAATCTGGAAATGAGACATACATACAACTGATCAATAGTTCTCTTCCAATATGCTCATCTCCCAGTAGTGGGCCTACCAGAAATAATAATAAAAGTTCTCTATTTATTGAACACCCTCTGCCATGCATTCTGTATTCTTTGTGGTCTCCTGTAAATCAAATGCTCACATTCCATTTGTCTCCTGGTTTCAGCTCAGGTGTTGTTTCCTCTGAGTGATTCTGTTGCTTGACCTTTCTGCCCTCTCTCAAAGTTCTTGGCTTGCAAGCACCATAATAAATTCCCATCTCATCATCATTACCTGTCAACGAGAAATCCACAGCCCGGTGAAGAATAGAATAGAAACCCATGTCTTGTCACTAAAGCATGTTAGATCTCTAATAGCTCATTAGCATACCATACACAAGCATCCTGCTTTTAATTAGTTACGTGGTGTGATAATTAAGTAGTATTTCTCTGCAGTTTCCCCTTGTGTGGGGAAGAGGTTGGCTAGTGACAGAAAGGAGTATTAAAGCTTAAGTAGGAAGTTCTAAGTAATTGTGACCCTGGGGACAAAATAGTCAGCAAATTCTCAAGGGGAGAAAATAAAGTATTTCCCTTCTGTTAAGAAAAAAAAATCTAGAGACAAAAACTTTTCTGCCCCATTCTTGCTAATAGTTATTTAAAGAATAAATAAACTTTTTAAACTAAAGATAAAAGCAAACGAATAAGATCCAAATAATGTCTTGTTATTCTGTCTTATATTTTGAGATGAGAGAGCAACTGATAGGATTGGTTATAGGATTAGTCCTGGTCGAGAGAAAGAGGGGAAGACAACTCCCAGCATTTTAAGTTGACTAAAAAATCCTAATGGGATCTTGATATTTCAACACAGAAACTTCAGGAAGCCTGTAGTTGAGTTCCAGAGATTGACCACAATTGTTACCCTGTTCAATCGAATCATTTCTTTTCACTGGTGGGAAAGATGATACATCATCTCTTGGGACTGTTGCTATTGCTGTTAGTGTGAGACAAGGCGTTGGGGAAAGAAATTGCCCTTCCCAATAACTTCATCATTCTGGAACAAGTATTTAGATTCTTAATGCCAGAGCAGCAGGACATATACACTGAAGTCATATTCTGGCACGGTATATGCTATTGAGTTTCTTCTGATGGGAGAGCAGATGGCAGGCTATGAACTATCTATATGTGGATTTGAAAAGTTACTACATTGTCAAAAAGGACAGATGTAAACCTGCTATGATAGAAAACACCAAATGCAGCCCCACGTTGAGCCTTAATAGTAATACAGTCTCTCACAAACCGTATCTTCTTCAAGCAAATACTAAACTCCCAATTAAAAATCATTCCAACATCAACCTTAGCCTTTCTCAGTGACCCTTTCTCTGGAAGAGCAGATTCCACAGCTTCCTATTCTTCAGTGTATACTTTTTCATGTTGTGACATAAGAATAATATATTAGGTCTTTGTCCCCATTCCTGGCACTGAGCTCCTAAAACCCTTCAAAATTGCTGGGTAATTGGAATGTCTTTTGTTATTCATAACATGTCCCTTTTGATCATACCTGAGTTTATGCTAATAAGGTGGCTTAGGATGGAGCCTCTAGAGAGCCTCAGGATGGGGCTGCTCACAGGAAAAACCAAATGATTCTGAGGTTAGAATTTTCAGCTCCTTCCACAGACCTCACGGAAGCAAGGTGCTGCTAGAGATTAAGCAGACCTCTCTGAAAACTCTTTTTTTTTTTTTTTTTAAATCCGAGCACTTTGGGAGGCCAGGGTAGGAGGATTGCTTAAACTCAGTTTTTCGAGACCAGCCTGGGCAACATAGCAAGACCTCATATCTACAAAAATTAAAAATTAAAAAATAGCTGGGCAAGATGGCATGCATCATTAGTCCCAGCTACTGGTAAGGCTGAGGTGGGAGGATTGCTTGAGCCCAGGAGCTTGAGGCTGCAATGAGCCATGATTATGCCAGTGCACACCAGCCCTCCAGCCTGGGCAACAGAACAAAATCCTGTCTCAAAAAAAAAAAAAAGAAACCCACAAAACTGCCACCATCTTCTCTTCTCTAACTAACTCCCTGTCCCTTAACTCTCTTACTCTTTTATTTTTTGACATTCACAGTAAAGTAGAAACACTGAACAATTGCCCTTAGCGCCCATGAGCCTGTCAGAAAGTCTGGCCTCAGAAGGTAAACCGTGCAGCAATTGATGAGGCTGTGCGAAAGCCATGACTCAGTGTCTCGGGAGCCACCTCCCACTAGCATATGGGAAACATCATAAGGCTGCTTCTTAGCCCGAGTTTGGCAGTCAAGCAATGCCAGACAACCCTCCAACTTGGAACAAAATGAAGTCCAGATTAAGAATGTAATCTGGAAGAACAGAGGGAGAGATTTTTTTCTCTCTTTATCTCAGAAGAGTACATTTTTAGGGTTCACCTAGAAATTGAGTAAGAGACCAGGGAGAAAGCAGAATATACTGTTTTAATTTGATGAGCTAGTACACCTAATTAGATTCTGCTAAACTGCTAGACAGCGTAATACTAAAAGGTGATACTTTCCTTAACCCTTAAATAGGACAGGCCGGTGGTAACAGCCAAGTGTAGGCAGACTTGTTTTATTACCATCCTGCCTAGAAGCAGGACACAAGCACTTTCAGCCGAAGCCTCTTGGAGATGTTCTGTTCTTTTCTCCACACTTAGCTCTCATTCTTGTAAGCAGTAAAGTGTGTACATTTCTCCTCTGAGTAAAGAAGCCATAGATGACTCCCTGAGACTTTAGCAAAACTTTTGGCCTTAAAACTATGTTACCATATATTCTTAGAAGTCAGGAATGCAACAAAGATAATATATTTTTCTATGAAGATTAGTATAAGTGATATTAGCGGATATAACCATTACTTATTTGGACTCAGCCTATCTTACAAATGCAAGGTCATTTATCTAGATTGGTACTTAAAAATGTAAAATTTTACACAAATAAAATACAGTATAAAAGTTGGTATAATCTTGGTATGTGCTTCATAGGAGTGAAGCTGAAAATATGTAACCGTATCACTCAATATACCGGTTCTTAACATATACGTTACTATCAAAATGTCCCTCCTTTTTTATCCTTTTGAGATGGAATCTCGCTCTGTCACCCAGGCTGGAGTGCAGTGGCACGATCTCGGCTTACTGCATCCTCTGCCTCCCAGGTTCAAGCATTCTTGTGCCTCAGCCTCCCAAGTAGCTGGGATTACAGGCACATGCCACCACACTCAGCTAATTTTTGTATTTTTCGTAAAAATGGGGTTTTGCCATGTTGGCCAGGCTGGTCACAAACTTCTGACCTTAGGTGATCCAGCCACCTTGGCCTCCCAAAGTGCTGGGATTACACACATGAGCCACTGCACCCAGCCCCATCCTTTTTTATGGTAGGTTAATCAGTTCCTGCGATTGAGAGCAGACACACTTCATTATGATCACCTTCCTATCTTTGTCCTGATTATGTTCTTTGTTGTGTTTTTCATTCATAAATTGAACAAGTGGTCCCATACTAAATTTTTTTGTCTTTCTCTTTTACAGTATTATCTTCCCTTTGACTCTTAGAGAGCAGACAGGTCTCCCCAGGGAAAGTGAGTAGAGCTTCCCCAGGGAAAGAGGATAGAGTGACAGATCTCAACCCATAGAAATAAAAAGCTTTACTTTAAAAGCCTAAAAATTAAGATATTTTTAGCCTTCTTCTCACTGAGCAGTCATGAAAATAGTTTCTCTGAAGGTATCTGAAGTCCTCAGTCCCTTCACCTGCCGCATGAGGGGCCAAAAAGAGCGTTCCAGCTGCAGAATATTGCAAGTTATGTGGCTTGCTTTGATTTTTATGATTTCATGTGTCCCTTGTAAATGTCCTTTCCCTCCTTCTGTCTGTCCTCTTAAGCACATGATATCCTCTTCAACTTTTTCTTTGCTCCTCTATCAAGATATGCTGAATGATTTATGACCTGAAATTTATTGCATTATTTTCTGTGCAATGATAGCTTTCCTGATACAATAGCCTGAGTTTTAGAGACTTTATTTTGTCCACACACATAAGGGCTTACTCCCTATCTGGCACCTACAGAAAACAACACCAAAGTGAATAGAGTCACATGCCTCCAGCCCAAAAGCCTAAAATCCCAGGCAGGATTTGGGCCTCTTACACAGTCAGAAGTGGACAAAATATCAACAGAAAAAGATGCATTGATGGGAGGATTTAAGACCTCAATATGGAGTCTGAGAAGAAATTTACCAGCATTTGTGTCACATATCCCATAATATCTAAAAACCTTACCACCCAAGAATACTAAATGTTCAGACATCGCAACTAGGATCTATTGTTTTACAATTTCTAATCCCCTGATATTTAAGATGAAAGTCTAGATATAATATCACCAAGTTAATATCAGCAACAGGCGCAGCAGTAGTAACTATTAACTTCATTCACATAGAAAATGGAAGAGAGGCTGGAATGTCTTTTCTTTTTAACACAATGATCATTGCATTTAGGTAAAAAGGTTCTAAAATGAAGAAGAAAATATTAATATTTCTATCCGAATTTGGGTTGGAAAAATGATAACAAAATGGTAAAGAAGGGGATCCGTTAGGTTAAATAGGAAAGTGATACATTAATTATTACATACTTAAATTGTTGTTGTTCTGTAGAGATCAGCCACATGGAGTATTAAAAACACTTGCTCAACTGGTCTCTTACTTTAATTTAGAAAAAGATGTGAATGCAGATATATATATATACATATATGTATAATTATATATTATATCAATTTATTGATATATTGCATTGATTATATATAATGTATATTTTATATTTATCATAGTAATCACATATATAACATATCAATAACACACACATGTCACATAGAGAATAACACACATTCAAGTGACAAAGAGAATGAACTAAGAGCATTTTGGAAAGATTTCCAAGATCAGCCACATTTTGTGAATCTGCTATTAGTTGGCTAAGAATTTTTTGACCACCTTAGTCTTCAGAAAGATGGGATGCAGGGCACTGTGCTCGTTTCCTGAATAAATCATTGTTTTCTAATCAGAAAATGGTTAAAAATACAGATACCTTTCAGCAAAGCAAAGCTGAAAAAGAAAATGGAATTCAAAGGTCTGAGAAAGACTGAGCCAAAGTGAAAGGATGCTATGAAGAAGGGAGCATCAGATGACAACTTTCTAAATAGCCAGGTGACATGCTGATAATTCAGTGTGATGCCAAGACAATAAAAATGCATAAGAACACTGTGCTCATAAACAGACATATGCTATTACGGAACAGAAACGCTGTACCCTATAGCTCCTATTTATAAGGTAAGGTGAGCTGCTATCTGGCATCCCGCTTCCAGATTTGAATGCCCCAGGATCAGAAAGATGCTGATAACTGGAAATGAAAAAGAAACCAACAACAAAAATGATTTAAAAACTTTACAGTGCATGAGGAAAGATTAGAAGAATAAAATAGCCCTAGTTTTACTGTGATAACTAGGAAGGAATATGCATGATCACTATCTACAAGTGCTATATCAGAAAGTTGTAAACATTACGGAGGCAAAGGAATAATTTACAGTACTGTGATACCAAGGTGTATGTGGCTAACGGTAACAGGATAGAATTACACTTTGCAAAATACAATTTGAAAGCTTAGGAATATATTTTAGAAAAGTTAATTGTGCACACACTGTTTTACATGCCCAGAATGTTAATCAGCTGCATCCTTTCCCAGGTGATGCTCTGTCTCTGCCTCCACCTCTACCTCATCAACAAACACTCAAAGAAAAGCACTTAGCTGAAGTCTAAATCTCCCACAGGAAGTGATGCCTTGGACTTTAGGCCTTAGGCTTAGGTTCTCCGTCTTTATCCTCAAGGTACAAATGCACACTAATTGGCTTTTCCTCTCTAAGCCTCACGTAGGTTGAGGACTCAGGCCAAAGAAACGGGAGCCAGAGTTAGAAACCTGGAAGTTACGCTGCTATAGGAGGAAAGAAGTCCTTTTCTAGCTCTCTCCCTTGACCTCCCTCAGGTAACAAGTGCTCTTAGTAGGTGTCCAAGTACAGTTATTAAAGCCCTAGAAGATCATGCAGTGGTCTCAAAGAGACTGAGAACTTGAAGAAATTTTTAGAAACTCCGTGTATTTTTTTATCTCACTCATTTTTATTCCTACTTATATATATTTTACATTTATAATATATTAGCATAGTTTACAGCAAGTGGATATAGCAGTTCATTGTTATGCACATATTATTTGAAATTTTTAAAATGTGTATATGAGGTCAGGTGCCCAATTATTATTTTAATAAATCGGTATATTACTGGAGAGAAGGGAGACTCCTGGAGATTAAAGAATTCTACCAACCACTAGGCAGTGTCAGTAAATATCAAATGAGATCAAGTGTGTTTGTTTAAGTCCTTTGGAAAGTTAAATTTACTATACAAATGTAAAGAAGGATCCTTATTGAAAGGATTAGAAGGAGGGAAAGTTTAGCATTCCTTTCCTTAGAAAAAGATAATCACATAAAACCATCTTCTGAATGCAAATAGAAGATTTAGCTCTATAGGTGAGGCAAATACCGAATCTTGGAAATGTAATTTCTCCAAGGAACAACCCATACCTGGGAAATTGCAGGGGCAATGTTGAGAAGAAAGACTCTAGAAAAAAGAAGAGAATCTGGAAGATGCATAGCATGGGAATAGAAATCGTATTTTGAGATGTGGTAAAATGAGAAAGAGGAGAAAGCAAACCCTGATTCTGCTGCAGAGGATAATGATAGCTGTTAAAAAGGCAGAGAGCTAAGAAGGAGGAGACCCAAGCACTCTTTTATTTCTTTCTTTATTTGAGAGAGAGAGAGTTTTTTTGTTATCAAAAGTATTATCCAGTCACCTGTACACTCAACCAGTAGGAGATAAGCGTAGTTTTGCAAGCAACTTTACCAAATGATTGCATACCAGCACCACCAGCACCACAGCTACACACATCACGCATTTATGTCATGCTTTCTAAGTTAAAAACGCGCTTCATGCATATCATTATTATATTGGCTTCTGGTTGTAAAAGACAGAGAAATAATCTAGAAAAATGACAAAAGCATTAAATTATGAGAACACACACACATACAATTATTTTTAGGATGAGCATAAGAAGTAAGCCTTGTTGAAATTTTCCAATTTTAGTTTATCTTGTAGACTGTCAAGATTGAAAATGAACCAGTCTAAATTCTTCACCATTGTTCATTTATGAACAAACGATAGCCATTGAATACTGTCTTATACCTCTAAAGCAGTGTTAGAACAAACAAACCATGTTTTATATGAGTGTTTTTAACTCCTGTCTCTCTGGTCCAATGTCTCATAAATAAGCTAAAAAAGGTTTTTGAGTAAATGCCATTGATTGAGGCATGTGCACTGTTGGTAAGATCAGTTTGGCATTTCAAGTCTGACATGTTATCGAATTGCTAAGTATATGCTTGTGAAAATCTAACAGCTGAATGCAGAGCCACTGAACAATTTTGTAGAATTTCTCTTGTCCTAATTACTGAATATGTTGAACAGTTTCAACACCACCAATGAACGGATATGTTCTGATTTAATAAAAAGACAGTCCTTGGTAGGGTCAAGCTAAATCCTAATGTCTACATTAGGTGAAGCAAGGACAAAATGAGTAGGTTTATTGTAGGGGTTCTTTAAAAAAAGAATTTTTATTGATGGAAAATATCTTCCCAGTAGGTTTCAAGTGTTACATATAACCTTTTGATAAGAAAGTACGAGTTTATGCATAGATGTCACTCTTCTCTATTTTTTTTAATTGAGCAGTTTCTGTATTATTATACATATAAGAAGAAGTCTATTTAGAAGCATGTGCCTACCTGAAAATAACAACTCTATTTTTCTGTGAGGCAAGTGTTATGTTCACCCTCAGGAAGCAGGGCAAATACGTACATGATTTTAAAAATAATTTTCCTATTGGCCATTATTGCTTAATTGATCCAAACTGTGGACCTCATTGTTACTTAGAACATGATACATTTCCTTAAAAGAAATTTCTCTCAGGCACGGTGGCTCATGCCTGTGATCCCAGCACTTTGGGAGGCTGTGGCAGGAAGATCAACTAAGGTCAGGAAATCGAGACCAGCCTGACCAACATGGCAAAACCCGGTTTCAACTAAAAATACAAATTTAGCTGGGTGTGGTGGTGCCTGCCAGTAATTCCAGCTATGTGGGAGGCTGAGGCAGGAGAATTGCTGGAACCTGGCAGTTGGAGGTTGCAGCCAGCCGAGATCGTGCCATTGCACTCCAGCCTGGGCAACAAAGAGTAAAACTCTACCTCAAAATAAAAGAAAAAAAAAAAAAGAAATTTCAATCACCTGATTATAGTACACAATTATAAAGGATGATTTTTTAAAAATATTACTTTCTTTTATAATTCTGTTAAAATTTAATTTTAAAAAAAGCTTAGAAAAATTTATCCCTGACATTGTTTACTGCTTTAAAGATTATGGGTTTCAAATATACTAGCATAGCATTAGTTTTTAAAATGGAGGAAATTATTAACCAATTTAAAAGAAGATACAGAAGAGTTAAATGAAACATCATATTTAAATAAGTTGTTAGTAATACTCAGATAATAAAAGATATTTTGAAAGCTACTGAGAATTCAAAGGAGACTGATATAAATGGTAAAAAGATTATAATGAGGGTTGGAAAATAATTTGGGAGAAGATAGATTAATCCTTAGATTCACTCATCAATTTTGTAGAAAGGCAGTGGCGTTAAATTTAGTTTAGGAGGCCAAAGAATTGCACGTTCTTCTTTCCTTTATGAAAATGAGATGGACAAGAAAAGAAGCTGAAATCAAAGAATCAGTCAAAAGTAAATAGGGTGACAAGCTAAGACCAATAAGGGTCAGTTTTAATTTCTCCCATTTTACCAGATAATTGTCTGGTTATTAATTTTGTAGTGTTAATTAATATTACTCATACTTAATTAGCCACTGCAAAATTCTGAGTCATTAAGGAAAGTCAAAGTATGTTTCCATGTTTACAAAACAAAGAATACTTCTTTTTTAAAATTTCAATAGGGGAAGTGCAATAAGGAAAACAGACACAAAGAATAACATTCACTTAACCCTTCACTGATTTAACTAGTATTTATAGAGTAACTACTATGTATCAGCAGTTCTGTAGGTGATTTGGTTTCAGGAATAAGCAAGACTAGAAATTCCTTGGAGGTCATAGAGCTTAATTTCAAACAACCAGAAAAAAAGTACATTGTTCATTATAATTATGTACCAAATTTCTAAGCTGATTCTTTTTTTTTTTTCTGTTTTGTTGTTTGTTTGCTTATCATTAGCAGCAAATATTCAGAAAAAAATCCTTTATTTAATATAAGAAAGCACAATAACATTATTGTTTCCTATAATCCAAATTTGTTTCATAAAACTGTCATGCTTCACCATTCTTTGATTACGTCTTACAAACTGAATCTTGTATGACTACTCAAGAAAATTTTCCAAAGATTGTTGGAAAGCAGAAAATGCAGAAGAGAAAAAAGGAAAGAAAGAGGACTAAGAAAAACAGAAGAAAAGAGTAACCCTACATAATAGAAAAAGAATGTTTTGTGTAGCGAGTGTTTGGCTTATTATTCATGCCTTCACCTCTCAGGTTTCTGAGGGATGAAGTATACATGCACAGATTGGGTATACTCCATTTGTAAATGTGTACCAATTACATTAGTCGCTAAAATTTCTTTGTAACTATAATGCATGGGTCTCTGCTAAAAGGGAGTTTAGAGCACACGACCTAGATCTGAGGCTGAAGGACATCCTCTGACCTCCCAATCTAAATTTAGAATTTGAGAGCCACAGAGTGTGTTTCTCCTTTGAAGAGCACGTAGCTTCCCACGAAAACCACTCTCGGGGTCTTGCCCAGAAGTGCCTCCAACGTGGAGTTTGGAAGCAGACAGCCCAAAGCATAGGAACTCCAGATGTGAAAGCAGGCAAAAGGTGCTTGCTGCGCCCGAGTGCAGCAGTTGAAAAAAAGGTAAAATAGGACTTGATTTCTGCGACTGTAGACAGTAGCTTTTGCCACTGATGACACGTGACTCAGTGGATAGATGTCAGGGTCTGACTCATCGGATTCACCCTGTCTCCCTCCTCCTCACTCGGAGTGGGGACAGTGATAGGATGAAATGGTTTGAATTATTCCACTCATAAAACAGTGAAGTGACACTGACACACAGACGAGAGAAAGAAAAGAGGAGACCGGGTACAGGAGAAATGCATAAATTATAGCAGCAGTTTAGAGAGAATCGGATATTTTGAGCAGGCTTTCAACGCTTCACCTTCTATCCTTTACATACTAACCTTTGTGGATGTGTTGTTTATAATTACAGATAAAGGCATGTTACATATTAATTATATCATTAATAGACTGTTTTATTAAGTCTTTCAACCAGTTCTTCAATTTTACTCCAGCTGCAAACCACGCTATGAAAACTTAAAGATGAAAAACACTCGCGAGGTCACGGCTTGTCCCTTTTCCTAAGTAGGGGGAGAAAAACCAGTGTTTTCCTCAGTATTGTGTAAAAGTTATATTCTGTCCTTCCACATTTGTGTGCGCTACTGAGGTCTGCCCAAATGCTCTTACTTCGCTGGTTGGTTTTGCTCAGAGACAGGTTTTAAATGCGCTAGGGGAAAGCAGCTTTTGCTAAATGTTTTATAATGTGTCAGGAAACCTTTATCGAACATTTAATCCAAAACCTGGCTTTGAACCAGGGAGGCATACAATTTCGTAATTAATTTTTTTTAACCTTCTTTTGCTAATCGCTGATAAAAAGCTTAATTCTATTAACAACTCGACTTGACAAATTGCACCGCTCAATGGAAGCGTTTAGAAATTAATTACGCATTTTATTGCATTAGATCGGATAAACAAGGAAGGACCAGGAAGGAAAAGGAAAACCCAAAAAGAAAGAAAATGGCCAAATATATACAAGCCATTGGTGTCTGACTGCTTCTATTATGACTCAATGTGTCACCAAAAAAATAAGTAAACACACCTCTCAGATAGCAGTACTTCCTACTGAAGTGTGCTTTTGCCTCTAGGATAGGTTAGTAATACATTTTTGTTTTTCCTGAAAGCATACATTTTTCCTCCATACAGCTCAAGCTGATTTGGATTTCTGCAGGGGATTCTTGCTTCATTGTCATAGAAGCTCCTTACATTCACCAGCATCTGGCTTTAGGTCTCTCAGGGCCTGGCCTTTAGGGATTTAACTTAAGAGTAGCAAATTGTAATGGTGGGTATAATAATGTGTCACCATAGTATTAAAAATAAGAGGGAAAAAAAGATTAAATTGGCTTCCACTTCACTTCTCCAGTTAAAGTTAAGAGCTCCAGCGGTCAGAAGACCATATGCAATTTTTATGGTTCTCTTTGTCTATAAATACACATGTTTCAAATGGCTGCTGAAAAAGACTTCGGGTACATAATCAAACCATTCCAGCTTGTGGACTCCTTCACTGTATCTGCTCTAACCAAAGACTCTTAAGCTGTAGCAAACTTGTCAATAAATTCATGTTTAAAGCACCATGCTCTTTTTTTTTCTCTTGTATAATTTTGTAGCTCTCTGGCCAACATTCCTTCCCTTTACCTACTTGATAAAATATAGTTGCCCTTCTGGAATTTCTTCTTTAGTCAGTAATCCACTCAGTTGTTGAGTTCTTTTTTGATTCAGTAATTCTCATGTCAATACATAAGAATATTATTAAAACAAACCGCTGCTGATGGTGATGGGTGGATCAAGAAGAGGAAGGCCCTGTCTACAAAAATGTAGAATAGAGCTCTTCTTTGAAATGAGATGGAAATGTAGAGAAAATGCATTCCCACATCTCAGGCAGAAGTACTGTGTAAAGCTATGTTAAGACCAAAGAGCAAAAGAGAAAGATGCTTTCCTAACATCCAAACTCAGTAATTGGTGAAAAGTGCCCCTTTAATCTTTAAATACGTTAGGGGTTATTTTCTATCAGAAATCAATTCCAAGGAAATAGAAGAAATCTGAGCAATTGCACAACATTCAGTGCAAAATTTAAAATTCTTGGCAAAGTTATTAGTTTTTATCCAGGGAGATTTGTGGAAAAATACATTGTTGAGCAATCTGAAATTCTGGGAAATACTGTCAACCATTGGTGCTTCTTCCAAAATGTTAAAACTGAAAAGTCAAATCACTAAACAGATGGTAGACAGAGGCTCACATCAAGCTATAGGTGAAAGTTGCCTTTTTCCAGTTCTGATGATGTCAGTGGCCCTCACTATTAAGCTCGAGTTCTAGCAAAACTGTGCTATAACCTTACTGAAACAAAAAGGTGTTATCAGAGGGAATTGGTCTTGTTTACTCATGAGAGGCAGATACGGCGGACACCACCCTAACAGCCATCTTATTGCAACACATTGAATTTTCTCTTTTTCCTCCTCCTCCTTCTGCCTTCTTTCTTTTCCCTTTCTCTTTCTCCCTCTATCACCCATCCTCTTTATTTTTTCTCTTTCATAGTGTTTTCACTTTCTATCCTTGGCATGGCCACACTATGTTATATTTGTTTTCTGAAAAGCAAGTAGGTAGTGGTGAGTGATATCGTATATAAATCTGTACGTCACATGAATCAATACATGGACTACTAAATACAGCTCTAATTTGTCTATGGACTGATAGTTAAAATATGGATACAGAACTTTCCTTAATCAACAAATAATTTTTTTACCTTTTTCTCTGTGTTGGATGGTACAAGAAGTTTGGGATATCAAGTGATAGCCCCTGTCCTTAGGGACTATTCCACATATATTCAGGGTATATTAAAAGGTAAATTACTCCATATGTTATCAAATTAAACATCCTCTATGAAGGATATGCAGTCAGTGCTGCTGGATGGTAGAAGATGAAAGAACATCATGGAACTGTAGGGAAAGGAAATAATGTGAAGAAGCACATGGTATTTAAATTAGAAAGAACTTGATGGTCTGAAAATGCATATGTAGTTCATAAAATGCTATGGTTATTGGGAAATGAGAATGAGCTTGCTTGGCCCCTTGGAGTAAAGAGAGCTATCATCCTGCCCCTTACAGCAACTTGAATCATACCACTCTTCTCTGTTTTCCCATCATTGTCTTTCATTCTTGAGTTTTAAACTTTGCCGGATTAATTTACTTTCTTCCTGCTTTAAAACTTCTGAGTTCACTGAAGCACAGCAACCGCTGATTCACAATGTTAAACAAATGAGAAGTGTTCATGCCTAGAAAAGGAAACTCCATAGGCTTTCTTGTAGCCTAGCTCCAGCTATGTGAACAAGTGAGAGAAAATTATTAAGGTTTATTATGCTTAACATTATGTAGTGCTCTTTTCTCTTGCCTCTGCAGTCTTATTTTGGGTTGCCGAATTACCATCTGCAAAGATATGTAAAAGATAAAAGACAATAGTAATAAAAACATGCTATATGAATCACCTATATGTAATGTTCTAGAAAAAAGTGTGTTTCTTCAGGGAGTTTAGCTGATGTTTATAACCACCACCACAGAAACTCTGCGTTTGGGGTTTGGATGTGGCTAATGGAAAATATCACCTCTCGTTTTCAGTATTTCCATGGGTGACAGCTGATTACTACAAATCACATTGTATGGCTGGTCGGTATGTGCAAATGGTAAAGAGGGTTTTCCTTCTGTATTTATTTAAGTTGCAAAATGCATCCATTTCTTAGACCCCTTTGGAATAGTCATATATCAGGAAAATTCCTAGCTCTCTTTTTATAAAGGAAGGGGGGAAAGGGTGGGGCTGTGTGCTGTGCCGTTCTGATAATTATCCAAGGCTAAAACATCTTTGGAATTGCTGGTTTAGTTGAATGTCATATTGATTTAAAAAGCCCAGAAAGGGCCGCACTGATTCAATATTTAAAGCCTCTTTTTTAAGATGGTCAGGTTATTGTAGACCAAATAGGTCTCTCCCTTTGGTGATCAGGACTTATGCTTCCAGTTCACTGTAGTGTGCCCCTAATCCTTGACAATGGGTGTCAGAGTTGGCCTTCCTGGAGGCTACTGCAAAGCAGAAAACATCCCTTTAGTTTAAGTTCATGATGACATTTGTGGGGCAGCTGAAACCACACTATTTACAGAAATGGTAGAGTTGAAGTCCTGTTAAGTAGACATTTAGTGCAGTCAGGTTTTCCTCAAGTTATTCACATTCATAATACTGAAATATTTACTTTGCTGAGAAAATTGTTATTCATTAGAAATGTTTAGTCACTTAAAATCATGGGAATTCATAAGATTACAAGAGCCTGTAGAGATTTTCCAAATGAACCACCTATCATCATGCTGATAGTGTTCCTTCTTTTTTTTTTTTCCGCCCCACACATTATTGAGAAAGGCAGCATGAGAAAAAAGCAATGACAAAATTCTTTAGCTACTTCAAAGATTGGATAAGCATCTGTCTTGCAGGTCACTGGCTACCTAAAACCCATTCTATTATGATTGGCTTTAAGTGGATGGCTTGAAAAGACTCACTTTGTCTATATAATTGATTTCATGAGGTTTTCTTTTTGGTGTGAGATTACTGGGTTCTTTCTCCAGCACATTTCAATTGCATTGCCCCCCATGGTGGCAGTACACCCTGCCAACTGCTCTGCCCTCATAAGTGGGTACCATCAGTGTGGCCCTAACATTTGCTTCTTTGTGCTTATGGACTAGACACACATTTGCACACATGTGGCACAGGATAGGCTGTGTGTACAAAGACCCCCGAATCCCCCATGTGTTTAAGAAAAATGAATGTTCATGTTGTTTCTAGCCAGCAGTGAGAGGAGCAGAGACACTCCTAACGAGAGCTGACACACAGCGAAATACTGGCTTTTTGTCTGTCTTGTATGTTAAACAATTCATGAGATTTGGGGTCGAGTGAGACATTTAATAAACATTGGCCACTTGGGCTGCCTACAGCTGGTGATTTGTCACTATTGGTCAAATGTATGAGAAGCAGAATGAGTTTTTCAGCTTTTAGGACTTAAGGCTTAACAAATAATTCTATTTACCATCCATCTAAATTTAGAGGTACCACATGATTTAAGTGCTACATACTGAATTTTGCTTATGTAAGAAAAGTAAGTTTCCCATAAGATAAAATTAAAATCGTTGCAAATCGAAATATTTAATAGAATCTATGCAGTGGAATTGTTCTTAAATGTCATTCAGCCTAAGCTCCCACCCCTTGCAGTCATCCCTCCTGAGGAATGGGTCAGTTATCTATTCTTGCTGGAACATTTTGCCCTGCTTCATTTAGTTTCTTTAAAGGAGCTGCCCTCTGCAGTCTTGACATAAGAGGAATGACCCTCTGGGCCTGTACTATCTTATCTCACCTGTCTACATCCGTATTCCTGACCTATCCTTTGCTAATGAATTCGGCTGCTTGTGATTAACCTTATAGGTAAAATGTTTTCTGGGTGGCTTTGGCTCCCATGATCGACTTCTGTTAGAAAGATTTTCTTGTTATTCAGGTATTTTCTGCTTATTTTCTATCTCTACTTTTGGTACTAACCATGGCCTCTTCAAAAAAACCAACATCAAACTTTGTGGCTGAATTAGGAATTCCCAATTTCAGATTACAGAATGCCAGCAAGGATTTCCTCAGAGAAATAGTAAGTTAAATTAATGTTTAATCAGCTATTTCTACCTTAAATCAACAATAATTTATTCCAACAGTTTATTGTTTTGGCTGATCTGTCCAAATGGCAGGGACATGTTTTGTGAAAAGGGAGACTGTTGCTTGAAACCACATGTCTTATCAAGGGAGCAGCATGTCTTAGCAAAGAGGATAGTGAGCTCATGACAACAAGATGAAGATAGTTAACCTCTTGTCCCTTCAGTGGATGCCAGCTAAGGAATGAGCCATTCATCCACTCTTTGCTGAAACATTTTGTCCTGCCTATAAGACAGATGCACACACATGGACAGCAGTGACTTTACTTTCCCTTTTCTTTTATAGCTTTCTTTTATTCTCCCCCAACACCCCCTTTTCTTTTGAGACAGGGCCTCACTCTGTCACCCAGGCTGGAGTGCAGTGGCACCATCTCTGCTCACTGCAGCCTCCACCTCGCAGGCCCAAGTGATCCCCTACCTCGGCCTTTTGAGGCACTGGGACTAGAGGTGCGTGCCACCACACCCAGCTGATGTTTGTAGTTTTTGTAGATACAGGGTTTTGCCATCTTGCCCAGGCTGGTCTCAAACTCTTGAGCTCAAGTGATCTACCCATATCAGCCTCCCTAAGTGCTGGGATGCTGGGATTACAGGCATAAGCTACCATGCCTGGGATTTTTGCTTTTTTGTTTTGTTTTGTTTAAAACACAACCTCAGACATTTAAGGAGATAGAAAATAGCTGTTCCAGTATTGATAATAATTTGTGTTTAATTTCTATACAGAAATGGTACTTTCTTGGATATTTTATAGGGAGAGATGAACTGAAAGTCAAGATAAAGGAGGCAACTCTTTAATAAAGGAAATGTTACCAAATGTGTTCTTTTAGAGTAGACAGAAAGTCTCAAAACTCCTGGTACTCTGTATTTGACATTATATTTCAGGCAGCAAAGGAAATGCAACCTTACATGAAACAAGAACTTGCAGGGAAGGTAACAATACCGCAATTATATCTACTTAATCTAAGATTCAGGAAGAAATACAGCATGCATTTTGTTGTCAAGCACTCTGTTTTACTTCATTGAATCTAATTCTCTATGGCACAACTCATTATGCAGGGGCAACAAAAGACAATGTTAAGAAGATCTGGAATTTTCTCAACATTACTATGAAATAGCTGAGTTATCCTAGGCAAGTCAGTCATCTTTCTACATCTATGATCTTCTGTTAGTAAAATAGGATTTATAATAATTCTTATCCTATGGGTCATAAGAAAATTAAATAAGAATGCACATAGAAGCAATTTGTAAATTCTAAATTAGAATTTTAATGGCTACAGTTTTTGAAAGTATGATACAGCCATTGGTGATAATTATGACAGTAATAATAATAAACATATGCTAAAGAGTAGTACTGGCCCATAACTGGGGCTAAGTATGATCTAATGGGACCTATTAGTGATTTTGCTGAAAATACTAATTTTCTGGGACTCTCTTGGTTATACAGTACCCAGAAGCCCAGAAGACTATGTATTAAAGAATCTTTTGCTAGTTTCTGAAGCTTCTGAGAACTACTGGCTTCCAGGATAAGGCAGAAAACTTGTCTTTTCATCTTGGCATGGAGGTGAAAAGAATATCAGATAAAGGGTTCGCATGAGCCGTTAATCCTGCAATTAGGGGATATTATTTTGGACATTCTTTAGATGAATACTGATTCTCCCTTGACTCTCATAGTAACAAAACTGTAATTACAGTTTAGTCCATTTTAAAGAACGGATGGGGATTATATTCAAATGCCAGCCTTCTACATATCAGTCTACACAGACATGGGTGTGCTCATGCCTACATATGTGCACAGGCATCCTTGGCCCGGCTTCTTGCTTAAGAAACTTCAGTGAGTCAGGGGAAGTGAAAGGGAGAGATGAAGGCCAAAAGGGTCTAAAGTGACTGGCCTGGAAATTAAGCAGGTTAGCCATGATGGAGAACACTGCCCTGTCTCCTTCGCCTGAGTTTTTGACAGATCAAGCTAACATTTGCAAAATGGAGGATGTAAACTAAAAGCCTTACTCTGTCCCCATAGTCCGACACACACACACACACACACACACACACACACACACACACACACACACGACAGATTTAAACTCGTGGGCTCAAGTGATCCTCCCATCTCAGGCTCTTAAGTAGCTGAGATTATGCCTGTGTCCAGTTTCCCCCAAAGTTCTAGCTCAGATATGACAACTACCTAAAATGCCCTTTCTCCTTTTCTAGCTGTGAAAAATCCCACACATCCCTAAAGGCCCTGAAAGATGAGATTCTATTTCCTTTCTGAAACCATTTCTTTCCCCAGAAGGATGGCCCTCCCTGCTCCCAAGGGAATTAGTTACCTGTGTATAAATCTTTCCATCTAATCTGGGAGCTTAGAGAAATAGGACATTTATCTGCTTCATCTTTGTATCTCTAGTATGTAGCACATTACCTGGCACAGAGTTTGTTAAGTGCTACCACTCAGATGATTAATAGTGTCAGCATTAAAGAACATGTTCTTGAAAATATCTTCTCAAGGCCACCATACTTTCTATTTTCCCCCCATGATTTCTCTGTTGTACTATGTGGACTTAAACCTACTGTGATCTGAAAAGCTTTATGTGGACATGATGCTTCACTACAATTTAGGTGAGGACAAGCAAATCATGTTAAACTATCTCAGATGAGTCAATCTATGGCCTGATAAAGATTAACATTGGCCAGGTTCTTATTTTCACTTATATTTAACTACACAATTCACCTGTACATTGATAGTTGAAAACTAGTGATAAGCCTTAGTTACTAAAGTCTCTTCTTTCTGAGCTCCATACTTGGTTCCAGTCCAAAATTCAGTTTGGTATTTCTCCCTGGTTTTTATCCACTGAAACACTTTTCCCCTTAGTACACTCATAAACCTGCCCTAGTCCCAAAACGTCTTTCTTTCGAAAATGTTAGCGACTTTGTTCCCACAGTTTCTTCAAAAATATCTCTAAAAATCTCCATAATATTTTTCTTCTATGTCATATTTGTAAGATTTTCATTCCCAAGTAAACAAAAATACCTCTTGGCATGTAAACATTCTTAAATGCTTTTTCAATCTATCAATTAATGTGTTTAGAAGATAACATTGATCCTATATAACAGTTTCCTTTATTCGCAAATTAAGAAACTGCGTGACAGGTGCATATTGAAAATCTATGCGACCACTGTATACATTCAGTATATATAGAAAGGCTGTGGTCTGATAGATTGAAGTAGTGGGTTTTCTGTCACTGATTGTGAATAAGCAGAAACCAGCACAATACAGAGGTAGGGATATTAAGAGAAGCAATTTAAATATTAGATAGTGTTACTCCCAGACTTATAATTCTCTCAACTTTCACATTACTTTGTTGAGATTGGAGTTCCATGACCTTACTTTTATGTCTAGCTGAAAATGCAATGTAAGCCCTGCATGAATTATTAATACCATACTGTTCTATATAATTTTACCAGCTTGTTTTCTAATCACATATCTATTTCCTGACCATGTCTTTATCAGTAAGAAGATGACCACAGTCACAAAACAATTGGGGATGGAAAAGCCGCATGAGCCTTGTTGATTTCAAAGTGTTCTGAAATGAATGTTGTCTCCACCCCACCCTACTCTTGTTCTGACTTATCTTCACCACTACCAGGACATTTGCAAAGTATGAGAACATCTTTTGGTTGTATAGCTGTTTTGAATTTCTAGGGCTCCTAGCCCATTCATCACTGGTCCAAGTGATCACTTACTGCTTTTTCCTTCCCTCACTCTGCCGTATGTATCACTTTGAATGTAACTTAGGAGGACGACATGCCCTCCCCTCTTGCCCCGAGGTGCTTATAGAACTGAGAGAATGATGTGCAGTTGGGTTGTTTATCACGGCGCTGAAAAATGGAAGGATGGCATCACAACAGGAGCAGATGGCACTGCACGCTTGGCATAATTTTCTCAGACAAACTAGGACTAGGGCTGTGAATACTGGCATTTGCCTGCTACAGTCATTCACATCAAAATATAACAATGAAAATAAGATAGTACTGCAAAAAAGGTATAGAGATTTTAAATCACATGTATTTAAACGTTGTGGAATGCTGTTGTGTGCACGCAACATGGTTGCACTCCTGAAATTTTGTGTCAAGAAGATATTGTATATGAAAAATTTTTAATATATGTTCCTATGTAGTCCCATAAATGTATTCAGGCAATGATACATCAGAAGATTGCATTCAGGAATATAGAGAATGTTTGAAAACATAGAAAGAAAAATGATGGAAGTAAGAATGTGTTTTACACTCTAGAAACTATCAAATGCCTGAAACAGAAACATGATGGGATAAAGGGAATGTTGGTTTTTGTTTAGGAAACTTGAATTAAGGTTCCACTACTCATTAATTGATGATTTTAAGCAGGTCAAACCTATTTGACTTTTCATTTTTTTCTCATTGGGAAGTAAAGAGTTTGGACGGGATGACTGCTGAGATTTCTTCTAAATCTAGTATTCTTTGATTTGCCCTTTCTCTGAGAACTAGTGAAGCAATAATGCAGGCCACCTACCTTTTAGCCTACTTTGGGACTTTTTTTAGCTTGAAGAATCATGGAATTAAAGGAGAAAGCACATAAGGAAAATGGCCATAGGACTCAGTATGTATATTATTTCTGAAGTTCATCCCATTTTTCTTGTGCGCCTCAGTTTTGGTTCTCTTTGAGATAATGGGACAGTTTCCAAGAAAATGGCTATAATCTCCCAGGTATTTCATTAACTAACTTACTTTTTCATTCATTTTGATTTTTAAAATTTATAATTTCTCCAAACAAGAAAGAAAAAAATACTTTATACAGAGGGAATAATTCATACTAGAATGCAGGGTCATGAAGAGCTCCAGCATGTATGGGGGAAAGTGAGGAATTTTACATAGCTTGCATCTAGGATATAGATGAAAAAGGCAGGAATTGAAGGCTAAGAGTAAACCATCAACCAAATTTTAAAGAGTTTTGTATTCCTGTCTAAGACATTTGAGTTTCAATCCTTGGGAAATAAGAAAGTAGAGATTTTTATAAGGAAAACTCACATGATCAGATTATTTGTTTGTAACATGTATTTGCCTGATAGGACAGCCATACCACAAGCTGGATGACTGAAATGTACTATCTCAGTGTTCTGGGGCCTAAAAGTCCAAGTTCAAGATGTCAGCAGGGTTGACTTCTTCTGGGGCCATGCTCCTTATCTTGCAGGTGGTCATCTTCTCCCTGTCTTCACATGATCTTCCTTCTATGGAGGTCTCTGTCCTTATCTCCTCTTCTTACAAAGACATCGGTCATATTGATTAGGGCCCACCCTAATGACCTCATTTTAACTTAATTACCTATTTAGGCTCTGTCTCCTAGTATAGTCACATTCTGAGGTACTGGGGATGAAGACCTCAACATATACATTTTAGAGGAATGAAATCCCCTGATAACATAATAGCTATGGTGATTTGATTTGATGATAATATAAAGGAAGTTTTACCTATAGACTGGACACCAGACACTCAGACCATTTGAAATATTTCAGGAAAACAATTCTAAGAAGAGCAGTTAAAGGAGAGATAGGAGAAGTATATTTCTGAGGTAAGATCAACAAAATTTAATTACTGACTGGATAACGAATAGAATGAGGTCATTGCCTATTTATTGGAAAGTATTTATTAAACACCTGCCATGTGTCAGCAGTAAATAAAAATAAAAAACATTCCTGATGTTTTCTTGGAGTTTATTTTCTAATGAGGAAGGGATAGAAAATACATCAACAAATAAATAACACAATCTGATGATGACAGTGCTCTGTGCATTATTAACCCAAGATGCTGTGTGAGAGCCCCTGGGCAGCTTTTTGAAGATTGTGTGCTTAGGTAAGTCTCACTGTAGTAAAGGGGAGATTGACAAGAATGATCCAGCCACACAAAGAGTAGGAAGAACATATTCCAAACACAGGAAAGGGTTCCAACCTTAGAAGTTAAATTGGTACTAGAAAATGTTTGGAAGGGAAGATAATGACTTCATAGAGGACATGTTAGGTGGGAGGACATGGGTTTGCCTGATAGGCTTTGGGAAATATGAAGGATTACGTCAAATGACATAAATTTGGGAATAACCAGATTACAGAGGGAAATAAGTGAGATTGTCGTTGAAAAAGAGAGAAAATAGAACATTTTAAAGAAAGAGCCTGATATAACCAGTTGCTGGAGGAGTTGAGAAAGGATAGGACCTAAGACTCAGAATAGCATAGGACTGAAGGAAGAAGGAATAGAGTGCTTCCTAGAGATTAAGTAAAGATGAATAAACCTGTAAGTGTTAAAGTACATGGAAGGGATGTTGAGGAAAGTCTGTTACCTAGAGGTCTTTATTTTAAAAGTCACTGGGGTGTCGACTTTAAAGCAGAGTAGTAAAAGTTTAGGCAATCTACTACAGGGAGTGCACAAGAGAATTTACTAGGGAGAAATTTGCCAAGCACAGGTAATGTTTCACTGAAATTAGACTATCCTATTTTATTCCTACCACCGCCCAGATTAATTACTTAGAAATACAAATTTTATAATTGTGAATCCTCAAATAATTGTTAATACATCAAGCCTGGCTTTAAGTAAAAAAAAAAAATTGTCAGAAATATTATTTTCATTTTCTCCCACATATCTCCTTGCCACATTCCTATAGACGTTTAGTTCATTAACATATGATTTCTGAAATAAATAAAGGTGGTAGCTCCACAGATACCTTTTCTTAGCCCTGATTCTCTTCAAATTCAATGGATACAGAGAGAAAACTTTGTCTACAAGCATGAGTATTCTTGAGCTCTCACTGTTTTAAGGTAGATAGTTCAAAGCTAAAACATGCATTGAGTAGTTAAGATTTGGAGAACTTAGAAATTTTTCAATATTTTAGATTTTGAAGTTGTTATAGATATTTGAATTCTGTTTCAGTTCAGTCATTGACAAAATGCTAACACATAAAAAATGAAAAATGAAAAAAATAGAATAATCAATTTCCTTCCAATACTAAAGAACTCGATTGTGCTGGCCCCAGGGCAGTTAGTCCTCTGAACTGACCTTCATGCTGCCCTGCTCCTTTGTTCATGGCAGGAGTTTGGATTTCATAACTTTGGTTCCCAGACCCCTCTATTAAGCTGGGCTCAGTCAGCGGAAGGCATGGTGGGAAATTAGAGGTCGGGAGGAAGGGAACAGTTAGGATATTTCTCTCTGCGCTTTTTGCCTCAGTTGTTATCTTGGGCTACTGCTGAATCTCTTCCATGGCCCCAGAGCCACAGGACATATGTTCATGGCTCTAGGTTCTGCCCCTGGATTCAAGTAACGTCATCTTCTCTGTCTTTCTAACTAGAGAGTAGAAGTAGCTTCCTGCTGTGACTAATCACTTTGTTGCCTTGGCATCCCCTGGCTGACTTCTCGTTCTCTTCCATCCCCTCTTAATCAAGTCTCTACATTAATTTCCCTCTATGTTAAAGACTCCTAGAGGATTCCGTTTTCCTGATAGGACCTGACTAACTCAGTCAAGTCGGGAGTGTACTTCAGGATAAGGAATCTTAATATTTTAATCCATATTTGAAGAGAATTCAATAACCATTTAAACACTTTTTTCTATTTATGATGCAGGTAAGAGTGAAAGTGTTGGAAATATTTTTTAGAAGACAATTTTTAAGCTTTTTATTTTTAATGTTAAAACTCAAGTTAGGTTGAACATGTTTGGGCTGCAAAGATCAGTACACAAGAAAAGCAAATTTATTAGGGGAAAGAAATTGGAACCAAAGCCTTGGAACAAAAAAGCAGGAAGAGAAACAGTACTTGGAAAAGCACGTTAGAAATGATTAAGGGGTGGCAAAGAGAAAATAAAGTCCAAAAGAAAGAAGGAATAGTGGGAAAGCAGGGGACCTGGAAAAGGAAAGAGACTCTTTTATAACAGAAAAATAAATGAAGCTGATTCCAAACATGCCCACATGGGATGATGTCCCACTTCTTCAGGACAACTGGGCCTGGCTAGAGTATCCAGAAAGCTTTTTAATTTCATTTCATGACCAGCCCTTTCCTTCCCCCTCCATCAAACTGCTAATGCTTTTCTAATAATTACCATTTTTTAAACTATTTTGGCTGTTAAAAATGTTTCTTTTTAATAAGCTGATTAAAAGAGGCTGCTTATTAGCATAAGCTCTTTGCCGTTCAGCCCTCTTTCTAATTAAAAGCACTCATCTGTGGAGACCTCGATTTTTCCCTTCTTTCTGTGATGGGTTTTTGGATATTTTTCCTTGGCAATTTGTTTTATTTTCCTCTTCATTCTTGTGGTGGTTTTCTGCTCCTGTGTTCCACAAAGATAGAAGCTAGTGGGCAAAATAAAACATGGAAGGGAATGTGCAGCCTGAATACTTGAGAGAGGAATGAAGTCCCATCCATCTGACTGAGTCTAAAGAAAGGGCCTCACTTTTATGGTAGTTAGGTTAAATTTCCAGGATTACAAGTTACCAAAAGTGATATGTAAAGATGAAAGGTAATGAATGCAAATCTGCTTGCCGTTCTCTGCATTGGGTTATACCCCCAATACCAATGGCTATGCTCTTGGCAATGTTCTTTCTCTAACAGTGATAGTGGTGAGGGCACATAATGGAAGCTTTTCTACAATGCCTCTAGAACATGAGGTTATGCACTGGATGACATTTGCTGATTGTAGACGCACCCAACCCTCAGAAATGGTCCTTAAGTATATGGCTAGCAAACTGGAGAAACAATTAGGTCCAGAGTGCTGTGATCTGTGTCACAATTTTATTTATTTTGATGGGCAGAAGTTTTTAATGTAAAGAAAAGTATACTAAGTCATTTTCCACAGAAATAGTATCTATCGATCTATATAAATTTTTTAGATGGAATCTCATGCTGTTGCCCAGGCTTCGAGTGCAGTGGCACAATCTTGGCTCACTGCAACCCCCACCTGCTGGGTTCACGTGGATTCTCCTGCCTCACCCTCCCGAGTAGCTGGGTCTACAGTTGTGTGTCACCAGGGCCAGATAATTTTTATATTATTAGTAGAGACAGGGTTTCACCATGTTGGCCAAACTGGTCTCAAACTCCTGGCCTCAAGCAATCTACCTGCCTCGGCCTCCCAAAGTGCTGGGATTACAGGCATAAGCCACTACATCCAGCCAACATAAAGAATATATTAACAGAAAGGGTGGCCTGGATGAAACCTAGAACAGGAAGCAAAAGAGAAAAATAATGGGAATGTCTGCAGGTTGTTTAAGGAAAAGGCATTTTACAAAGATGATACATGTTTTCCTGTTTACCTGCCATAGCCTATTATTGAATGCTTCGCATTATTTTTATCAACTCTCTTGAGAATCTAATGAAACTATTGCCTTCTCACTCCTGAAAATAAATATGTGCATAAAACGTATTCTTTCCTTACAACAACTTGGGTTCCACAGATAACTTAAAGCCCAAGAGACCATGGACATGAGGTTAAAAATTCTTGATGTAACTTCTACAATTGGTGGTGCTAGTTTTATGGATCATTTTTCCTCTTTGGCTTTACTTTAATCTCATGCTTGCCAAGTGAACTTTAATTTCATTTTTTCTTCTCCTATAGTGTTTTCTCTAGGGGAGAGATTGTGCCAACCAGTCTTAGTACAAATGTTTTTGTTTGCTTGGCAGACTAATATCTCTATGTAAATTTAGAACATTACATTCTTACTTATTGTCTTTTTTAATCTTGCTAGTGTGGATTGCTCCCCTGACCTTTATAACTCTGAACTGACTGCCAAGGTTTTATTTTTGTAACCACAAAGCAGGAGATCCAGGTCCAATTACATGATTTACTCACTAAAGTCTGCCATCTTACAAAAGCTCTTGCCTTCATAGATCTCATAAATAGCATGCATGATAGATAACATTTTTGTTCAATCAAGTATTCATGTTATGTAGATTGCAGAGGAAGAATTCAAGGATACTTATAGCCATAAAACTTTTTGACCTGTTCTTAGAACCATACTTTCTTATAATAACCATCAATTATATAATTTGAAAATATTTTGTGTGCATATAGATTTTGTAAGAACATGTATTCTTATATGATGCTAAGTGTTCTATGTGTAACAGAACACACATACACTATAATTTTTTAAAAATGGAAGGAACCAATGACAGCTAATATATATGCAGTGGAAGGGAACTTGAATGAGTTTGTAGATTATAAACTTATTCATATAACGAAGTATGGAATGTAATTTAACTGATGAAATCTCACTTAGAGAAAATAGTATAAACATGGCTGTCTCCAAATTAATAAAGAACTGACATGAGGAACAAGAAATATATTTATTCTGCATTAATCCAAAGGTCAGAACAAGGGCCATTGAACATGAAATATATGAAGAGGTAGAGTAGAAATATACAAGATGAATAGCAAGATGACCTAATGCAAATAGACATGTCAAACAGAACAATTTTGGGTCTTTTAAATAGTGAGCTCTCTATCCCTAGAAGACTTCAATCACACGTTGTATGACCATTAGTCAGGAAGTCTGTTAAATGCATTCTATATTTGAGTGAAATAAGAATTAGATTTAAAAAAATATTATTCTAAGTCGAAAATGTAAAACTCTTAGTATACCTTCTATTCTACCACTAATGGGAGTAGATCACATTCTTGTTGTTTAATCCTTTGGTCCTTCCTCATTCTCTGCAAATTAATTTGTCTTACATGCTTCAATAATTTACAATTTAGAATCATCATTTAAATTTAGGGTACAACATGTTAATTTATTTACTGAATTAAATAACATATTCCCTAGTATACTATCAGGTTTTGTCTTATAGACACTAATCAGAAATTTAAGAATAGGATTCCTGGATTTCAATAGATCTTTTTTATTTTGCTGAAATATTTTTCTTTCTCTCTCTTTTTTAAAACATGTGTTCTGAATAGTATACTCTAGGATTTTTGGAACTGAAATTATAATTCCAAAGCCTGGTGAGCCAGGAAGCCACTTTAGTTTTCTACAGCCTAGCAAGTGAAATTTATCAAGACAGAGACATATGGCTGTGTGTTTCTCTTGACCACTCAGCAGCGTATACTGATTGGGAAACCAAGTCATCCCCTTTACTCTCCTCATGAGAGATTCTATATGTTTCATAGCCCTGTGGTGAGGTCAGGAAGCTCACAGAAGAAACCCTGGAATAGATCCTCTTTATTCTAGGCATAGACTGTCACAGGTGAGATGACACAAAGGCACATCTACTACTCATAGTTTCTAAAAACATAGCTATGCCTGGCCACGTGGAGAGAACTAAGCTAAATTTACTCTCAACTTGTGAATCATCAAAACCTTGTCACTTGGGTTATGGCTGTAGGATATAATGTTGATGATACATGGGGTGAGGGGAAAAATAAAAGCACACAATACAGTCTTTTTCTCAGACTGCAGAGGAGTGATTTAGTATTGCAACTTAAAAGAAAAAGATAACCATGTCATTATTTCATTTTATATTCAGTACATTTCCTGCTGAAGTCGGAAAATACCAATACATATGGAATGCTTTGGTATCAGGTTTATCTTTTCTTATCTAATTTTAGGAGGGGCAGATGGACTGGAGTCTTACATGCTGATTTTATTGGTCGTAGAGAAGACAAAATAGAAACTTCATGACAAACTGGGGAGAGAGTCTACTACCCTGATGAAATAGGCTTTGTATAGAGGTGTTAGGTAATTTCTTCCTCTCCTTCATTGTCCTTCCTTCCTGGATATATTGCACCCAAGTTGGGGCCACAGGGAAAGTGTTCCAGACAGGTGGACTCAGAACGTGCTGTCTGCCTAGTCATAGTCCCATATGTGAGTAACTCCTGCATCAGTCAGGATGGGTGTTTGTGTGGATCACAATTATGTATGAATATTTAAACATTTGAAAAATGTTTTCAAAACTGCAGCTATTTTATGCTCCTGTTCTAGAATCTCAACCATGTTTCAAAAATGTCAGGCAGGATCAAAATATTATGAAATGACTAAAACGGCTTAGATTAGTTTAGTAAAGACCAAAATGTGTGCGAACCTTTGAAGGAGCTAGTAACTTGGTAAGAGACAATTAAAAAGGTAAAAACCCCAAAAGGACTGGTGATAAATATCGGGATTCTATGGGGATGGATTACTCAGGTGATCATAGTAAATACATCATTCCTTTAGAATGGAGGCCCTCAATATGGAGTGATTTTTGCCCCCCAGGAAATTTGGCAATATCTTAAGACATCTTTGGTTACTACAACTTCATGGGGGAAGGGATGGATGCTACATTCATCTAGTGAGTAGAAGTCAGGGATGCTATTAAACATTCTACAATACATAGGACTGTCCTTCACAACAAAGAATTATTCATTCGATAATATCAGTCGTGCCAAGGCTGAGAAATTCTGCTCAGGAGACTTATTTGTACTGTCCCTTGGATGTCTGCCCTCCAAACTATTCCCTCATCAATTCCAAAATATGCATGAGAACTTGGTTAATGTGTTGTTGAATTATGCAGTGATTAAGAGCATGGGCTTCAGAGTTGAATGGCATGTGTTTGAGTCCTAGTCAATAAGACATGTGACCTCTGCTCACTTAACATCCTCTCCAAACCTCAATTTCTTCATATACAAAATAGAGCTCACAACATCTCTAAGGTTTGTGGTGACGACTCAGTGCTAGCCTAAGTGTGTGTGTGTGTGTATTTTATTGCATTTTAGGTTTTGGGGTACATGTGAAGAGCATGCAAGATTGTTGCATAGGTACATACATTAGCCTAAGTATTAAATGTAGATATCTTGGCCAGGCGTGGTGGCTCACGCCTGTAATCCTAGCACTTTGGGAGGCCAAGGCAGGCGGATCACGAGGTCAAGAGATGGAGACCATCCTGGCCAACATGGTGAAATCTCATCTTTACTAAAAAAATACAAAAATTAGCTGGCCATGGTGATGCACACTTGTAGTCCCAGCTACTCGGGAGGCTGAGGCAGGAGAATTGCTTGAACCCAGGAATCGGAGGTTGCAGTGAGCCGAGATCGTGCCACTGCAGTCCAGCCCAGCACCTGGCTACAGAGCAAGACTCTATCTCAAAAAAAAAAAAATGTAGATATATTGTAATAACAATACCTCTGTATAGTTGGGTAAGCAGGTATTCATGAAGCCGAAGTATTTGGCACTGTGCCTGGTGTTCCATTCCATATTTCCTTACCTTGAATGTATTGCTAAAGCTTCAGGCTCTCTTTTTCTCTCCTGATTTTTTCACTTATCAAAAATCATTAGCATTGCCACCGTAACCATAGAGGTTAAACAAAGAAAGAAAACAAAGATAAATTTGCAAAATTGCTGCCAAATTGAATGTTTTACTTACTTATAAGCACACTGAACAAAGAGTTGCACATATTACAATAAAAGGAACACATTACTCATAGGGTTTACATGTGTTGTTACTAATACTGAAGTGAGAATCGCATTTGTTTTGTTTGAGCCTTTGGGTGGAAGGGCGTAGAGAGTAGAAAATGGATTTTATTGTATGTTAAAATAGGACTAGGCCTTATGTTCCAACTGAATTATAATCATATAGGCATGTTTTTGATGTCATCGTCAGAAAGTCATCTTAATGTTTTCAATTTCACCTTCCAGACTTTGAAATGGTTTATTTCAAACATGTCTACTATATACATATGTGTGTGCATATGTATATATAAATGTGCACACACATACATTAATATGTAGCTTATATTGTAGAGACATTGCATTTTTGGAGTAGGGAATGATCTTATAAATCATCTATTATAATTCTTTTGTTTTACAGATAAAGAATCTAAGGCCCATATAGGCAGACTAACTGTCAAAATCTAGCTCAAAAGAGTATGCCTGTATAGTTCTGGAATTCATATATTGTATTTCATTCAAATATCTCATGGTAAAGGACTTTAAACGATGGACCTTTTCCAAATACTATAACACTAAGGGTAAATTGTAGGCCCACAGGTATTAACTAAGCATTATGCAGTGTACAATAATTGGCTCAATTGTAATTCTCATTTGCTGTCCTCTTATGATCTTGGTTAGGATACTTTTTATTTTACCTAATTTTGTAGCCTGGGGCTATAAAGAAGCCATGATTCAATGTTATGTTGTTTAATATTTCAGAAGTGAAATCAAGTTGGGCACCAATAGTGAGTGAAAATCAAGATGAAGGTCAGATGAAGGGGTATGGAGCTTTGAAAATAATTTGAAAGGAATTAATTTCAATTAATTTCCAACAATGAAAATAATTCATTGTTTCTTTTTGCATTTGGTATTATTTTTAAATGAATCTTAAAACTAATTGGGAAGCATATAGTTGAACCTTTATACTACACATTACTGGCCTGGAAATGAATCATTTGCCTAGTCTTCTGACAAATATAACTTGGGTCATTTTTATTTTTTGAGTTTTATGGAAAATGCATAGCCATTAAAAATAATAAATTAGCAATATTTTAAAAAAGCATCAAATTCTAAGCAAATCATGACTTTAGAATAAATAAAAACGTATTTTGAAGATAAAATGAAAAAATGGATTCACTACAAAGTTGGGTTTTTTTTTTTTTCTAGTTACCAATGAATCGGGCTCCATGTGTCTCATTATTTATTCTTTGATTATAGTCAATATAAAGTGAAATAAACACAAGCAGTGTAAAGATGTACTATCAATTTTAATAATAAAAGGCAACAAATAAATTTATTCAGCACCTGTAATAACCCTGCTGGTATTTTCACATATGTTGACAAACATGTGAAAGAGTAGTATTTAGAAGTGAGATCATAAAGCTAGAAAGTTTTTAATCTAAATCCCATAACAGTATTTGGATCAAAATATGCAGCAGAATTTATTCTTCAGTTCTCTATTTCAAATGTAGGAACAGAATATAGAAGTTACAGGAATTGTAGAGGTATGCTAATTTTTTTCTATATAGTAAGACCATATTTTGGATTTACTTAGATTTCTTCAGAGAAAAATATGCTTTTTGCAATAATTATTCTGATAGTTTCATAAAATAATGTGTAAGATACCTGAAAAATTGAATGACAATGGTATTTATTGGAATGTCACTTTCTTTTCCTTTATCGATATGTAGTAATGCTTTCACTAATAAAAAAGAAGATTTGTAGATTCAATTATTTAAGACTTATAGCAGGGTGTCCCCCTCCCTCTTTCTCTCTTCTTCTCTCCTTGCCTTTCTCCTTCCATTTATCCCTTTTGTACACTCATGCATGAGTATGTGTAATTCTTAAAGTTAATACAGGCTGGGTGTGGTGGCTTACACCTGTAATTCCAGCACCTTGAGAGACCTAGGTGGGAAGATCCCTTGAGCCCAGCACTTCAAGACCAGCCTAAGCAATAGAGTGAGACCCTGTGTCTACAAAAAAAATTTTAAATTAGCTGGGCACAGTATCATGTGCCTGTAGCCCTAACTACCTGGGAGGCTGAGGTGGGAGGATCACTTGAGCCCAGGAATTTAAAGTTACAGTGAGCTGTTTATTATTTATATATTGTAACAAATAATAAACAAAATTAATAAAAACACACTTTAGCAGGAAAACAAGAATTTGAATGTTGGTCTTCTTGCATCTCAGTCTATTTTCTATAATACTATAATGGTATATTCTAAATTATGTCTTTTAGAATATTTTTTCTGCAGAAATATAATTCTACATTAAAAAAAATGTTCATTGTCAAACTGGTAGAGACAAAGAATGATTTAAAGTCTTTCTTATAGGACTTCTCAGTGTCTTTAGTATCTTTATATGAACTATCAATTTCGAAGAAAGCCTATTATATAGACCTATAATAAGTTTGGAATACTTAAATATTTAATATTCGAAACTTAATATTTAAGTATTTCAAACTTATTTTCCAAAGAACACACATGTGCCATGAAATATAATTTTGGGAGGTACATTCCACTTCAGAATTGTAAGTAATAGAAAAACAAATCTGTAAAGATTAGCTGTTTCCATTAGCAACATCAAGAAATCCAGGTACTCAGGGTCTCAATTCAAAAGCAGAGAATTAAATATTTAAATTGAGAAGAAAAGATACATTTAATTTTTTAGAGGGCTTGTTTTAGTTATCTTTCAGTTAACACCTGTAGAATAATTGTTTTGAATTTTCTATTGAAACTACTCTATCAGTGCTAATGCTGTCAGCTTTGATATTAATTTTACTGTAGAATTTTAAAGAGTAATTTTCCTTCGGTGGTAACAGGATTTCTTATTTTAATAAATAAATTAATGAATTTATTTCGTAGATATATGATAAATATATTTATGTATTTCGTAAATAGATGAAGGAATGAATGAAGTCTCTAAGCTGGCTACCATGTCCTTCACCATGCGCTTCTATTGCTAAGTTCTACTTTCTTAACAATCAGGCAACATTTGGTCATTTCATGAATTATTCTCTGTGTATGCCCTTTCATTCTTTCTTCTTTCTCCTAATATTCATATACCAAGAGAAGTTAAAATGAAAAATGAATGAACTTGTGTTCTCCAATCCATGGGCTCTGTGATCAAACCTGTAAAAAGCCAAGAAAAGCCGCTATTCAATATATACAGCAGATAAAGACTGAACTATCACCAGAAGAGTATGCATAGAGACAGACTGTGTTCTGGGCAGCCAACTCCGTAAGCCTTGAGATCACTCTATTTGTTTCTGAAAGCCAAGTCTTAAAAGTATTTGAGCCAGTAGCTGAGCAGAATCCAGCTGCTAGTCAGCAATTTTTTGCTTGAACCAGATTGTAAGTCCAGCACTTCACGTGGAGAGTCTACAAATCAGTCAGCAGGAGAATTTTCTGCTGCTCATAGAGCATGTTGTTATGCCTTCTGGACGGAGGATGGGAGAATCAGGTAAACGATGTGACTGTTAGAAACTGAACTGCAATGTGGAACTCATGTACTGGAGGTCACAGAATATCAGTAATTCACCTAAAACTGGTAATTTACTGTCATTTCTATTCTGGCCCATTTTCTCCTATACTGCTTCATTACTTCAAGGCCATCTTTTCTTATGTATTTAAGTATTATCTAGTCCATCATTTCTTAATTAAAATGTGCTTGCACATTTTTTCTTGCAAACTCTCAGATGTTCTAAATGGCAATTGTTTTTTTTTTTTTTTTTTTTAATACAAGATTCTAAAGAATAATTAAAGGCAGCAAGAAAAGAATCAACTGTTTTTTAGCTTTGTCAATGCCACAAAACTTGACAGAAAATTGACAAATATTATAAAAGCTGGTTGGGGTTGAGGGGTATTAAATCAATTTCCCTGGCTTGCTAATTTCTTACTAAAGTAGCAAAAGATTCCGTGCAACTGGTAGGGGCCTTCCTCTAGTTTGAGTAGTTCAGCAGCTGCTTAGAAGCCTATCTGACATCCGTCAAAACCCAGCTAGGTTCATTTAAACCTAATAGTTCTACTTTTTCGGTGTTTAAGACCTATGCTCATCTGAGACTAGGACCTTCCTTGCCTCCAGCAGCAGCAAATCTACCCTGCTGCTAAAAAAAAAAAAAAAGAAAAAAAAAAAAAAAAAAAAAAAAAAAAAAAAAAAAAAGGAAATGATCCTTAAATTATCTCTTTCTCAGACTGAACTAGCTGGATCTAGGATTGATTTTCCTCACTTGGAAACTGCAAATGCTACATAGCCAAGCCAAAACCTTTATAAAGCAACCAGGCAGGCTCTACAGGCCTGAACAGTCAGCAGGCTTTCTATCTCAATATCAAATGGACCAAGTGAACATTTTTTCTTTAAACATCTTAGGTTGACGGGACTTTTACAGATCCCTCTTGTACAAATACAGATGGTTTTACTAAGCGAATATCAACTTATTCTTTAAATGCAATGAAATCTAATTTTAAAATCTGTAGGATTGAGAACAGAAGGAGAAGTAAGTCAGATGATCACACTTACTATCGTTTTCTTGGAAAGCTATTACCTGGTGATGCTAGTGAAATGGCCCCAAACATGGGATGGCTGTAGAATTTGGAGGACTCTTTTTAGTACTCCCAAAGATTGTTTGGAGGCTCTCCAGCCTCTCTTCTCGTACTACCATTAAAACCCATGCAGACAGCTGTTGACTTAATGTGTATTTCTGCAAATTTGCTTAGTTCATGCAGCAAGACTAGAGCCCTGACTTTGAAAGATGATGCGTGTAATAAATCCCATTTATAAGTTACAGAAATATGTTTCTGGTTGAAAATACAACAAAGGCATATCAGGGATACAAGACTTAACAAGGTGGAATTTTAAAGGTGTGACAATCTATGGAACACCAAACAGAACTTAAGAAATCTCCTGGATGTTGTTAAAGCACAAGAGTGTGAGAAAAATTTCACAATTATTTACCTGCTGACATTATTTTTCCCCATTGACGGGTGACTGAGATATATAAAGGTGAGTTCTGAGTTGCCATGACAATTCTTTTCTCCTTAACTGTGTCCCTTTTTCTTACTTCAGTTCATTCTCTCTGTGAAGTCATTACTCATTTCCTCAGTCCACTGTGTCCCTTTCCTTTAACAGAACTCTTATTTTACTCCAAGTGCCAGAGCCTTTAGCCCTTAATTGCCCACTTCTCTGTGATTTATGCTGCTTAGCTTTCATTCTCCTGGCGACTGCATCAATTCTTTGAAGACAAGGGTTATGTTTTTCATTTACCGTACCCACTAAAGCACCTTGACATAGTCCTAAGATACACAGACTAGGATCTCCTTAAGCACATGTTTATTGATTACCTGATTGCTGCCTCTTTATAAAATTTAGATCACTCGCCATTGTGCTAATCTAAAAGAAGTTGTACCCCTCAGATAAAATTGGAAGCAAAATTTGGAAAAATCAGGACAATAGAAGATGAAGAACCTGGTTCTCACTGGGCCTTTGCTTCAGCATAGAGAACAGTCAGATTTTCACACTCGAGCTCTTATTAATGATTGAATATGTCAGGATGGTGTCCTATGTAAAGAACCAGAACTTTCCACTGCATCAAGTGTTAAAAGAAAATCGGGCATCAGATCTAATTAATAATAGTATAAAAGCCAATTTCACAGCCCATTGCTTCAAGCAGACTGGTACTAGAAAATTGAAGGGGGAGCTTAAACAAACATGGGTGTTCGTGTTTGTGGTCTTCAGAGTGACCCATAGATAAATTGGAAAAAGTATAGCTTCTCTGTACTACCCAAAAACCCACCAGCTGAAGGTTTTTGCTTCCATTAACCCAGGGTCTAACACAAAGGAAAAAGAGTCAGGAGAAAATTTAAAGCCCAACCTTCTCAGTTTGCTTCATTAATAAGGCTACAAACTTCCTCAGGTTCCTCCTTCCTTTACCCCTCCCTTTCTCTTTCTGTTTCGTTTAACTGAAGGCAATTCATCTCATTTTAATTAATTTTTACTTGCAGCATTATCACCCTGAGTATAAAGGCAAAAAGTTTTTTTTTTTTTTAATTACAAAGCTAACGGCATTAATTACTAGTACAGTAAATGCATCAGCGCACAAAAGCCGAGTGAGTTCCAAGGAGCTGAGGCAGCAATTGGTGAACATTTCAACAACTGGAAAGGCTTAGTCACAAAGGAGAAACCTTTCTATGGTAACAATATGAAGGCTGTCTTTACACTGATTGAGCCACTGTTTAATTGAAGGTGACATAGCCTACGGACTAGAGATAGCACTATTGCATTACAGGAAAAAGGTTATTCATAGTGAGTCTCTCTGGACTTCTTGCTGACTCTGCTGTCATATGGGAACCAAGAAATCAAACAAGTTTTGAAATATATGAAAACAGCTGCAATAACATAGCAGTATGATAGGTATAAATATGATATCAAACATCCGTTTTATCATCCAGTCCCTTTTTGCTATACTAATTAAGAAGCAATCTCATGATGTGCTAAAAAGCTGAAACCCAACACTGAAGACATGGCTAGGAAGGACTGTCCAACATTGAGTGTTTCTAAGATCAGAAAGTTTGCACAATAATAAGGCAAAAACAATGCATTACATCCAAAACTGTGAAAAACTCAATAAGTGTATTCTACAGCCCAGCTATCTGTGTTCTTGCAACTTGTGTGTATCTTTGGCAATCTAAATGTCACTGGGGAATGTCCCTGCCACTTTAGACCCGTTTCTGCCTCAACACTTTCTTCTTATTCTGGCAAAGGATTTTTCTGTGCCTCTTTCCCTGCTTACAGCACGGTAATTATTTTTCAATCATTCTTCTTTGTTCCCAAATGTTTGTAAATGCCTCTTTATAATCTTCCACCCACCAGACATCTCCTTATAATTCAGTTACCCTCTCTTTTGTTCCATTATATTTTTTGGTCAATAACGGATATTTAAATATGCTCCTGAAAACCTAACTGTGCCCTCTGTGCAATCTGAAATTATTTAGAGAAAAAGAAAATCTGGCCTAATGATTCCTTTAGGCCTTGAAAGTACCCTTAACTCTTCTTCAGAAACTTGACCAAAGATACTATGTCTCTGACCTTTTTTGAGGTTTGCCATCTCTTTAAAACGTGTGAAATATAAATATAAATATAAATGGTACTTTTAAATTTTATTTTGGAGTTTTATTTTTGAAAAAGTATAAATTAATTGATCTTCTTCTGTAGATCTAAGGTATTTCATAGCAATTTCATATGAAAGTAGCATTTGTGGTCTTACCTATGGACTTAAACACAAATTATAAAAGTGTTCTTGCGGGAAAACTGTGTTGCCAGTTCCAAATGACTGAATTATAAATGAAATTTTGGAATGTGCGCTTTGTGTTTTGGCAATTGCCTGTAGTTATTCATCTTCAAGGGTACAACTTAGTGATATCCCTAGCAAATTCATCTCTAGCCTATCAAAATTTAGCCTATCAAAATTTTTTTAAAAAGCAAGGATTTCCAACTAATTTTAGCTCCATGGTTTAGACTTTATTTAGACTCTCAGAATATATTATGACTTCTAGATTTCCTTTTTTTTAAAAAAATAAATCATGTTAAAAGGATGTAAGAGAAAGGAGAGGCAAATATTTTTATCTCTCAATATCTGAATTTCATAGAAAAATACTATACTTCTCCCTAAAAAAAAACTTTCAAGATAAGTTATGTTGTGTTTTCTTTTGTAAAATTCCCATGAAAAAGCTTACAAACCATACATAAAAAATAAAATTAATTGCTGAATTTATTACAATATTTATGAAATATGACATTTATTTGGATTTGCACTTGTCAAGTGTTTTTACTACTTGTTTAATCCAAGTGAGTTCACTGATCCCTAGAGAAATGTGATAGAGCTGATATTTTCCAAGTGGTCCTGAAGTTATCATTTGAAAGAGCCTGTAGGAAATACTGGATGAGATATTGAATATGCCACCTGCTTTCCCTAATGCCTCCAGGTTTCTCAATGAGTACAGAGGGGATTAATGCTAATCTTCCTTTGAAAGTGCAGGCTAGTTTTCTCATGGTACCCAGATTTGATTTACTTAACATTTTTTTCCATATAATACTTAGAATTGGCCTCTCTTATTTTGCCAAATTGTTTTTACATTTAATAACAAGGTGACCTCTGCTTCTACCACAATAACAACACAGCAATACTGGTGAGAATCATAGTAATAGTAACAGCTATCATTTATTGAGCACTTACTCCATATGTTTACCACTATATTGGATTAATCAGTTTCTAGGTTCATTTAATCATATCAGTTATACACTCTGCATGTGTACCCTCATTTTATTTATGAGGAATTTGAGATGCATAGAATTTAGTGATTTATGTGAGGTTGACCTGATTAGTAGGGGTGAAACCTGAACTTAAACCAAGTCTGTCAGATTTCAGAGTCTGAGCTGTAATTATTCTAGTGATAGTAATGAAAACGTTGTACATTCTACATTTAGGGATGTTATTTCTACTTTCGCATATCCTTTAAGAACAATTAATGTATTGTTTATTCTTAGCAATATTAGTTTATCATTAAGTACTATTACAGAAAACTTTATGAAGGGTATATTTGCTAATATATTGCCATCTCTACAAGAAGAATTTTGATGAACATTAGAAAAATTGCGGACCACATAAAATAAGGACAATTTTTTTTTTGACATGGAGTCTCACTCTGTTGCCAGGGCGGAGTGCAATGGTGCAGTCTTGGCTCACTGCAACTTCTGACTCCCTGGTTCAAGTGAGCCTCCTGCCTCAGCCTCCTAAGTAGCTGGGACTACAGGCACGCGCCACCACACCCAGCTAATTTTTGTATTTTTAGTAGAGATGGGGTTTCACCGTGTTGGCCAGGATGATCTCGATCTCCTGACCTTGTGATACACATGTCTCAGCCTCCCAAAGTGCTGGGATTACAGGCATGAGCCACTGCGCCCAGCCAGGACAATTTTTAAAGGTTTAAAGAAATCAACAGTAACGTCTTTCCTCTCTCCTGTTAGAGGGCAAAGTCCACTAATCTTTCACATCTTCTATTTTGGGCCTTGCTTACGCTACCTTTAAAAAGTAATACTCAGACTGTGCTCACTATGTACAAGGACATGGCAATGTGTTTAAACAGTTACAGTTCTATATATGATTAATATTAATTCGTCAAGTGTAGAATGTTTTTAGTCTCCTTTAGACCAATATCAGTCTGACTGAATTTCCATAAGATGTTTAAAATCAGTTATTGTGATGCTAGGCAAAATCACACAATTAAAAGTTATGACCACTTAAAATGTGAATCAATCCTTTCCATTCTTCTGTTTATTATTTAATAAACTCCAAATAGGGATATCTCTTCCATGTGTGAACAGTCATCCATAAAAGTCATCCATACATTGGCGGAGGAGAAAAAAAAGAGGAAATATGGAACAATATGATAACAGGAGAAACAAGAGGAGAAGAGATAGAAAAATGGAGAAGGGTAAGAAAAGGAAAAATTTTGTTCTGAGAGAGAAAAAATAGATTGAACTGAAAAATATATATTCGACATCAGTTAAGCAGGTTAAAGCTGGACTTTGGATGTAAGCTATACTCATTGATTTAACAAATATTTAGTTTACCATCTGATATGTATTTGGTATTGTGCTAAGTTTATAGTAATGAGGAAAGTGGATGTGGAAAATGGCTTGAAGTCAAGGGAAGGAAGTAAAATTTAACCCACAAATACTGTCTAAATATATACTATAATTAGTGCTATAATGGGACTTTAGCTGGGAGATATTCCTGAAATTCAATGGTCAGATAAGACTACTCCAAAGAATGACTAAATTGAGACTAGAAAGATGACTAAGCTCTACTTGACTGTAGTGGAATACAAGAGAAGCTATGTAGGTGTAGTTTATAAGCATATTGGTAGGTTTTCCTTGAAAATGCTAGTAATAGTAGCAAAGTCATTTCATGAATCCTAAAAAAGTGACTGTGATAATTTAGATACATCACTATAAAGGAAACTTGATTCTACAGGAACCTGAAGCACAGTGGCAAAACCAAAGGTCACTCTCAAGAAAAGACCCTTTATTTCTTTGGATGTCAAGGATAGACAAAATAAGAATGAAACCTTGGTTATATATTTCTGAAAAAACATTCCCAGCTTTCACCTTGTTACAAGTGGAGGGAGAAGGAAGGAAGGGCTATGAAAGGCAATTCAGTGGGGGCATGTATGGAGCTGGGGTGAGAGGAAACTCATAGAGCCCAGTTTCTCAGGATCCACTGCAGGACACGTTTGAAAAGATAGTCTTCCTATTATAATAATGCAGCCATGCACTTTATGAAGCCTATCCATGAGATGTTTACACTGCACACACAACGTGCAGCCTGTCTGTGGCATGTCTGTATTACACACACAACAAAGAGAGAACAATAACCTTTGAAGGGGTTAAACTACCTAATATGTAATTCAGCAAGAATGTGGGCCTTAAAAACATGAACTGCCAATATTAAATGTCACTGATTCCAGACAAGTGGATCGTCCATGTTCCTAGTGCCTTGAGTGCTATTTCAGTGATCAACAGATAAGTTCTGTGGGACAGAGGATGGTACCACTGAGAGAGAGCAGCTTCTGGTGATAAAATAGAGCAAACAACAGATGGCTTTATCCCTCTAGCAAAGATCAGCGCAATGAGATGAGAAGGAACCAAGGGGTATCAGAAAGAGAATTTCATTTGTTAGCATCGCTTTCTCGTAAAAGTGAAATAAATGGCAATTTATCAAACTTGGTCTTTCTTTCCTTGAGAAATCAGCTGTTTTCAGATTAGGAGACTATTATCTGAGGAAAGAACTTGACCATAAAGCATGAGAATGGCACAGCCTGGTACCTAAAGGTCAGGAGAAGAGGTAGGTAGGGGGTTGGGGGTAAGGAAATCATGGTTGCCATTTTGTATAGCAGCTTATCAAGTTTTGGCAGGGGATTGGTTAAATCAATTATTTTAACCTGAGAAAAGGAAAATTTGAGGAGGTACCGTGAAAAGCTTTTAATTTGATTTTGGAAACCAGACAGAAAGATGCACAGAGCAGAAGTTGCAAAAAGAGCCAGTGACAAGGTGGAGAAGTAAAGTTTAGAGCTTTTCTTTTAGATGTTAGAAGATGATTTGTAAGATTGTTTACTTATTTGCAAAACAGATTATTTTAGTTAACGAACCAAACTTCGTAATATAAGAGAGCTTAAGGCAGCACTTTTTGCTAACATTTTATTTAAATATTTTTAATTGCACAGAAAAAAATATTCTAAATACCCTGGTATTCAATTACTAGGTTTATCAATTTCATTATTAGAAAATTATACAAATACTTATTGTCTCAAAGTTATGAATCAAACATATTTGCAGCTATTAAAACAAAACTCTCAATAATAGAGGAGTGATCTATGTTGTCTTAGTAAAAAGATTTACAGAAACTCTTAAGTTTAATTAGATCCCATTTGTCTATTTTGGCTTTTGTTGCCATCGCTTTTGGTATTTTAGTCATGAAGTCCTTGCCTACGCCTATGTTCTGAATGGTATTGCCTAGGTTTTCTTCTAGGGTTTTTATGGTGTTAGGTCTTATGTTTAAATCTTTAATCCATCTGGAGTTAATTTTAGTGTAAGGTGTAAGGAAGGGGTTCAGTTTCTGCTTTCTGCACATAGCTAGCCAGTTTTCCCAACACCATTTATTAAACAGGGAATCCTTTCCCCATTGCTTGCTTTTGTCAGGTTTGTCAAAGATCACATGGTTGTAGATGGATTTATATGTGTGTGTGTGTATGTTTATGTGTGTGTTATATATAATTCTAAAGTAAATTTACCATTGTCTAATAAAGATTATGAATTATTGAGAGGAGAAAAAAGAAAGTTTGACAAACAATTTGTAATATGAAGATAAATAATGTAAGTTACAGTTTGGGGTGGGGGGAGAAATAATATCCCATGTACGCTTTACTCAGTTTTGCCAGTGGTTCCATATTGCAAAACTATAGTGTAACATCACGATTAGGAAAATGTCATTGATGCAATCTACACATTTTATTTAGAATTTCCCAATTTTACATATATTTGTATGGGTGTTTAGTTTTTATCACATGTGTGGGTTGGTGTATTCACATGTGTAGGTCAAGAACAGTTGCATTATCAAGAGTCCCTCATATTACCCTTTTATAACTACATCCACCTGATTCCACCCTACACTCCCATTTTGAACCCCTGGCAATTCCTAATATCTCATTCATCTCTGTGATTTTGTTATATCAAGAACAGCATTGAATAGACAGGATCATATAACATGCAACCTTGAAATTGGCAATTTCCTTTGAGAATTTATCCACATGGTCCTGCAAATTAGTAATTCATTCCCTTTTATTGCTGGGTAATATTCCATGGTATGAATATACCATCATTTTCTTAAAACCATTCACCTGTTGAAAACCATCTGGTTTGCCTCCAGTCTTCTGGTATTGTAAATAAAGCCACTAAAACACTTAAAAAATTCTATTATTTTGCCGTATAATCTATATTTGATTATGTATTTTAGCCAATTAAAGATATTATGATATTTAACCCAAAGTAATCAAATTTTGAATGTCAACGAAGTATATTTTTCTACATAGCCTCAATACCATATCACATCTAATACAAATAGCAATAATTTTGTTATTTGTAATAACATTTACTATAAGGGCTATATTAGTTTCCTTGTGCTGCTATAACAAATTACCACATACTAGGTGGTTTAAAACAATCGTTTTGTAGGCTGAAGTCAACAATCCGGGCATGGCAATGTTGTGCTCCGTCTAATGGCTCTAGAGGACAATCCTTCCTTTCCTCTTGCAACTGCTGCCTGCTCCCAGAATCCCTTGGCTTGTGGCAGTATACCTCCAACCTCAACCTCTGCTTTAAAATGTCCTTTTCTGCTATGTCTCTCTGTGCCTTCTGTTACAAAAACACTGGTCACTAAATTCAGGAACCACCCTAAAACCAAGATAATCTCATCTCAAGATTCTTAACTATATCTACAAAGAACTTACGTTCAAATAAAGTCACATTTATGGGTACTGGGAGTTACTACTTGCATATGTCTTTTGCAGGGGCCACTAGTGAATCTACCACATGGCCCATATTCAGATTCCTCCCAAATGTCCCTTAATATCTGCTTTACTGCTGGTTTGCTGACATTCTTGTCCAATTCCTTATTTTATCGGACAAAATAAGTTATAATCTGAGAAAATCTGTCTCTGATGAATAAATCAAAATATGTAGATTGATTAAGAAATATGTATTAAAACTGAACACTTGCTATAGGCAAGGCTTACTGTTCTAGGTGCTTGGTCATATAGTGGTGAACAAAATAGAGAGTTACTTGGAAGATCATTCTAGGGCTGGCAGCACTATTACAGAGTAACCTGACCCCACAAGTGTTGCTTCAAGCTGGGTAAGCTCTAGAACTGTGGCTTCCATGCAGGGATATAAGATTGCCTATTCCATTGTACTTTTTGGCTGGTATAAGCTTGACAAGGCTTTTTCTCAGGTGTCTAAATTTTTGTCATGTGTTATCTCATTAGTTACATGTTTATAGGCCAAAATGATAAATTATGAACTAGAAAGTTAACAGGCTATGAAGATATACAGAAAAAAAGAAACATTTTTAGCCCCAGAAAAATATATCCCTGTTATATGTTTACTTTTTTTCTTTAAACCAATCTTCCTTGCATTACCTAGTTCTGAGTTCTGTATCCTTCCATCAGATTCCACTGGAATCTGCCAGTGAGTTGAAAAGTTATTCTAAAAGGAAAGGCGGCACCCAAGGATGAGTCTATGCCTTTTTCAAAAAGAAGTCCTTAGAAGTATGATTTTCAATACTGCACACCTGTTTCTTAGATGTGTTATGCAAATCACTGTGTAAAGAAACCTTGTAAAATGCTTGAGGATTCTTGGGTGAAGGGTCTAATTAAGTGAGCATTACTATTTTTATTATTTTCTGGGCATGGAGTAAAATGATTATAGCTGGATAACATGAATAGTTGTTCCTTGAAACAGCTAACCTGGCAGCCTGGTAGGGAGGTTGTGATCTTGAACTTGTAAGCCTAGTTGAGTCATTAAGCAGCAGAGAGCACAATCTAATTAAATTTGACATACTCACATGCGGAATCAGACCCACAGGTAGTACTACAGCATGGAATTTCAGGAAAGATTTTTTTTTTTTAAAGAAAGTTCATTAGAAAGAGACTGAGGGGAAAAGTTTCAAAATGAAAATTTATTAAATCAGCAAAGAAGCCACTTTAAAATATTCCCCTGGAGGAAGAATTAGAGCCGTGAAAGTATCAGCAGTTTCCAAAGGGTTATACAATCTTCTACACAGTTTGTATGCATAAAGGGTCAGACCTCAGGCAGCAACATTGTGGGACTGAAATCACCATGAACCTTAAGAAGACTCTCATGTAGTTAAATGCTATCTCTTTCAAACCTGTCATTAGGGAACTTGGCACTTTTTATCATTAGGCAAATGTGCTATAGTGTCAAAATTAAATACTATCCTCAAAAGAATCACCTACACTATCACCACTTGAATAAAAATTGTAAGTTTCACAGTTTCACATTTCTTTCAAATATCTGTGTGAATACTGTTGAGATACTAGCATGCAAATTATTTTATGGTCTGTTTTTCTACCTAAAATGATAGTCTTAATGTTTTCAGTAGTTTTCTTATTATATATTTTAAATATAAGTGGTTCATACTATTTGAATGAATTGATAAGCCACATTAAATGTATCTCCTAATTTTGGACATTTAGAATGGTTCTATTTTTGATTACTATAGGTAAATTTGCAATTAATTTTTGACCAGTTAAAACAGTTCCTGGTATAATGTCAGTGCTCAATAAATATTTGATAAGGAAATAAATACAATTACTTTTGTGTTCTTAGCCAGCAATTCAAGAAGTCTCATTCTGATTTTGGAATTTCTATGACTTATTCAAAGGATCATATACTATTACAGTGTTACCAAATTATATCTGTATTATTTAGTCTCAACTTCTTCTGTATTTGTTATCTATGAAACAAACACTTTAAAATGCATCTGGGCTAATAGTCCTTTTAATTTGCTTGCTTGGCACTATGTCTGTTACGCTAGAGAACACTTTATACCCATTGTGCAGTTTATGTATTTTGAAAAGCATATTTTTATTAAAAAATCCACAGACATTTAAGTGATATTCAAAAATAAGGAGAAGATGATAGATGAGCAAAAAAGAGCAACAGATTCAAAGATGTTGATTTCCTTCAGAACCCACTCCTGGCTTCTATAAAATGGTACATGTTAGCCTTTCCTCTCTTTCTTTCCCATGCACCAACCTACACTTTCTGTTCACAGCACAAAACTCTCAAACATAGCCCTTTATTTTACAGACTTCACACCCAGACTAAAAGTCCAACAAACAAAATTTGGATGGAAATTATGAGTTTAAGCCTTTTTCCTACCTCACATTTAAATCGGTAGATAAAAAATGTATTCATGACCTGAAGGGGACATTTTTTAAAAGTTTAAATTGAGTACCAAGCAAGTAGTTATTAAAAAGCAACTTCATTCATGGCAGGCAACTGTCAACCCATAGAATGCAACACTGTGGGCATTTTAAAAAAAGTATCTAATTGTTTGAGGTTTTATTTGAAGTCATAAAATAAAGATACCATAGGATATCTGAGCCAGGAGTCTCAGGGATCTCCCTCCTTTTACACATGAAGAACCATTCCCAGAGAGTTGACATGGTTCTCACCATCTCAATTTGTTAGTATTGGATGGAGGATTAGAACCTGGATCAGTAGGCTTGTATAACCCCATCTTTAGGGATCTTACTCCCCAAAAGAGAAGCAGTCACCAATATCAAACGATGGAGAATGGAGGTGAGTCCAGTGGAATGGGAGTAGCTTCTCAGAACAAGCTCATAGACATGCTCAATTATTGCCTTTTGAGTAAATCCCCATGTGATACTATGACCAAAAAGTCTTTTGATAAGAATAAACAAAAAAAAAAAATCAGAATCATGTGTTTGCCACTCCTCACCTACGCACACATGCAAACACACACACAGACACACACACACACACACACATGCACACTTCTTTTTAGGATCACAGAACGTTACACAGAGGTTTTCGATCTGTTCTCTGTAAAGCTAATCATCTAAGTGTTCCTTCACATCCCTCCAGGGTGAGAGTGGGGATGGAAGTAGTGAGACACCAGGATCTTCACTGGTGCCTTAATCAGAACAGCTCTGACCGAATATATTGCATATATCAATTATATGTATAAGAATCTGTGTTCATGAAGGCTCTGCCTCTCTCACACAGAGAGACTTTTCTAGACTTTTCTCTCTAGAAAGACACACATGGCCATGGACACAAACCTATATCTTTGTAAGTCACTGATAGAGACAATCTATCTCAATTTACAGACAAATCTGTGGGGGCTCATACAGGTGGAATGGCTGAAAGACTTACCTAGCTAGTTCAGAAGGGTGGTGGGAGAGTGGACAAGGCTGTAGCTTGGGATCTAGAGGTTCTTGGTTCACCACTTACCTCCATTAGTTCATCACGTGTGTTAACTTGGGCAAGAGTTAACTTGCAGTCTCAAATTTCTTGTTTACAAAATGGGGTTAATTGCATTTTTATGTAGGTCAATTTTAAGATAAATTGAAGCAGTAGATGTAAACAAGTAGTTTGTATATTTTAAATAAATGTTTGGGTTATATATATTGCTTCCCTTTTCTTAGTCAGAACCAAGACTGGAACCATGCTTTCTGAATCTGATTTAATGCTGTTTTGACTACAGAATGGCACTTATTCTGGCCATGTCAACATTGTTTTTCTACCCACTATGCTTGATTACAACAGTAGATAAGTGGCCCCCAAATCCCTTACCTCATTCTCCTGTTCCAGTTTGACTCCAGAAGTCCTAAATGTATGATGCTTGAGAATCCATAATGACTGCTCCATCACACAACAAATACTGACACCTGAAAGGAATAAGAAATTGGTATTTCAAATTGCGTTCCATCTCCAATGCTTGGCAACTCAAAATGTCCCTAAGTCTCAATAGTCACTTTTCCAATGACTGTTAAATTATCCTCTATTAAACATTTTTCCACTATGGCTTCTTTTCCAACTTCAGCTCCCCCAGCCATGTGCCACTATTCCTTTGGTACTTTGTTCCTTTTAGAAGTATCTTTTGTGTGTGTGATATGCCAAAGACAGGGCAAAATGGCAAGATACTTTATTAAAATGAATGTAGTTATAGTTTCTCCAGATCCTCACCAAACCTTATCTTTTGGTTTATGATAATAGTTATTTTGACAGGTGTGAGGTGATATCTCATGGTATAAGTGAGTGAGTGAGAGAGAGAGAGAGAGAGAGTGTGTGTGTGTGTGTATGTGTGTGACGGAGTCTTGCTCTGTCACCCAGGCAGGAGTGCAGTGGCACAATCTTGGCTTACTGCAACCTCTGCCTCCTGGGTTCAAGCGATTATCCGGTCTCAGCCTCCCAAGTAGCTCCGAGTAGCTGGGACTACCAGCATGCGCCACCACACCAGCTACTTTTTGTACTTTTAGTAAAGATGGGACTTCACCATTTTTCCCAAGCCGGTCTCAAACTCCTGCCCTCAGGTGATCCACCCGTTTTGGCCTCCCACAATGCTGGTATTATAGACGTGAGCAACCATCCCTGGTTCGTTGCTGTTTTGATTTGCATTTCTCTGGTAATTAAAGATAATTAGCATATATACACACATATTGGTCATTTGTATGTCCTATTCGGAGAAATGTCTCTTCAGGTCCTTAGCTCATTTTTAGTATTAAGTTATTTTTTTGAGTAGTATTAGTTCCTTATATATTTTGGATATTATCTACTTATCAGATACATGGTTTACAAATACTATCTCCCAATCCATAGGTTGCCTTTTCACTTCATTGATTATTTTCTTTGCTGTGCAGAAGGTTTTTAGTTTGATGTAGTCCCATTTCTTTATTTTTGTTTTGGTTGCCTGGATGCTTGGTATGCTGTTTGTGGGAACGCAAAATGATGCAGCCACTATGAAAATCCGTATGGAGGTACTTCAAAAAAATTAAAAACAGAATTACCATATGATCCAACAATTTAATTATAGATATATATCCAAAACAAATAAAATCCAGATCTCAAAGAGGTATTAGTTAGCACTCCCATGTTCATTGCAGCACTGTTCACAATACCCAAGTTGTGGAAACAAACAAAACGTCCATTGACAGATAGGTGAACAGATAAAGACAGTATGGCATATACAATGGAATACTATTCAGCCTTTACAAAGGAGATTCCACAATGTGGTTTAACATAGATGAGCTTTGATCATATTATGGTAAGTGAAATAAGCCAGTAACAGAGAGACGGGTACTACATGATTCATTTATTTGAGGTATCTGAAATAATCAAATTCACAGAATCAAAAGGTGGTTGTTGTCAGGGGAAAATGGGGAATTACAAATGAATGTGCATGAAGTGTCAGTTAAGCAAGATTAATAAGCTTTAGAGATCTGTGTTGTACCATATGATAGTGTACTTATAGTCAGCAATAATGTAGTACACTTACAATTTGTTAAGAGAATGGATCTCATGTTAAGTGTTATTACCACAATGAAGTTAAAAAAAAAAAAGTATATGGTTCTTTTGTGCTAGGGTTCAAAAGCAGAGGCATGCATTGTTACCAAAAGAAAATTTGAACCCACTCAGAATAAGTTGAAAAGCTGAGGACTGATTTCACGGCACTAAAAATGAAAGCAGCCCAGCGCTGTGGTGTGCACCTTCAGTCCTAGCTACTTGGGAGACTGAGGTGGGATGACGAGGAAGATCACTTCAGCCCAGGAGTTGGAGACTACAGCGTGCTCTGAGCATGCCTGTGAATAGCCACTGCACTCCATCCTGGGTAATATGGTGATACCATCAGCTCCAAAAAATTAAAGAGAGAGGCAGCCCATTCAGTAGAGAAACACCTGGTAATGGAAGGTTATCAGTGAACTCCATACATCATTGCTGGGCACAGAAGAACTCAGTGTTGTACACTAGCAAGTGAATTTGGCAAATCCATATCAAAACTGTTGACATGTGGCAGGAGGGGATAATGGAAATTCACTGGTGGCAAGGAGTGGTTTAAGTTACCCAGCAAAGTTGTGAATATGGTTTGGTAACAACCAGGAAAAAAACAGTGTTTCTGTACGTTCTAAAACAGAACTCATCAGATAAAGTCTGTCACAATTTATTGCAAATCACAGGTAGTATACATAGATAGTATGTTGATCATTGAATCCATTTTATTTCCTTCTGAGATTGATTATACCATTAGCTTGCATCTTCTTTCTCCTAAATCTAGTCTGTAAGTCTGACTTTCCCAGTATCTAATGGGCCCTACTCTTCTTGGAAAATTACAACATGGAAGGAAGGCTCCCACTCCTTCTCTTTCTTCCTCCCTCCTGAATACCTCACAATTGCCTTCTCTTCCTGAGTACCAAGAACACAGTATCCACAGTGCCCATTCTTTCTGGCATCATCACACAGCTCAGTAGCAACTTCACATGCTGAAAAAGTTTGAGACTAGACATGCTTTCTACCAAGTGTAAAAATGTGGTCCTTTCACCTCAACCATAGTGGGAACAAAAGTCTCCCCCAGTTCTACAAAGGACTCCCTGGTATGGCCTGAGGCAGGAGCCCCTCAAGGGTCCTCATGGTTCCCTCTGCACCTCCTACCTCAGCAGTTATGGATATATAAGCAGCGTGTTTCAGAAACTGGGAACAAAAGTGTCAGGATCAAAATACCTGATTTTAAACATTAACCTGGGCAAGTTACTTGATTTTTCAAATTCTTAGTTTCTCATTTGTAACTGAAGGCACTAATATCTCCATAAAACCTTTGTGTGAAATAAAAGCAAACACTTTGTAAAATGTTTAGCACAGTGCTTGGCACACGGGAACACTTTACAATAAGTGAAGAGAAAACTGCAATCCAATGTACTTCTCACAAGCCTGTAAAATGCCTTGAGGTAGAGACTATATTTTAATACCTGTGTAGAATATAGTAGGCACTTAGTTAATTTGGAAGAAATAAATGCAAGAATGCATGCATTTGTAAACAAACCATAAAACTGGATCTCAGATAATTAAATAACTTGTTCAAAGTTAGCCATTGTTAGAAAAGCTAGAATTTGAGTCCAGATATATTTTATGTTGCCAGTCACTTCCATAACGTGAATGCTTTCTTCAGTTTGTGGATGGTTAGCTTTTGCTTTTGCTTTTTCAAGCATGATTCCTTGAGCTCTACAGGCTTGGTGATGAAAACAACCATAAATCCTTGGGACTTGATATTAAAGTGTTTTGGCTCAATTACCTGCATGAATTTATCTGTTTGGTGAAGGTGTAGGCTCATACCAGAACAGCCAACAGCAGTGAGAATTAATCTCCTGAGTCTTAATTAAAACAGTCTTTGGAGAATACAACTGCCTCAGAAAGTGCCAGAAATCTCATTTGAAAGCTTCCTGATTGTGATATTTCCAGTGTCATCGTGCAGATTCAAGAAACTTGGGTGTTTGGAATAAGCTTAGAATAAGAACAGCCTCACTTTAAGTGCTTATCTTAACCACCAAACCATCTGTTCTTCTTCCATCATGGTTCTGAACAGTACATAAGAACAAGCGTTACTCTTCCTGTCCCATTTTGCATCTGAACGCAATCTATTTCCAAAGTAGTTTATTTCTCTCCTTTCCCCATCAAGTAAAGCAGAAACTAGCTGTGAATATTTCAACAGAACTGAAAGAATTTCCACCCCTTGTTAATACCACCTCTCCAACAGTTCCTCCTAAATCTCCTGTTTTAAACTCAGCTATTTTAGTGAAGATGTTGATTTTTTTCACTATTCACATCTAATTTATTACTATGCCTGCTAATTTTTTTCCTAAATAGTTCTTTTTGTCTCCCACTTCCTATTCACTTCATGCATTATATGATTACAAAAAAAAAATTTTTTTCTCTTTCTTCTGGATCCTCCCATGCCCATACCATCATACAAGATATAAGAGTAAATGGTTTTAAATACTAGCAGTACATCCAGGAAAAATTAACTAATTTGATCCTGAGTTCAATTACAAGATGTGCACTGCTCAGAACAAGGACAGTTAATGTAATTTTTCTTCTCTGTTCTTATCAGAGCATACCGAGGGTAGCATGTTCAATTCTGGCACATTAGGAACATCAATAGACTCTGAAGAGGACCCATTACAGGGTGGTCCAGACAGCAATAGGCCTGGAAGTCATGGGAGATGAAGGACCAGTGAAAACCTTGAGGAACTTTACTGGAAAATAAAAATGTTAAAAGAAGACACGACTGGAATTTAAACAAAGATTTTAAAAGATATCACATAGTAAAAGGCTTAAACTTATTTTTGTGTCACTTTCATGAATAAAGTGATTCATGCAATCATGAATCACACTGATTTATCACACTGGAAACTATGGATAGGTGGATTTCAGATTCATCTCAAAACATTGCTTAATGTATACAGCTACATAATAAAGAATGTGCACCTTTGTGGTACAGTGACTTTTCTGCTCAAGTGGCTGTTGCATCATTACTTATTCCAAATTGATAAATATTATTAATGTGTAGGTAAGGGAAATAGACCACATAACCTTAGAATCCTCTACAGTGGTAAATAACTGTAATTCTGCAATCATCCAAGCATGTTATTCACCGCCAATTTCTTTATGCCTCTGTTTTGCTTTAATCAAACCAGTTATTCCTGCCTACCATGGTGTATCCTGATTATTGTTCCATTGTACATCCATACCCAACTTTGGTTAATTCATGCCTATCATCTCAATCAAAATCAATTCAAGGAGTCTTCTCTAATTAAATGCACCTCTCTGATTGCTTGGCAGCTAAAGTTTAGTGTAAGAGTCTGCAACAAATATGTCAGAAAAGCAGATAGACAAAAACCCGTGGCTGAAATGCAGTAGAAGTTCATTTCTCTCAAGTAAAGTAGGCAGTCACAAGTAGGTGGTCTTGATGAAGTAGGTCAGAAGTAGGTGGTCTTGATGAAGGCGGTTTTGCATTTTCAATAAGTGGTCTCCACCTCTGGCACCTAGGCTGCTGTTTTCTTTCTCTCCTTTTTGCAGCAAAAGGCCAAGAAAAAGGTATCAAGGCAGTGAGTGCTCAATACTTTAAAGAGCAAAGTTGGAAGTGGCAGATATCACTTGCACTCACATTGAATTAGCCAGAAATTGGTTTCAAGTTTATAGCCAACTGCAAAGAAGGCAGGGGAATAGAGTCCTACCTGAGTGACTAAGGACCAGCTAAGACTTCATCATAGATGAAAGGAGAATAAATATTGAAGAGCATCTCACAGTTGGCCAGAGTACACTTCAGCAACTTATTCCTTTATTTGTTTGTTTATTTATTTGGTTTTCCTTGTTACAACAGTACATTTCATAAGCATTTTGAGGATAAGGACAATGTCCCCTCTTCTTGTTCCATCCATCCCCAATGTATCCAATGTAGTGTTCTGTACATACTGAGTTCTTAATAATGTTTATTGAATTAACAGATAACCCAAAGTATCATTTTAAAGTCTAATTAATATTTCTTGGAGAGAGTGGTTATTTTATTAACTTTTGGACCTTGTAAGGCTTTAAAAAATATTGTCACTGTTCGTTGAAATTTAGTGTTTCTCCTCTTCCAGTTACTCTTTACCATTTAGAGATGACCCTGTCATGCCTCTCCCCTGATGGCTCCTTCATAATTTTAAAGAACCCATTCTGGCTGGGTGCATGATTCACACCTATAATTCCAGCACTTTGGGAGGCTCAGGCGGGCAGATCACCTGAGGGTCAGGAGTTTGAGACCAGTCTGGCCAACATGGTGAAACCCCATCTCTCCTAAATATATAAAAATTAGTCATGCATGGTGGTAGTCACCTGTAAACCCAGGTACTCAGGAGGCTGAGGCAGAAGAACTGCTTGAACCCGGGAAGCGAAGGTTGTAATGAGCAGGGATTTAGCCACTGCCAAAANAAAAAAAAAAAAAAAAAAAAAAAAAAAAAGGCCCATTCTTACTCTTTATTTGAGGGCTCGCATTATAAACAGGAAACTCAGGGCCTTGTGCCACAAGATATAACCAGATTCCTGGCGTTTCAGCAGGAAAACATTTCTCATAGAGAGGTCAGCAATGTACTTTCACTCTGGGCTGGAGAGTTGTAGAGCATTTTGTGATATGATCAATTCTTTGAACAGGACCTGACCTACAGAACTGAACTTAATATACACATTAGCTGAAATAATGATAAGTTTTTTAGAAAGCAAACAACTTTGAGTCATAATTTGCCATTACATTTCCATTAAAAGTTTAGCTATGAATTTATATGTTGAAAATTTTTAGCCCTGGTTAATAATGTTGACATTTGCTTTTTTCAGTATGAGATGTGTATGCTTTTAAATGTCCCATAAATTTAAAAGAAAATCATTTTATTGTAGTAAGAACATTTAACATGAGATATCTTTTAACAGATTCTTAGGTGTAGAATACATTCTCCTTTAGTATAGTTACTGTATAGCAGATCTCTAGAGCTGATTCATCTCACTCAACTGAAACTTTATGCCCACTGCTTAGTAACTCTTAATTTCTCCTTGCCACTAGTCCTTGGCATCCATCATTTCACCTTCACATTCTTTAAATCTGATTATTTTAGATACCTTATCTAACTGGAATCATGCATTACTTGCCCATATGACTGGCTTATTACACTTAGCGTAGAGTCCTCAAGATCCATCCATGTTATACCATATTGCGGAATCTCCCCTTCCAAGGCTGAATAGTATTCCATTGTATGTATGTATACCACATTTTCTTTATCCATTTATCTGTCAATGGATATTTAGTTGGTTTCCACATGTTGTCTATTTAGTTTGTTTCCACATGTTAGCTATTACGTGTCATAATAACATGAAAATGTAAATATCACCTGAAGATCCTGATTTCAAATTGTATTAGTTAATTTTCATGCTGCTGATAAAAACACACTCAAGACTGGACTATTTACAAAAGAAAGGCTTAATGGACTTACAGTTCCACATGGCTAGGGAGGCCTCACAATCATGGCAGAAGGCAAGGAAGAGCAAGTCACATCTTACATGGATGGCAGCAAGCAAAAAAAGAGCTTGTGAAGGAGAATTCCTCTCGATAAAATCATCAGATCTCATGAGACTTATCCATTATCACAAGAACATCATGGGAAAGATTTGTCCACATTGTTCAATTACCTCCCACAATGTTCCTCCTACAACATATAAGAATTCAAGATGAGATTTGGGTAGGGACACAGCCAAACTGTATCACAACTCTAAATGATAAAACTGCTATGGAAATCAGTAGGGCATTTTCACAAAAAATTAAAAATGGAACTATCATATCATGCAATTATCCCACTCTGGGCAAATATTTATAAATATTATAAGAGCATAACTGGTCATGTCCCATGACCAGTTATGCTCCTATAATCTAAAGACCTTATGTTCTTATCTCTAAAGATCCAATGATGCTTCAGGATCTTTAAATATAGTTTTAAAAATGTGCACAGTTCAAAGTGATCCATTGCAAAATCTTATGTTACTGGAACTTCTTACTGACGAAACTTAAAGTCCTCACATTTTTACTCAGGTTACACCTTTACCGTAGCAAAACAGTAGAACTTTGAACTTAAAGAGACGAATAAATCAAATTCCCTGTTGCCTACTGCTTCAATCCCCCTTGCAGCATTTTCCCCAAGTAGTTAGGTGAGAGTGTAACCCTATGTACATATGTAATGTAACCCTATATTATACTCTCACCCAACTGCTTGGGAAGAATGCTCTAAGTAACTCTAAAACCAGTTTTGATGATTTTTATAAGCTTTCCTCATTAGTTAGATGGTCATTAAATGCTTAAATAAACATATGTAGTATCTAATTAACTCAGAGGGGTGTCTTTGAAGCTAATTTTACTTCTGTCTTTAAAGTTAATTTTACTTTTAGTTTCTCCGAAGTTTTATTTTGTCTCAAACAAAATTCTCTAAATTAAATCTCAGCCTTAACAGGGTAAATGGTAAAAGTGAAATTGCAAAGTGAATATGCTCGGATAGACTATTTTCTCAATTACTTCCTTCTCTATTCTGTTTAAAATGGTCTTTTTCTTTTAATCTGATCTTTATCAGGAAACACTATTCTATTGTCATAAATGAAAAACTAAACAAAAAAAGAAACCTTCACCTTTAGCATCTTTAAAAATTTGTTCAGGGAGTAATTTATTACTCCTAAATCATTCTGCACCTAGAACTGAACTCTGTGCATCATTCCAATTGTCTGATCATAAGCATTCTCTCAATCCCAACTCCATTTATTTGATATTACAGCACACATGGTTCATTATTTTCCAGAAGTACTAGGCTGTGAATTGCCTCATGGCTGCTCAACAAACTGTGTCAAACAGTAAAATCCTGTGTCACTGGATTGGGTAAAATCCTTCTTCTTTAGCATTCTTTTCATAGACTTTATCACAGGAACCCAGTTGTAACCTGACTTCTCTCTTCTGTTACATGCATGGAAGCACTATCAGAATACTGAAACAAGCCGTAACCCATGGAACCAATGTCACCTGCTATCATCTATCTGCTGGCCATCCCTCACATTTCATTTTTAAGTGAAACTAAGGGCTGGAAGATGGCATAGTCTTCACTAAACAAGAAGTGCTGCAGGCTTCTTCCCTTGAGATAAATTCTGACCCAAAATTACTTTTCACTGTTTTTGCAAGATTGACTAGTTCTTTTAGGTTCAGGGCCCAAGTATAGGATGTCTAATAAGATTTCAATCACATACATGTAAAATCAGCACATTGCTGCCCATAAAGCTATTTAAGCTGTAAGTAATGGATTCGCCCACCTTATCCTCTGTTTGGTTTCTCAGTATTCACTTTGAATCCCCTAAAATCCCTTTGCCTTTTGCTTATTTCTGTATTGACAGAGTACAAACCCAATTAGCTTAATGGGGTCTTGATTATTGCTTTATCATTTATTAAGTTTTTAACATTAACAAATAACAATTGTTTATTTTAATGGTGTACAACGTGATGCTTTGAAATATGTATACATTGCTAAATGGCTAAATTACACTAATTAACATATGCATTACCTCACATATTTGTCATTTATTTGTGGAGAGAACACTGAAGATCTGCTCTCTTAGCAATTCTCAAGTATACATTACATTGCTGTGAACTATAGTCACCATATTATAAAATAGATAGATTTATTTCAGTTGTCTAAATGTGATTTTGTATCCTTTGACCAATGTCTTGCCAATCCTTCCCTCTCCTCCCATCCCTGGTAACCATCATTCTTCTTTCTGCTTCTGTGAGTTTAGCATTGTTTAGATTTTACATATAAGTGAGATCACATGTTATTTGTCTTTCTGTGATTGGCTTATTTTATTGAACAGAATGTCCTCCATGTTCATCTATTTTGCTGCTAATGTCAGGATTTGTTTCTTTTTTGAGGTTGAGTAGTATTCCATTGTGTGTATGTACCACATTTTCTTTATCCATTCATCTGTTGATTGATAGACATATAGATTGAATCCACATCTTAGCTATTTTGAACAGTGCTACAATGAACACAGAAGTGTGCATCTCTCTTTGACATACTGATTTCATTTCCTTTGTAGTTATTGCTTTTTTATTATCTGTCTCTGACTTTTCAATGTTATTTACTATTAGAAGTTTGCTCTGTTTCTGGTCTATACTACTGTATTTAGGTTTCCATACCATCATCCTTGTATTAGGGTTCTCTAAAGGGACAGAACTAATAGGATAGATGAATATATGAAAGGGAGTTCATTAGGAGAATTTACTCACATGATCACAAAATGAAGTCCCACAGTAGGCTGTCTGCAAGCTGAGGAGCCAGGACCAGTCTGAGTCCCCAAACCTCAAAAGTAGGGAAGCCGAGAGTTCAGCCTTCAGTCTGTGGCCAAAGGCCTGAGAGCTCCTGGCAAATCACTGGTGTAAGTTTAAGAGCCCAAAAGCTGAAGAACTTGGAGCCTAATTTTCAAGGCAGGAAGCTTCCAGCATGGAGAAAGATGGAGACTGGAAGACTCAGCACATCTGCTCTTCTATCTTCTCCTGACTGCTTTATGCTGGCCACGCTGGCACCCAGATTGAGGGTGGATCTGCCTCTCCAAACCCACTAATTCAAATATTAAACTCCTTTGGCAACAGTATCATAAACACACCCAGAAACAATACTCCGCATCCTTCAGTCCAATCAAGTTGACATTCAGTGTCAATATTAGCCATCATATCCATCATCATCATCACCATCATTAATAGCATCACAAATGAAACATGAGACACCAAAGCCAAAGGCACATTATTTATTTGTAAACAGTTTCCTATTGAATGAACAGTTAAAAAATATAAAAGCCCAAAATGTATTTGTTCAATCTCAGACCCTAAACTAAAGATGTAACACCAACCAAGTCATTGATCACTGTTTGTGTTTGTTTGGGCTCCACCTTAACTCTTCTTAGTTCTCTGACATCAAAGCCCCCCTTATTCTTCCCACATACAGTAAAAACATACATACATACTGAAACCACAGTGTACACAAGACACATCCGTTTGAACCTTACTGGCTTCCATAATCCAGTATATTCCAAAAGAATGGAAAACTCTATGGATAGGAACAAATTGAATTTTTTTAAAAACTCACAAACTTCTAAAAGTGCAGAAATTTGAGAAAATATTTATATAAAAATAATTCAGAAAAGACATGTAATTGTATATGTATTCATGATTTAAAAAAACCAAAACATTTTTTATATTAGAATTAAGGGAAACTTCCTGACCTCATAAAAGAAATCTGTTGAAGACAAATAATGAAATACCTGATGGTGAAATTAAATATTTCCTTGGATATCACAAATAAGACAAACATGTTCCATATGACAACATACTGCTCAAAGCTTCATGGCCAGTGCAGCAAGACAGGAAAGGAAAATAATAAAAAACGTGAAGATTGGGAAGCAAGAAATAAAGCTCTTATTATTTGAAGAAAATATGATTCTCTAAAGCTAGAGGATTTAAACACTCTTAGAACCTCTAAAATAGTTTTAAAAAGTGGTTGGACACAAAATCAATACACAAAAATCAATCGTGTTTGTATACTTCAGCAACAAAGAACACATTTATACGTGTCTTTTCCTCTATAACTTTAGTGGTGCTTACCCATAATGATTGGGGGCTTGAATGCTTAATTTGTAGAGAAGCTGGAACTTCCAGGCCAGAAGGCAAAGTGGCAGCATCCTAGGGGAGTTTATTGAAGAGTAGGAAAGGCTCTCTGGAGCAGGAGTTACTGGAACTAGTGTTGAATATATGTAGGAATGAGCCAAAGAAAGGGTGGCTGGGCATGATGGTTCACACCTGTAATTACAGCATTTTGGGAGGTTGAGTTGGAAGGATAACTTGAGCCCAGAAGTTCTAGAGCAGCCTGGGCAAAAAAGTGGGTCTCCTTCAGCTGTGTGTGGTGGCTCACATCTGCAGTCCTAGCTACTTGGGAGGCTGAGATAGAATAACAATTTGAGCCTGAGAGGTTGAAGCTGCAGTGAGCTATGATCACACCACTGCATACCAGCCTGGGCGATGGAGTCAAAGAAGCTCTGTCTCAAAAACAAAGAGAGAAAGAAACAAAGGGTGTAGGCTAGACACAGTGGCTCATGCTTGTAATCCCAGTACTTTGGGAGGCTGACCTGGGCAGATCATTTGAGGTCAGGAATTCAAGACCATCCTGGCCAGCATGGTAAAACCCCAACCCTACTAAAAATACAAAAATTAGCCAGGTATGGTGGCATGTGCCTGTAGTCGCAACTACTCAGGAGGCTGAGGCACGAGAATCACTTCAACCCGGGAGGTGGAGGTTGCAGTGAACCGAGATTGTGCCACAGCACTCCAGCCTGGGCAACAGAGCAAGATACTGTCTCAAAAATAAAGAAGAGAGAGAGAGAGAGAGAGAGAAACGAACAAAGGGTGTGGACAGGTGGGACAAGGGCAGTCTTGACTGAAGTAGGCGAACCTGGAATCATAAGGATCAGAGAATAAATCAGAGGCCACAGGGGAAGAGGGGAGTTTATGAAACTTGTCAGGAAACACCACTAATAGTTGACCGAGGAGGAAGTGTTAGGGTTTCCTGAGTAATAGAATGAAAAACACTAGTGGTGTTTGTGCCAGTTAAATATGAAAGCTAGTACTCTTGAGAGGACAGAATGAGTCTATGGATCTCTCCACAATTGGTTAAATAAGTCCCACTTTTCACTGGTCAGGAAAGCGTCCTCAGGTCCAGGCAAGGTGTTAATATCGAGGGGAAAATAGTCACTCAAATTCCATGGTACTTGCACAGCTTCAGTTGGTTATGTGAGTGGCTAGGAAACACAGCATTCAGTTTCTCTGTCTCCTTAACAAGAGCCTCAGTAAGTAGATCATTCTTTCCCCTTTACAGAAGTAATACAGGGTGTCTGGATCTAAATTTGAGGCTCTTTTAAGGGGTCCATTAACGTGTAGGCAACAAGGAGTCCAAAATACTCTGAGAGAGAATGGCACAGACAGACTTCTGCTGTGGTGACTGGGGCACCCTGCCAGCCATGCACAGGAGGCTCCTGATGGAGTTGACTATCCATGACTCTTCCAAAGAGATATCGATTTAGTTTTATAAAAAGACACTAAAGGCACAAAGATGACTAAGACACTGTCTCTGCCTTCCCCAGCAGTGTTAACATTTTGGATATTTGGATGAGCTTGGTGTAGAGGCAAGGCTGTGTTTAAATCTGTACTGGCTGATGCTGCCTGAGCTTTACTGGGGCCTGGAGGAGGCCCTGCTACGAATGGCAATTAACAGTCTGGGCACATGCTAGGAGCCAATGCATGCAAATGAAAAACAAACAAACCTGAAGGTGGGACGGAGAGAAGGAGGTACAGTGGGGAGGGACTGGGAGCAGATGAAACAGCTAACCCACCCATCCGATGAATTCTTCTCCGCTCTCATTTCCACACTGCACAGGGTTGGCTGAGCGTGCTCCTCACTTGTTAATCTCCTTTTTGCATCCCTGTTTTTGTGGCTGTCAGAGCTCCGTATTATGCAAATTGGGCTTAAGCAATTAAGGCAATAATGTTTCCCTTGAAGAGTTTGACAAGGTAGTGGGAGCTTGGGATGAATTTTGTAGACAGGAGCTTGATGTTTATTTACTACAAATAGAAGAGAACAAGAAAGGGGAAAACACTGCAGCATCAAGCCTACCTAAGCTGGGTTGCTGCTTTCTCTTGCTTTTTGTTCGGTTGCTTCGTAGGAGAACAAAGGGTCACTCCATGGCGTTAGTGGATGGTAAATTTAGAACAAATGAATACTTTTCACAAGATGTAGCTTTAACCTGTTGAAATCACAGCTGCAGAAGGCCACTGAACCAAGCTCGCTGGTACAGTTTTAAAGGGAACTGGGTGATTTCATGACAAATGACATTTGAAGCCACTGAGGCTATGTGTCTCCTGTTTGGGGTCATGCGCTGATTGTCGTGAAGCTAGAGAGAAGCAAGTTCAGCAGGCTAGACTTTGTCTTTGATAAACTGAATTGCACAGTAGATGAGAATGTCACAACTACCTGACTCTGAAGAATCCACTGTTATTAGGAAAACAAGACAGTAGGATATATCAGCCTCTTAATTAGGAATGGCACATTCCACAGTTTTATACTTAGGGAACAATATCCAGATGATACTGTCCTCAACCTGAGCATATGGCTGGACAACCACCTCTTATAGCTTGCCAGTTATTACAGGTATTCCTCTTCTCCCAATAGTGCGGTTGAAGCCTCCTGAAATATCAGAGTTACCATAGAGAATGGTGCCCTCTCTTCTGCTAGCATTTAGTATGAACTGTTCAACCTCTTATTAGTTGATCAACAAGTTGTTAGAAAATTCCTGCTATGCGTGTAGCTCTGTGTGTGTGTGTGATGGAAAATAAGACTGAAAAACACTAAAACTATACCTTTCTCCCACTTTTTGATTATTCCATTACCATTTTCTTCATTCCCAGCTCCTTCTACATTCCTTTCCAGTTTCCATCACATGCAAATATTTATCATTTGTCAAGCATTTTTAAGCTTCTCTCCTCCTAAAACATAAGATCTGCCACCCAATATAAACATCTATATATTCACCTTTCCTTAATTTTCTAAACGTATTCATGTATGATCCGTGGTTGCTACAACCACCTTCTCCCTTTAATAAATTCATCAAAGAACCAAATTCTGCCCTCTATCCCCTGAAGTAATGTTTAAATCCTACAATTAAATATTGTTTGCTTACTCTGATAATAGAGTCGTTCTTCTAATCTCACTCTATTTGACTGCTCTCTCACATTTCATACTGTTAATCTTATGGAAATTCTGTCTTGTCTTCATCCTACTTCTAGCCTACACATCTACCTGATAATGCCTGTCTCACTGTTCTTTGCTTTATTTATCCATTTATTTGCTCAATTATTTATCCTAGTAGATTTGTGTTCACATCCACTCTGTGCTAAGAACTGAGGTATGTTCTAGGACCACAAAATTGAATAAGACACAGTTCCACTCTTAGACACTTTACATCAGTGGAGATAAAATAAAAGCAAATGAACTAACATAATATTGTGATTAAGTGCAATACTATTATAAAAGAGGTATTATTGAAGGCAGAGAGAAAGAACACCTAACTGCTGGGATTGAGCATCAGGAAAGGCATCCTGGAAGAAGTGGTAACTGAACTGAGTTTTAAAGTTTTAAGAAATAGTTAACCATGTGTTTCTTAACAGTACATGTTGTTTAAGCTTTCCTATTCAGTCTCCTTCCCACCCAGCTCCAAACTTTCTTATAGCTTTTATCCTACAAAAAAATATTGATGATTCACAAGCAAACATCTCAGCACTAATTTTTCTACTGAGTTCTGATTTTCTACTTTTATTTCAATTTATTTGTGACCCTCCTGCCTCAGCCTCCCAAAGTACTGGGATTATAGGCATGAGCCACTGTGCCCAGTCGAGTTCTGATTCTCTAATAGAAATTTCCTTCTCTAAATAACAAAATTAAACATCACTCCCACCCAGAAATCCTTTTTGTTGGAGTACTCAATCTCAGTTAATAATAAACTCTTTCATCATTCACTAACACTTGAAACAGTGGAGGTATTTTGAGGTTCTCATTCTTCTCCCTTAACCTACACAACACATTAGTCACTGACTACTGGAGATTCTATCTCCCAAAGGAACATCAAATTTATTTTCTCCTTTTTATCCCTCAAACTGTGGTCTTCACTATTTCTCACTATGAACAGTAACAACTTTCCATCTGATTTCCTGTAGAAATGCTCACAAAAGAAAGTTTATACATTTTTAGCATATAATTCTGCCCTTATCTTTTCAACCTCAACTTTCCTCATTTTTTATTCCAACTTTGCACATCGTTGACAACAAACGGCTCCTGCTTACCCAAATAAGATATGTCTGTATCTCCATGCCATTTCTCATGTTTCTTACCATGCGGTAACCTGCCTGCCTTTCTTTGACTGCTGAAATTGAACTTATCCTTTCTATTCCAGCTTAAATGTCATATATATGTATATCTATTCATCAATATCTATATAAACAATACTCTGCATCATTTTATAATAAAGTTGTCTATAAATGTGTTTGCCCACTACTAAAGTGCATATCATTGGGAACAAGGATTGGATCTTTTACTGCTGTTCAGCAGATGCTCAGAAAACACATCTGTAAGATAAAAACATGGATCCTGAATGTCACTTTTCCAGTGTTCTTCTGCAGAACCAGAGACTCATTGTTAAGAATAATTTGAAATAGATGGCTTGATACTGGAATAGAAGAATTAAGATTAAAATGAAAAGAAAACAAAGCAAGTCAAATGACTTGTTTAGAAAATCTGCTGCCCTTCCTAGAAAGTGAAATAAGGAAGACATTGAAGAGTTTGGCACAGTGCTTTAAGCAATTTTTAACTTAATATGCTGAGTCTGTAAAGTTGTAACTTATCCGATCTAGCTGAGTAAGGTGAGTTTGTATACTTCAAACTAGTTTGTACACCATGATTGCCTGCACTATAGTTTAAAAAAAAAGATGACGTTGTCTGCATCTTGAAGCAGCTCCAACTGAGTTTTGGAGGTAAGACGTTTGGAAGGAGAAGTAACAAGGACAAAGTTATAAATTTCAGGCCTATAGTCTGCACTCATGCAGTCTTCTGTCTCTAACCTTACCTAACCGTACCCTGAAAAGAGAGGACAGAGAAAGTTTACAACAGGGAGTGGGTGACAGAACCTAGACAAAGACTGTGTGTGTGTGTGTGTGTGTGTGTGTGTGTGTGTGTGTGTGTGTGTCACAGTGGGAGTTATTTTTGTTTTAGGCCTGGCCAGAGGACCCCATTTTATCAGACTGCTGATAAAAAGTACATGTTATTTGGAAGAGAATCACTGAATCGCTTCTAGTCTGTCCTTTCATTTAAAGAACCTTTGGGGAGATGCAGACGGTTTGGGCCCAAGATGAAAAGAAACAGAATGAGAGACATGGCAATAAAAAACCCAGTCAATGGGATTTCCTTTAGGAGTTACTCTGCAGAAGCAGGCATCTGGCCAGACAAGAGTGGGAACCCAAGAAGGATGTGAGATCCTAAATGAATGAGTGCCTAGCAGGAGGATAATCCAAAGGAAAGGGCCCCAGAAAACACAATGAATGAAATAATGGGCAGCAAAGTGAGACTGATAAATTCCAGCAGTTTAAAATTCTACCTAGAACAGGAACTAGCCTTATATTTTGACTACGCATGATAAGGTGTATTTCTAGGAGTAAAATATTTCTGCTACTTTTTTAAATCTAAATTATTTCTCTGACCTCTTTTTCCCTACAGTTTTCATATAAAATTGAAGTTTTATCCTGGCAATGAACAGCTCAAACAAAAATCCCTGGATAATGAACATTATGACTTACATAGTATATTGGGGAGAAATAAAATCAACACTACTACTAATGATGGTCTTGAGATAGGATTCCCAAACGTTTCCCTCTGACCACTGGTAACTTGGCATGACATGAGTGAGTTTAGTAGAATTCTCATCAATTGTTGTCAAAATATATATATATATATTGATAGTTTGACACTGTATTAGGTTCTGTGAATAAAGAGATGAATAAAATAATTAATATTATCATCAAATATTTGCATAACAAATAATAGAGCCAGGAATTATTCTAGTTGCCATAATGAAATGAAGCCTAACACCGCTCTAAGGATTAAAATCTGTCCCTTGAGTACTTACTAGTAATCTTAGTCAAAATTATATCTTAACTATATAAAAATGTAGCCAAATATTCCTGGTAGTCCTTAAATGGTCAATGAGAAAATGAGGTGAAGAGCACTCACCCTTATGACTCCATCTCTTATGAAAAGAAAAGTGTTTAAATTTCTGAAATGTGGACTTTACACTATCAGATAATTACTAGCTCAGCCAGTTCTAATGACCAATAGTATTCTATTTTCATTTTTAGAGCAATGAATCTCAACACTTAATACATGTACACATCACTAAGTATGCTTATTTTAAAAATAGAGTCTTGGTTCCAACACACCAAAGATTCTAATTCAGTAGATCTAGGGTAGGGACTAGGAACAATCTAATATTATTAGTGATAACCTGGGTGATTCCAACATAATTGATCTATGAACAAAACGTTGAGAAATACTGCCTTATAAAGAGACTTTTCCTTTAAATGTTTTTTCATTTTTTTTTCTAAAAGACTTTTTTCTCTTAGAACAGTTTTAAAAAAATAATACATTCATCTACCTTTGGGCTTCCATCTTTACCAAAACTAAACTAAGCAAGTGCTACTTCAACTTTCTTTTTGTTAATTTATTTTGCTTCTTGTTCATAGTTTAAACAATATTAGTTGTGATACATTACAAACTGATGTTGGTTTATTGTCATACCGATTTGGGAGAAACTTAGCAGAACTGTTTATGCTTGACAGTTGAATTGTATATATTGGCTGTTTAATTATATTTGTGATATGTTGATTAATACTAATATGAGAAAAGTTATTTAATCAGAAATACTAAAATTGATTTTAATAATAGAAAGCCTGGAAAAAAAATAGTTGGTTATATTGGTGAAGACACATGCAGGAAAACAGAAGACAGAAATCACTCAAAATTTTTAATTAAAGAACATTCAATTCAACTAACTTGTAAAGCAGAAGTGATGAAATTTTGAAAAGCCAATTAGAGGGCACTGAGTAACTCAGCGATTAGCATCAACTGCAGAGACAAAGGAGGGGAACTGGGGTTTCTGGAGCCAAGGGGTTGATCTCTAGAGAAAATGTAGCCATTGCCAAAGACTATGACCAAGGCAGAGGAAAAGGAAGAGAAATACACTGCCTACTCCCTGCTGTTATACTCCAGTTTTCTGTTAGCACATTTCTCTGAATGAACCCAGTTAGCAGGGGATCCTGGGAAATACAACCTGTACCAGTCTGCTGCACAATGATTCAGAAAAGAAGGGAAAGAACGAAGAAAACTCTTAAAATAATAGGTCAAGGGCCAGCATGGAAGTGTATATTCTCCTAAATCTACTTTAGTGGTTTTTCCAAATCTACTTTAATAGTTTTTTCAAATCTACTTTAATGTCAGGACCTATGATTGTCTCTGATAATCTTTATAGACCCTTTTTTATATTGTACCAAACCTGAATCTTGATCAATGATTTAGCTGAGCATAAGGCAGGACTTGGGCAGGATAAGAATGGGCTATTTAAGAATCCTCCCCATCAGTATTGCAGTTTAATTCTTTGGGATCCACAGGAGAAATTGAAAAGGATGTTGGGTTTNAAAAAAAAAAAAAAAAAAGAAGATACTGTATGTTTCTCCTACACACCCTTGCCCCTAGACCCTGAAATTCTTCCATTTTTCCATATTTGGGCAATATTAAGTAATAAGCCCACCTTCTCTCAGCTGAAAAAAATACAAAAGTTGTTTCCCTCTGTCATAAAGAAAAAGAGATAACCCAGGAAACACTATCCCTCTAGTTATCTTCCCTTAGGCCCAGCAAGCTTCAGGCAGTTGATGAAAAAGAACCTGGGAACACAACGGGAAGACCACCATGGGCCCTTACAGGGCCAGTGAAGGCTGATGATGCAACAAGAAGGACCCAGGTACCTTAAAAACTCCATTCCCCTCTCTAGGATCCCCAAGAGAGCTTGACACCGTTCCTCTATGTAGATGTTCTTTTTTTATATAGATAGATATATTTTTATTGCACTTTAGTTTCTGGGGCTCATGTGCAGATCATGCAGGATTGTTGCATAGGTACATACATGGCAATGTGGTTTGCTGCTTCCATCCGCCCATATGTAGATGTTCTTAAATCAGGCATATGTAACTCTGCGGTTTCCTGCACATAATTGATCACAGTTCAGCTGTTCAGGCATTATATCCAGAAGACATCAGAGAAGGACGAGTTCAGTAAAGAACGTTGAGGAAGTGGTGGACCCTGAACATAGATCTCGTCATATATAGGTGGGAAGTGGCCTCTCTCAAGGGGGTCATTATCCACTCAATTACACACACTGTAATTTGGAAAGAAAAAGTTCCTGCCCTTGGTAAGTTACTGACTGTTGGGAAAAAATTAAAGTCCACCAGTGGTAACAAATAACAGATTCAAATGCCTTCCAGGTCCAGGAGATACCATCAGTATATATCATGAGCAAGGAGGTGGTGGGCCTGTGAAAAAGCAGAGAGTCCAGGCCCCTCTGAAAGACCCTCAATTTAAAAAAACATTTTACATTTCATGACTAGCAAATAAACACCCCTTAGGTAGTAAATTTTCAAAATCTCACACAGTCCTCCTTAGAGCAGTTTCTCGTCTTCAGCAATATTGATGTTTGGAGTCAGATAATTATTTTTGAGTTGGGGGGTGGGCCCCAGTATGTTCATTGTAGGATGTTTAGCAAGATCTCCAGACTCTACACACTAGATACCAGTAGCATCCCCATAGTGGTGATAAGTAACTGTGTCCCCAGACATTGCCAAATGTATCCAGGAGAGCAAAGTCGCCTCCTGTTCTCACCACCTAAGAAAGAACAGCAGAGAGCAATGGAAGATGGCAGTTCCATGCTAGAAGCTGCTTTACAAGCACAGCCAGCTGCTATCTCCACAACAGCCAGGGGTCATGACCCCAATGAAATGAGCAAATGAAGAAATGCCAGCAAAGCCAAGTGCCATTGAATGAATGTGGCTGTTACTGTTTATTTCTTTATATTTTAATCACTCTCTCTCTCTTTTTTTTTTTTTTTTTTTTTTTTGGCGTTTGTCTCTTCCACTGCCCATATTGCTCTTGGACTCTTCTCTGCATTTCTCTCTGGGGTCTCCCATGGGAGCCATAAGCATTTGTCCATCGTCAGCATGCTATATCCTAGTTTGGGTGGAAAACTCTGTCATCCATCTTCTAATAGACATCACCCCTTACCTCTCTCACCTTTGCCACCTCCTCCTAGTGTGATGTGCTTTTAACCCTGATTTCTGTCCTATAGGAGTCAGATTGCATTAACTGGTAAGCTTTGAAATGGTCAGTTCCAATTGTACCTTGACCGCAGTTGGCTTTCTGCTTTCTGTCTGAAACTCATTGTGACTTAGCAAACACTGTGCACCACTAAAGAAGTGGCTGTGTGACTGAACTAGGGTCAGCAATGGGATGATCACTGTAGAGCTGGTGATATTGTGGTGTTTAATTCACAAAAAGTACTGAACTTATTATTTTATTGTTTGAGCTAGTGTTTTAATGTTTAACTTTCATGGCTTTGAAGTCTTCGTTTCACCATAATATTTTATTTAGATGGTATGGATGGAAGGGTGGGAAATATGAGATGTATTTTCCTACATTCCAGTGGCCAGGCTTTGTGATCTTCAGCTTCTGTTTTTAATATGAGTTTGAGCTTGTTTCAATACCAAAATGAAGCACATGTTACAAAATAGGATCTGCCATTGTCTAGCACAGTGTCTGGCGTACTGCAAACATTATTTTTGCTTGTTTGTAAATATACATTTTTTTTTCTTTTTACAATGCTCACCAAATCTTTCAGATGGGGAGCATTTCATTGAACTTTGAAAGATCATTACATGAAAAGACAAATGGTATCCTGCTTTTCCAAAAACAAATGCTTCTATGAACTTCTGTACTAGGAATTAATGATTCCAGGGCTTGTTGGTCATGTCTATTGTGACAAACAATTCCATATATGGGAATTTGAAGAAGGACCTTCCTCAGTGAATTGAAGTCCTCTAATTGCCATAACACCAGAGAAGTTGGGCCATGAGGAATTGATTTACTATCTTTTTGGATGATAAAAACTGCCTTACTGTCCCTGTTTAACCTTGAACAAATCAAATAATTGCAAGCTTGCAAACTCAGCACTCTCATTTGTAAAATGTAAATTTGTAAAACCTTTAGTTCATGATTTTAGGGAGGACATAGTAAGTTTGTCTATGTGAAAGTGCTTTATAAATAAAAAAAAAGCATTATAAAAGTAAAGAATAATAACATCACCATCATTGTCACTTTTTTTTTCTTTTTCTTTTTTTTTATTGCATTTTAGGTTTAGGGGTACATGTGAAGAACATGCAAGTTTGTTGCATAGGTACACACATGGCAGTGTGATTTGCTGCCCTCCTTCCCATCACCTATATCTAGCATTTCTCCCCATGCTCTCTCTCCCCAACTCCCCACCCCACACTGTCCCTCCCCTATTTACCCCCCTACAGGCCCCAGTGTGTGATGCTCCCCTCCCTGTGTCCATGTGTTCTCATTGTTCGACACCCACCTATGAGTGAGAACATGCGGTGTTTGATTTTCTGTTCTTGTGTCAGTTTGCTGAGAATGATGGTTTTCAGGCTCATCCTCACTTTTAATTGCACAGGAAACTATTCAACTACCATGGAGTTGTTCTGTTACAATGTAGTTGTTGGCAAAGCACTACAAAAGTTATCTAATTAAGTGGTGGTTGAAGCACCCCTGGTACCAGTGTAATCCAATTACATTTACCAGGTAGAGGAAATTAGACTGGAAATTTTGTCTTTATCATGAATAGCTCCCTGATCATTAGCCAGCCTTTCAGAGCTGAAAAGGTCCTTAGAGATAATCTATTCCAGTAACCTAATTGCTTCATAAGAAAAACCACTGGAAACATGGAGTAGCACAGCACTAACCATTAACAAGGTTGTAACAGAAATGATTTGGAGTAGGGCACAAACTTTGCCAGTTTTCTATATTTGCTGACTCATCACCTAATACGTTTCTTTAATTTTCCATCTTTCCAGGTGTCACTTATTAATATTTTTGTATGCCTTTACATCTTCCAACTCATTCTGTTGTCATTCCCACAAGCATATTGGGAAATACAGGGAAAATGAGTGAGACTGAAAGAAACAAAGACTCAGGCAGAGAGAAGAAAAAAAGTAAGAGAGAAGGGTTTACTAAAGAAGACAGAAATTTAGAGAGTAACGGAAAGCAAAAATTGGTGAGGCTGGCTGGGCAGAAAAGCAAGTGATTAAAGAATAAGAAGTAGATGGAACACTAGGATTTAGAACTGGTCTCTGGTATTTCCTCATACATCTGCTCTTGTTCCATTTCCTTCCAATTCTTATGTTTATTCCTGCATCGTCAACTGCAGCCAAAGGTGCTTCTCAAGCTACCTCTCACTGATCAGAACAATCAGAAAGCCTTTGTCTAAGCCCTTGTTTGGCTCACGAATTATTGTATTAATATCCAATACAATGACATTTGTTCCTATGAATTTAACAATCACGAAGCCACAGTAGTCACACAAATCTTTTAGTCACAAGAATAATACATTGCTGTAGTAGAATATTTTAAATGATTATTTAGATTAGGTTATGTTGTCTCATTTTTTCCCTCAGTAATTCAGCAATTTAGATGGATATTTGTGTCCCTAGTATGTAGATGGAGAAGCTAAGGCCTGTGGCTATTAAGTAATTTACTGGAGATCACACTTCAAGTTAATCATGTTTATCTAAGTGATGAAGGAGTTAAATCTGATGTTTGGTTATGGATGAAAAGAATTCAGAGATGTGATTTGTACATTTTTAATATTTATTATTTACTAATCATTAAAAAAAAAAACTATTATAGTTTAGAAACCCTGGCTTTAGAGGCCCCATCAAGTCCCTAAAATAAATCATTGGCTAATTGCGGGAATCCAATGCAGCAAGGTTGGGAAAATGGAATGGCACAAAAACCTGATTCAAGACAGAAGAGCTAGACCAGGAAACTAGACGAGCTGAGGAAATTATTTTTATTCCCTAAACCAAGCTGCTGAATTGTCCTGGGACTCAGTGAAGCTGACTGGGATCCAAAAGTTGAGTGGGATTCTGAGCCCAAAACTGTCTTGTGCCCTGAAATGTTCTTAACCTTCCTTGGACTGCAGAGTCATTTGGGAATCCCCCCAAAAAATGTGCAGTCCTAAAAACTAACACAATGAATACTTCATACAGTATCAGGCATTCACAGGCTTCCTAACACCCAACTGTAGATCCCTTAGGGTTATATCTTAATGTGTGCCCTTGGGCCACTTCATCAGTGTCTCTTATGTTGCTTTCTTGTTAAAATGCGGATTCCTGACCCTCATCCCAAGCCAATCAAAACAATCTCTGTGTATGGAGGATAGACATTTGCATTCTTAACAAGCAATACAGCTAATTTTTACACAAACTAGAGTGTGAGAACCAATGTTTTAAGTATCCACTGAGCCCAGCATAAAACCGTGCGTCTTAGAAAACTAAATTTGACACTGCCTCACAAATTCACCTATTTTGTTCTATCCTTAAATAAGATTTCATAGTAGTGCATATTGAAGCTGGAATAGACATGAACTCTTGGAAGACCAGTGGTTCTTTGTTCTTGTGTTTTTCTCCACCATAGATGTCCAAGATGGGAGAGCATCTGACTTAGCACAGGCCTCAGAAGGCATCTAAGGGTAATTAATTCTCTATTGCCTAGCACCAACTGAAAGAGTATTCTAGGAGGCTAAGAAGACTTGTTAACAAAATGTTATGATCCCATTTATTCCAAAATTACATTCATAATAATAGAAAATATTATCTTCCTTGTAGCTTTCCACTGTTTATGACACATACACTTTTCACTGTATCTCACTGGTTTGGAAATATGAAGCCAGTGTTGTAAAAAAGTGAATAAGCCAGTCCTGTTTATTCCCATTAAAATGCAGGTACACACTGCTTGTTTATCTCCCTCTGGGAACAAGCTGGGAAAATGTTAGTGTTGGGGAAAATAATAATAACAAAAAAAAGTCTTAAGTGTTGACTCCACATTTTCAGGGCTTGATAAGTCCTTCTGAGTGTAGCACTCTATCACTTTTCTCAGCAGGGTATAATTACTCATAACTTGAGGGTTTTATCTCTGGGCTGTGTCTAATAAAAAGGGCGAAAAGGAAGGTAAATCTATCACTCACAGGAAGTATAGATGCTTAATTACGTATCACATATAATTGTTTCAGTCTTTTGTATGACAATTGCACCATCCAGGAATTTGGAATGGAGGTGCGGAGATCATCCAGCAGACTTATAAAGATATTAGCTGTGGTGATCTCTTAATGCATTTGTGTGTGTTTGTGTGTGTGTGTGTGTGTGTGTGTGTGTGTACACACTACTACATCTGAGGCTTATTGTGGTGTCTGGTTTTGGTTCTGTTCTTTTAAAGGCTTATTTAATTTTTTTATATTGAAAGATAAAATTATATGCATTTACCATGTACAACATGATGTTCTGATGTACAGATGCATTGCGGAATCACTGACTCTAGGTGTCTGGTTTTTGAATCTCTCATGCTTGTTAAAAACAGGAAACTTGCTCAGTATTTTTAAACTACAAAGTGATTGTTTCATCTCTGTACAGCTTCTTTGTGTCCCCACTTTTGTACGGGCCAGTGTCTCTTGTACTTGGCATTTACATGTGATGAATCTGATGTCACCCCATGACAAAAGTACAAAAGGAAAATTGGGGTTCTGCAATTATTAGAAGCAGGGATCATGACTCCTTTTGTAATGGTAAAGGCCATTTAAAAACTTATATAAAAATGTATTAGGACCGTCTCTAATGGTTTCTTCTACCGTAAATCCAAGCAGTTTTGGGAGTTTTCATGCAATGTGGTCACAGGGCTGAGTTTCTGGGACTGTCTATCTCTGTTGAAGGCCTTCCTTAGAATGAGATGGTTTTGCTTTTTGAAGTCTAAGAAATAAATGGGCTTTTCCTCTAGATGCGTCACATTGCCAAGACACAGTATTTTCTAAATGTCATCCAGGCCCAGAGGAAGCCTTGATTTGTAGCACTTGCCAATTTCCTTGGTGTAAATTCCCATTATGGCCAATCGAGAGGCTCTGCAGTATCACATGCCAACACCACTCTCTTCTCAAAAATATTTCTATTGCTCTTCCTTATACCAGGAAAATTATTTATCTAGACCACCACTTAGGTCTTTCTGCCTTACTTGATATAAGCTTTCACTGAAATATCCCCTCATCAGAGTGGTCTTCATTGACCATATATTAATCTTTATCCACTTTTTGTTCATAGTACTTTCAGTACCATGACCTGAAACTATATGTTCACTTGTTTATTATCTGTTTATTATTCCCCTACCAGAATAGAAGCTAATGAATTAGTTGTTCTTTATTATCATACCTCCAGCACCTAGAATAAAATTGACTTGTAGTAGGTGCTCAGAAATAATTGTTGCATTAATGAATGAAATGCACAAATAGTCAATACTGATGAGGTCAAGACTGCAAAGACTTTTTACAATTCTGGAATATTTTTAACAAGAACTATCAATGGTCCATCTCACTGTGCTTTTCCCATTCCTCATTCATCTTTCTACCGTAGTATCTGCTGAGCATATGTGAGTTTTGTGTTAGACTCAGAGCCTCTTAGAGAAAGATATCATTTCTTATTTACTTTTGAATTCCTCCTTTCCTGCAATATAGTAGAAGCTCAAGAAATACATGTTAACTGAGCAAATAAACCCATCACATTGTTTTATTATTATTATCCCCTGTTTCCCAGGAGTGGTTCACAATGTATCTTTAGGTTATAATAAAAGAAGCTTGTGTGAATCTAGCAAGGCCAGGAAGAACTTGAGAGCAAATAAACAGACTGCATTTTACTCTTCAAACAGGCTAAAGGGAGACTAGAAAGTCAAGAGGATGGAGTCAGTTTTGGCAGCTGCCAGTGAGAAGCAGCAAAATCCCTAGGATTTTAGGCCAAAAAAGAAGCCCTGAGGCATCACAGGTTAATGGCTCCCATGGGGCTTCCCATGGGAAACATGCAGATACCAGGCATTTATAAATACGTTGTATGGTATCAAATTAGACCTTTAATCGATCAGGCTGCATATGATCTCAAAGTTAACTGTTCCTGGGGGGTCTTCCTGGAAAAACATGGGTCTGATAGGAGGCGCTTTAGAGGCAATGGCTTTTGTACATTTGCTCTTCCTTATACATAGAAGGATCACTAAGTGAGGCAAAGAATTCTCACTAACAAATGGTCAGGATGGCGATGGCATTTAAGGGCATATAGATATGATATTTGACACTAGTAAGGAACACCAATGAACTTTGAAAGAGCCTGATGTTTTTATGTGTTGGAATGATATGCAAAGAAAAATGTGTACAAAATAGTGTATGTTCTCACTAATCCATGAGAGCTAAATGATGAGAACACATAGACACATAGAGAGGAACAACACACACTTGGGCCTATCGGAAGACGGAGGGTGGGAGGAGAGAGAGGATCAGAAAAAAATAACTAATGGGTACTAAGTTTAATACCTGGATGATGAAATAATCTGAACAACAAATCCCCATGATGCAAGTGTGCCTATGTAACAACCCTGCACATGTGCCCCTGAATGTAAAATAAAAGTGAAAAAAAATGTGTACAAACGGAAGATTATGCCTTCTGTAACTACTGTATGTAAGATAAATCAGAATGTGATACACCTTTGGTGCGGGTATTGTAAAGAAGCTATGTGCTGGGAAAAGAAAGATGCTGTGTGAGTCAGAGGGAAGTTTCATAACTCAATACCTTACTGTGCAATATCTGTGAAGGAGGAGTTTTCTGTCAAGTGGAAAAGGAATAGGAAGAATACAAAGCTTTCATATTTGTTGGGTTCTTCCTTCTTTGAAAAAATGCACTACTGGCATCTGAGGCAATAGAAAGATCACTGTAATTGAGAAAGATGAGTAGAAAGTAGAGACCAAGCAAAGAAAGAATAAAAGGCTGAATTTTTTTCCTTTTCTCTGGTTCTTTGAGATAGCTAGTACTGAAAAGCACTTTAAAATTCAGGAAGTCTAATATCTTAATTTTTCATCCTTTTTCTGGGCCAGGTTTACCATCTGTAATTTGTTCAAAGATACCTACATAGATATCAGCAGTTAGGGCCTAAATTTAGGATGTCTTTGGTTTCCTCTTAAGCCAGTCCACTTTTGCATTACACGTCACCAGGATATCCAGCTAAACTAATGTGGCACCACCTATGAACCATGTGTAATATGGAAAGAGTGCAAAATAGGCCAAGAAGCTGATATAGAGCTGAAGGATAAAAGAATTGAAAACAATTAATTTAGAAGAACTATGAAGATCAGAGAGGTCAGGATAACAGCATGATACATGCTTTGTTGTGTATTTTATTGTCTCAGTGAATATGATCGTTATTATTTACACACACCAACACCCCTCCCACCACCTGGTTGCCCCTCTTTCCACCTACCACCACTAGAAATACTCTCATGCATAACAGGACCTTTCTTTTATGCTGACTCAGCTGTGTCCAAAGCCACAGGCTGAATATACTAAGAGGCATATCCAGTTGATGCAAACCCTGCTGGTCAAATGATTTTCCAGGACAGAGGGATAGAGTAAAATTAAAATACCAAGGAAGAGAAGCCACAAGTGGAAATGGTAATTTAGGTCTTCTGCAAATAAAGAGAAAGATTATATGGTGTAAGACGCAAGAGTGTGGAGAAATAGAATGCAGTCCTATAATTTTATTGGACTAATTGTGAGTCGTTGAAGCTTGGTTTTCTCTTTATAAAATGAGGAGATATGTCAGGATGTCCTAATGGTGCCAATATGATATAATTAAGTCTATTCAAGAAATTATCCTTATCTTGACTAGGTAAATAGAACTTGATTAATTCTACTCTGATTAACCACTGCTTCTCAAAATGTCCTAGGGGCGTCTACCAATTCTACAGAAGAATTCACCATTTTCTCCCAGCAAACTTAAAATGTTCCCTGTATCACACAAGATAGAGATCAAGCCAAAATCCAAATGCTATAAAACATAAAACACTTCTACAGATGGTTGTGGTTTGCCTTGCAAGAGGAGATGGCATTGGTCAGGACAAGATGATGGAGGAAAAGAGGGAGGGGTAGGTATAAAGGACATTTTCCTTTAAAACATCAAAAAGACTTTATACATCTTTTCTGCCCTTTCATAAAGACTTCATCTGGCAGCCAGATTGCCTTAATGGTCTACCTAAAAAGGCCCACCCTGGCCTGACATAGCCAGACACACAATCTCCAGCTTTGCTTCACTTCTTTGATGCTGTCACATGTCCTTCATTTTCCACATTTCATTCATTCTTTGCCTTTAAGCTACAAGGATAAAAGTACCTGGCATTAAAAAAATCAGCTTATAATTTTTTTTAAAGGGGTAGACATTTCATGCAGCCTTTGATTTCCTTTCAGGAGAAAATCATTACTTTTCTTTAAAGGAGAAACTAGAGAGATTTTTTTTTTTTTCTTCGTTTTCCTCCTTCCCACCTTTTACCCCAACTCCTCCATTTTCAGCAGTAACTAATAGCACTGGGTGTGGTGCAGGAAACAGCTAGATAAATAATTTTCTCCTGGAAAGCTTTCATGCTACTACAGTGAATTTAAAACGCCTGAACATTAATTTACTGTTAAAGAATGACAATAGATAATTAGAATGTTTCAAAGCACGGCACTATATTCAACATCTGTTGAATATGTTAAGATAACTGTATTTAATACTAGGTGGCATTAAGGAGGAACGGTAACCAATAGAGTATAATGAGTGTAGCCTGCAAAATCTAAAAGGAGGATACATAAGGGACATCTGAAGCCTTGTATGTGAAGGAGGGTATAAATGAAAACAGAGTAAAAACCTTGTAGCACAAAGGAAACACTGTATGATAGAATCCCTGCATGTGGAACACAAATAATAAAATGAGGTCATAGGGATACGCTCTAAACTGTCTCTTCAAAACCATGAGCCTGCTCTTAAAATATGGAGGAACACAGAGCATCTGTAAAAGAAGAGCAAGGAGTAATATACATGGTTAAGAGTTGGCCGTACATGGAGTGTATAAATACCCTACACGGGGGGAAAAAAAAAGGCAAGATAAGATTTTCAGATGAGATAAGTGACTACATTCTAGAGTAGGTGTTTAGAACTCAAATGAAAAGAATATGTCTGGAGATAATCCTTATATTTAAACAAGAACTGATACTGGAGATATCTGTAAATGTGTAAAAAGTAAAATCACAAAATCCTGGAGGGAGAGGGGACAAATGAAGAAATCTATCATCGAGCTATTAATCTCCAGGAAATGAAACTGTGCCAAAATGTGAGAACTAAAAAAAAAAATAATAAGTAAAGAAAAAATATGCAGAGTTAAATCACAAGGAATCTGGAAACATTTAGAAGACTTCATTCGAAATTCAAGATATATGTATTCTAAGAATCAAACAGACCAAGGAATGGTGAAAGGAAAACAAAACTGTGATTATACAGTGAAGTCAAAGAATCTCTTGTTGGAAAGAGAAAAATGAAATCTTTGAGGAAGAGAAAAACAATGAAAAAGAACTGGAAAAATCAACCAGCAAGATTCAGTACCAAGAAAGTAAGAATTCTAGAAAGCCCTAAATATAGTAAAATCCCATAAAAGGCACTAAAAATATATATAATACTAAAAATGTCTTTCAATCAGGTAACTGAGTCTGTTAGTAACAATTGTATCTGAAACTCAAGTGTGCTTGCAGGTACCTGAAACACAGTCTTTAAACCCTCCTGCTAAAATATAAACTCTATTGTACCAAATTTTATATTTTTAAAGATATCCCCAAATCCCAGTTACCCCAGGTCAAAATGTCTGAGTTATTTTTTACTTCCTCGTTCTTCCTCATTTCTCACTCAGTTACTTGGTCATATTGATTCTGTCTTGAAATGACAGCGAACTTCTGTACTTACCTAGAAGATTCAGTGTAACATAATGAGTAAGAATGCAAATGCTAGAGTTGAGTGTCAGGATTTATACTCCTGTCCTTTCACTTACTAAGATCTATTAAGTTACTTAACCTCTGTGTGCCTCTCTCTTCTCTTCTGTAAACTGGAAATAATTGTAGTAAAATGCATTATGGGTTGTAGTAAAGTTAAATTAGTTAATACATAAAAGTTTGATAAATTTAGCTATAATGATGATGAAAATGAAGCTGATGATGAAGCTATGATGATGATGATAATGATTTCAGAGCCTTGTAATTCTTCATGTGACCTAGTCTTTGAATGAGTCTCCCAGAGTCTACTTTCTGTTTTCCCAGGTTCAACTTTTGTACCTGTTATAAAGTTGACATCATATAGCACATGATGATGTTTTTTCCTCCTGTTCGAAAGCCTTATTGCTTATAAAATGGCTCCCATATCTATTCGCATTAAAATGTCCTCTGTCATTAGAATCAATCAACCCAGTATCTACAACTTTTCCTCTGCTCATTTGCCAATTTTCCTCTCTACTATTATGTGTCCTACTTGTTCTTCCTCAAAATGCGTCCTAATATTGATATCATTTTATTTTTTCCTTCTTACTATTTTTATTATCAGGGATGCTTTTAAATCTAACCTTTCCCTATTAGAAACCTTTCTAGGTCTTCTGATTAGAAATGTTGACCATTCACTAAAATATAAAGATGATCCCTATATTAATACTAAATGAGCAACTATCATTTATTTTAATGATAACGGTATGCCCGAAACTCTATCTTATGTGGTAAATACTACCTTGTCATCATTTTAGAAATAAGGAAACTTATGCTCTAAAACATAAAGTAACTTGTTCAAAATCACCCAACCAAAAAGTTGAAACTGATGTACATACCCAATCCTGTCTGCTCCAAGGTCCCATATGCTCTAACTAACCCACTACACTGCCCTAATACCTGTGTGTATGTTTATTTCCTACGTGATACTATCCTCTATTCCCACAAATTAAACACCTCTTCAAAGTCAATGTCTTACTTGTACATATCTTGCAACACTTTATGCTGTGCCTTCCATGCAATAAGCATGCAATCATGCTGAATTGAATTGAATTTCTCTGGTACTTATAAAAGTGTGCATGGCCGTGCTAGAGGTATGGGATGCAACCTTATCTTGTTTCCTCGGTTTTAAATCTAGGGCATTTTCTTAAAAAGGAAATCATCTATGAGTTTCATTTTATCCCCACCACTTCAATCATTCTGGCTCCAGAGGTCACATACAGATAATTCTCTTCTTCAGTGTATATCAAAACAGCCTGCATCTGCCTAAAGTCAAAAATCTATCAATGAGGCCAAATTTGAAAACTTGAAGGAGATACTAACCGAAGGAGGTATTTATTATATTGTATGCAGGTGTAAACAGAGACCAGCAGTTAGACCTAAGCTTTGACTTCACCCTGTGTTCTTTGTTTACAGACCTCTCTCAGTAAATCTGTAATAGTCATTGTGATGCTAAAATTTGGACCTTTATTAAAAAAAAACCCTCAAGAAATATAGTCTATTATGAGAATACACAAAAATATACATTACCAGGCTCAACTCTCTCCTAAAATTCAGATTCAGTAGATCTGGTGTGGGACTCAGATATCTCTACTAAAAAGACAAGCAAACAACAACAATATCAAAATACAAGTGGCTCTTCATGGCCTTTTCTCCATTCTGTTTAGAAATGGTATTAGGAAAGATTTTCTCTAGACAGTGTTCTTATTTTCTTTAACCTTTTTGTCTATTCCCTCTTCACTCATATAGAAATACCCTGAAAAAATCAAGTTGCATCTTTGGACATCATAGCATCTTGTGATAGCACTCATGATGCTCTAATTGCTTGTTTTAATTGGCAGATATATAATTTTTATATATATATATATTTCAATATATGAAATATATATATATTTCAATATATGAAATATATATATATTTCAATATATGAAATATATATATATATTTCAAAATATGAAATATATATATATATTTCATATATGAAATATATATATATATTTC